>NC_048231.1:27596341-27730972 GCF_002007445.2 Ailuropoda melanoleuca
CGGCGCGGCCTCGCGCGGCGCCGCCGTCGCCGCCGACGCCGCCCGCGCCCGTTTCGCCCCGCCCTTCCCAGTGGGGGCCCGTGAGGGCTCCCGGAGCAGCCGGCGACCGTAGCCCGCCCGCTCTCCTCCAGCGAATGGGCCCTTACCCCCCGCTCCCACCCCGGCCCGGCCGGGCGTCCCCAGCCGCTCTCACGCGCTGAGCCCTCACTGAGCCCCCCAGACTTCTGGCGGACCCTCGGCGACCCTCCCGCCGCCTCCTGCTGCTGGGAAACCGGGAAGTGCCTGTCTGTCTGGAAAGGCCTCTGTCCGGACCAGGGCTACGTTGTGCGTGGGAGAATCAACACCAGGATGCTTATCTCATTTTTTACCTGATACTTAGTGTGTGTGTGTTTCTTGCTGCTCCATACTGCTCACTATACCAGACACCGGGGATAACCTGACTTTCTAAGTGTAGGTTTTATTTCTGCAGGCGACCTTAAAGCAGACAGTAGGATATGGATCATAAAATGACACTCTAGGTCCGATTTCTTAAATAGCTATGGTGCCTGAACTTATTTTTTTTAATTAGTATTTCGAATACCAATAAACTTGATATTTCTTGCATGGTAGTAGTGGTGAAGATGGCTTGAGTATTGTGATCCTGAAGAACGTGCCAGAAACAAAATTACTGGGAGCAATGAATTCCTCACTATGTCAGTTCAGCTCCTACTCAGTTTTCTAAGTGCCCGCCTTTCTCACAGGATTATGCAAAGATTTACCAATACCTGTAAAAATAATTAGAAGTCCATATTTTTATTATTTTTTTTAATGTAAGCTGCATGCCCAGTGTGGAGCCCAATGTGGGGCCTGAACTCAGGCCCCTGAGGTCAAGACCTGAGCTGAGCTAAGAGTCAGATGCCCAGGGGGGCGCCTGGGTGGCACAGCGGTTGAGCGTCTGCCTTCGGCTCAGGGCGTGATCCCGGCATTATGGGATCGAGCCCCACATCAGGCTCCTCTGCTATGAGCCTGCTTCTTCCTCTCCCACTTCCCCTGCTTGTGTTCCCTCTCTCGCTAGCTGTCTCTATCTCTGTTGAATAAATAAATAAAATCTTTAAAAAAAAAAAAAAAGAGTCAGATGCCCAACCCACTGAGCCACCCAGGTGCCCCTGAAATCCATATTTTTAAAGGTTTTAAGTGCAGGATGATAGCCACAAGGTTTACAACAAGAAAATGCTAATGTATAAAATACTAATATGAGTCCTCCATGTCGAAACAATCAGTTTTGGTTTCTCTGGAAAATACCAAGACTTGGAAATCTGACAAAAACTAGAATAAACTTGTATCCTTTCAAGAAATGTGTCTGCACAGAAGTGTTGTTTCCTTTATGATACCCATACCTTGGAATGGATGTTACCTAGTCTCTATAACCTCAGAGATGTAAATTACCAACTTGAGTGGAGAGGATACCTTTCCACATTTTGATTGTGACTTCTAGTCTACAAGAAGGGAAGGGCCATCTCAGAGCAAGGAATTTACATAAATGTCATGAAAAGTAAACACTGAAGGTGTGAACTCCACCAGAAAGGCTGGAAGTAAAAATCAAATCCACTGTATTTCCCTGTATGTGATCATCTAAACAGGGAGGTGAGGAAATATGATGCAGGAAAAACGGAATGTAGGGACTTAAACAGTTTCTAAGCTCTCAGATGTCCTCAAGCTTATTATTTTTGTTATTCCCAGAGTGATTAGCTGTAAAAGTTTGTAATGAAAAGGGCCCTTGTCCTAATTTTCAGGAGCAGCTAAGAATTAGAAGGGGGTGGTTAGCAAGATTGGGGGAAACGTGCCCCACTCCACAGCTTATCTTTGACTGGGGATAACAACAATCTCAGGTGAAAAGAGGAATTCAGACTGAGCACCTGCTGAAGAGAAACGAGAACTCAGGCCTGAGAAGTGGCTCTCACGCCATAAAAAGGTTCTCTGGACAAAGGTACATACAATTTCTCTTTGACACCTGTATCTGTTTGTCTCTTTCTTAAGAATATGTTTGCTAACTCACTCTAGTGAGTGAGTTCCCTGAAAACCCATGGTGAGAAAAAGAAAAACTTTTTGATTATTTAAATTTAAGCAGTGAAGTTAGAAAGAATGAAATATTTTGTTGCCATATATTTGTGGTACATTAATTGCTAGTTCCATGTAATTTTTATGAGATGTAGGATGGTGAAGAATAAGAAATACTCTTTTCCGTTTCAGATTTTTCAGTACAATGTCTTATGAATCCCATGATACATATTGAAATACTCATATTAATAACAGATTTAAATAATTTATTTTTCCATTATCATATTTTCCGTTACAATTTTTAATGACCCAAGGGGGGAGAGTGAAGCAAAAACATGCTTAATTAAAGCATCCTCAACTGACAACTAAAGACCAAAAGAGACAGCTGAGACACAAAGGTGGCTAAAAAATGAAGCATTCGTGAATGCTACAAGAGAAAAAAACAAACCTGATTAGTTCTTCCCCTACAATTTTATATAATCTGCTATTACTAACATCACATCAGAAAGTTTAATCAAGCTTTTATTACTAGATCAGTAACCTTTGAAAATAGTGCAAATAAGGATTCAGGAGAAAGAACCCCAATATTCTATACATCAACAGGTGGATATTTGTGAGACATTTTAAATAAAAGCTCCAATACCCTTTGGTAATCTATATCATGAAACTCGAGTTCCTAATGTGGAGTTTTATATTCCAAACATTTGAAATGTTTCTAAAATTCAAGTAAATAACATTATTTAGTTGCCACTGATTTTGGTTAGCCTCAGATCTGCAAGGCAAAGCATATAAAATATAAAAGCGAAATTTCATGATATTAATTCTAGCTAGCTAATTCAGTCAATTTATAAATTGTAGTGGTATTTTAATAAGCTGTCCATAAATTTATTTCTTTAACCATACCTTTAATTACCCTGTTTTATGTACAGAGCCTAACACAGTGCCTGGCACAATAGACAGTATCCCATACACACTTGTCAGCCATTAAATATAAAAGAGAATACTTGTTTAGTCACAAGAGGATTCCTTTTGGTTTTATCTTTTTTTTTTTTTTAAGAGATTGAGAATGGGGAGTGGGAGGGCAAGGAGCAGAGGGAAAGGGAGAGAGAACTTAAGCAGGCTCCATGCTCAGTGCAGAGCCACATCCTGGGCTCCATCCCCCTGACGCTGAGATCACAACTTAAGCTGAAATCAAGAGTCCATTGCTCAACTGACTGAGGCACTTGGGCACCCCCTCTTAGTTTCTTCTTGAATAGTTGAAACTTCTGAAAAATTGAACATTTTTCTGATCCCCCATACTATATTAGTCAGAACTTCTTTGGTTGTATGTGACAGAAACCCACTCAAAACAGCTTAAGATAAAAAGGGAATTTTTAATGCTGCATAGGATTGAAACCTAGAACTGGCATCCTAGGACTCAAGTGAGGTTTTCAGAACCAGGTCATCAGTTCTATTTTCCTTTGGGTTGACTCCATTGGCAGACAAGAAAACTAGTTGCCAACATCTCCAATTCTACGTCATATTCCCTTAGAACATCCCTATGGAAAGAGCCTTTTCTTTTTTTTCTCTCAGCGGTTCCATTGGAAACTCCTAGACTTCAGCCCCATTGGCTCTGACTGGCTGAGTTTAGATATGAACCCACCCTTGGATCCATAGGGTAGTGCCAGGTGACTAAAACCCAGGAAGGGAGAGTGGCAGAGGGGTGATACTCTGAAGGAAAACTGAAGTGTATTACCAGAATAAGAAGGAATGGAAGCCAGCAGTGGCTACCCAGTGACTTGGATGCTTTAGTATTGCCCAACCGTCTTTTACATAACTAAATACACATGCAATCTAAGCTTTTGAAAAATAACAGGTCTTTGCTAAATAAATGCAGCTTTAAGACAAAACTTCTTCTAACCAGATTGCCACCCAAATACCCTCCTCTGAAAAATAATCCTGAAGCTAGCCCCAGATGCCAGGCAGACCAAAGCAACAGATGCTGTCCATTAGTGACCATATTTTCAAGTACCCGTTAGATTGCACCTAAAGCCTCTAAAAACTGGTATATGATTTAAGTAAAAGAAGTCTCAAACCAAGTTGTCTTCTACACTTCTACACACCTTGCCATTTTCTTTTTTCATATTAACAACATCAGTATTCCTCCATGTAGGCAGGTTGGAAAGCTAGGCAGTTGTCTTTGGTTCTTCACTGTTTCCCACCTTCCATATCCAGTTACCAACTCCATTTGACTCTATTTTAGAAATATTCCTATACTCCATCCCCATCTCTACATCCATACCCTCTCAATATCCATTGCCATAGCTCAGTTCAAATTCTAATGATCCATTCCCTAGATTCTGCAGCCCAAGTTATCAATAAAAATCATGGATCTGATTATGCCACTCTCGTTTCAAGAAATTTTTCTAGAAGCAGTTTGGGCATCTTGAGCCTTGAAATGTTCTTATCCGAATAGCCAGGGGAATTTTGGAAAAAAAAAAAACAAAACCCAAAGCTGGGGGCATCACAACACCTGACTTCAAGCTCTATTACAAAGTTATGATCATCAAGACAGCATGGTACTGTTACAAAAACAGACATCCTGGAGGAGAACACAGGCAATAACCTCTTTGACCTCAGCCGCAGCAACTTCTTTTTTTTTTTTTAAAGATTTTATTTATTTATTTGACAGAGAGAGAGACAGCCAGCGAGAGAGGGAACACCAGCGAGAGAGGGCACAGTGGAGGAACCTGATGTGGGGCTCGATCCCATAACGCCGGGATCACGCCCTGAGCCGAAGGCAGACGCCCAACCGCTGTGCCACCCAGGCGCCCCCGCAGCAACTTCTTGAAAGACACATCTCTAAAGGCAAGGGAAACAAAAGCAAAAATGAACTATTGGGACTTCATCAAGATAAAAAGCTTTTGCATGGCAAAGGATACAGTCAACAAAATTAAAAGGCAGCCTACGGAATGGGAGAAGATATCTGCAAATGACATAACAGATAAAGGGCTGGTATCCAAGATCTATAAAGAACTTCTCAAACTCAACACCCAAAAACCAAATAATCCCGTCAAGAAATGGGCAGAAGACATGAATAGACACTTCAAAGAAGACATACGAATGGCCAACAGACACGTGATAAATGTTCCACGTCACTAGCCATCAGGGAAATTCAAATCAAAACCACATTGAGATACCACCTTGTACCAGTTAGAATGGCAAAAATTAACAAGGCAGAAAACAACAAATGTTGGCAAGGATGTAGAGAAAGGGGGACCCTCTTAAACTCTTAGTGGGAATGCAAGCTGGTATAGCCACTCTGGAAGACAGTATGGAGGTTCCTCAAAAAGTTAAAAATAGAACTACCCTATGATCCAGCAATTACACTACTGGGTAGTTATCCCAAAGATACATACATAATGAAAAGAAGGGGGACATGCACCCCAATGTTCATAGCAGCAATGTCCACAATAGCCAAACTGTGGAAGGAGATGAGATGTCCTTCAATAGATGAATGGATAAAGAAGATATGGTTCATATATACAATGGAATATTACTCAGCCATCAGAAAGGATTATTACCTATCATTTGCATCAGCATGGATGGAACTGGACGGTATTATGCTAAGTGAAATAAGTCAATCAGAGAAAGACAATTATCATATGGTTTTACTCATATGTGGAGTATAAGAAATAGTGCAGAGGACCGTAGCAGAAGGGAAGGAAAACTGAATGGGAAGAAATCAGAGAGGGAGACAAACCATGAAAGACTCTTGACTACAGGAAACAAACTGAGGGTTACAGAAGGGAAGGGAGTGGGGAATGGGGTAACTGGGTGATGAACAGTAAGGAGGGCACGTGATCTGATGAGCACTGGGTGTTATACACAATTAATGAATCATTTAACACTACATCAAAAACTAATGATGTACTACTATAAGTTGGCTAATTGAATTTTAAAAAATGTTCTTATCCTTTGAGTCACAAATTTCTCAGCTAGTTACCTGTCATAGTGTAATAATAAAAAATGCACATCAAGACACATGTACCAAAATATTTACTATGGCATAATTTAGAACAATAAAATTAAGGAAACCTAACTTAGAGAATCATAGAGAAAACTTTAAGTAAATAGATTTAGCCCATATGAAAAATATTGTAAAACCATGAAAATTAGGTTTTCAAGTAAATTTTGGCTCCACTGGAAATTTCCCATAATAGGATATTAATTAAAAAAAAATCCAGGATTTAAAAAATGTAGAAGAAAGAGGAAGGAGGGACGATTTATTTGTCCAGCTCCCTCCTCTCCCATTGGCCAAAGTTTACCTCTTGGGGAGCTGGAGTTAATGCCCACACTTCCAGGTTGCATCATCCAGCTTCTTCTGTGATCTCTGGGGCATGGGCTCCCTGAGCCCCAATTCCCACAGAGTAACGCAAAGAGGGCCAGACGGTAATTATACACACAGTGAGTTTCATTAAGGAAAGGAATTTCAGCCAAGGTCAGAGAACCTAAGTCTTTTATAATGGGCAGTAAGGCTCTTTGACTCTTGACAACAAGGGAGGCATCATCTTCATTCTGCTGGACAATAAATAAACCTGCTTTTTGTTCCAGAGGGAGATACTATCTTTGTCTTCCAAGGTTGTTCAAACATCCGTGAGAAGATAATCTGGAACAAAGGCAGTCAGTGCTTCTGCAAACAAGATGTGCAGATGGAACATTGTTCCCCAACATAGATCCAGCCTGCAGCAGCCAAGTGCTCACTTCCTGAGTTCAAATGCTATCAAACTATGATCAACATGTAAAATATATTTCTGGGGCACCTGGGTGGCACAGCAGTTAAGCGTCTGCCTTTGGCTCAGGGCGTGATCCCGGCGTTATGGGATCGAGCCCCACGTCAGGCTCCTCTGCTATGAGCCTGCTTCTTCCTCTCCGGCTCCCCCTGCTTGTGTTCCCTCTCTCGCTGGCTGTCTCTATCTCTGTCGAATAAATAAATAAAACTTAAAAAAAAAAAACATGTAAAATATATTTCTGCAGCAACTGAGAATATTGACTTAGGCAGTGCAACATATTGTTGTCAAAGACAAAGCTAGACACTTTCTGAGGACAGATTTTATTCAGTAATACTATTGCAATAGGGAAGAGGGTCCAGTGGTCATTGAACTCATCTTCCCTGAAACAAAAGGATAGAGATATTTTAAAGGCTGGGTGTGCTAAGGAAAAGGCAGGCTATTAAGAGGCATTAGTCCATGTGACTAGGACACCTGGATTTGTTAATTGAAGCTTATCTGGAGGAGAAATAAATTATCTTTACGACAGGAGGCCGTGGTACATGTTGAAGCAAGGCAGACACCAGAGTTACGCCCTTTTCCTCCATTTAGCACTTATCATGTTGAATGTTAGGAAATTGTTTGTTTATGCAGATGCAGGGACCGAGGGTGAGAGTTTTCTCCCTGAAGGTTTGCATTTCAAAGAGACAGCCCTCCAGTCCTTCAGGAAATAGTTTCAGGTGATAGATTTACATCTCAAAGGGCAGAAAACAGATTTATAATTGCAAGCTTTCTAAAGTAACTGCTCTAGGAGGAAGTTCACAGCCCTCTTACAAGGTTTAAGCTGGAACAAATGGTAAATTCTGCTGGCAGCACTGAGCTTTTTCCGGCAGGCATTTTAAGGGAGCTGGGATCATTCTAGGATCATGGCCTTAAGCTACTAAAGTTATACTAGAATTAGTCAAGTCTCTTAGTGCAGAGGTTTGGATGGAGTTGTTAGGCCAAGAAAGGCCAAGCATTCTGTGGTCCTCAATACAGAGTTGTATAACTAGCTACCAGTAGGAAGTAAGAAACATATCTTAACATCAGTCTAATAAAGAAAAAATGAGACAATTTTACTCAATGAACTTTTAATAGAACACCTTTAAGGCCATAAGATGCTTGCACAAATACTGAAAGATGTTATTATATACCGTAGTAGTGATCACTCTGTAATTATTGTTGACTTGTTTCAAGCTGCTTCATGTTTATAATGTCTTCAAATAGATCACCAAAGCTTCTACTATTCGAAAGCATGCCACAGAAGAAAAAGGTTAAGAACCACCACCATAATCATTCCTAAACATAAATTGAGCGCCCACGTGTGAATCACTGGGGTCGGTACTACAGAGGAGTAATCAAGGAAAATGAACCTGAAGTCTGTGCTTTGAAAAATTTATGCTCGAAAGAAGAAAACAAGTTAAAGACATAAGTACCTTTAAAAACAAGTGAAAAAATATATAAACGAGTGAATTAAATATAAATATATGCACACATTTTAATAGAACTAAATACCATATCTTAAAAATTACAAAATAATTATAGAGTAAACATGCTTTTATCAAGAGACTTTTTTGAATTCTATTGATCGTTAAGGTCTACTGTATTTTTTAAAAAATTATGTAGGAAAGATAAGAGACAAAAGAAGATTTACTATTGGTTGTGCAAAAAAAAAAATAAACTTAGGTACAAAGTATTTATGAAAAGATAAGTGTTAAGCTGATTTTGATGTAGGAGGATATTTCCTGGAGAGGCAACCGCAGCCTAGTTGTAGATAGTACAGTTCCAGAAAAAGGAGATATGATAATTGGAGCTAAAAGAAGATAAAGCCAAGATGTAAAAGAGACAAGACAGTAGTAACATACCATATATATTTCAAAGTCACAGGCTTTACTATACTAGGAAAGTATTTTAATCAATAAATAAAACACTCTCTATAAGCAATATCTTTATATTTTGTTATTTTTATTTTGTTCTATGCACCCTATGAGCATTCAACAAATATCTGATTTACATATTTTGTAGCCCTTTAAAACTAAATATACTTGTAATAAATGTTTCTCAATACAGATTTGTTCATAATTTATTTTGCAATATAATGCCATGTATTTAAATGTGACTAAATAAGTTCATTTAAAATTTCTTTTGAATTACAACTTATATTCATCCAATACAGTGTAGAGAGGTCACTTGCCAAAGCCCATTCTATAACCAAATAAAAAAAATATTGGCATATCACTGAAGTAGTTCAAACGTTATTTACTCTCTTATTTGTGGTCCCTTCTGGTACAGTCTGGTTTATCTTCAACAACTTAAAGCCTTTAAATATGTAAAATACAAACATTGTAGGATCTCAACTGTATGTTGCTTAAAGATTATTTTTTGCAATCAAATTATGGTTACTCCCGCTACCACCACCCCTACACTAGAAATTCTCCAGTGGCTTCCCATTGCTTAAAATATAGACTAAATCCTTAACCAGGCCAAGAAGACCAGCTTGGCCTGGCTCCTGTCTCTCCATCTTCATTTCACACCCTCTTCCTGCTCACTCGAGCTTCCTGCCACCCTGGTCTTCTTGTTTTCTTTTGTTTCCTAGAACATGCCCTCTTACCCTGCCGTGGGGACTATTTATATGCTGGTCCTCAGGCCCTGGAGTGTGGCCTTCCTCTGGGACCTGCAGCAAATTCGGTAGTCTGTCACCATTGCTGAGCCAATCCTTCCTGAAGAGGCTACTCTTCTCCTTATACACTCTCATAACATTGGGTGTTTCTTTCTTATGACTTATCAAGGTTGTAATTTTATATCTACTTGTATAAGTCATTTATTTTGGTCTCCCCAGCAGCTCTAAGCTCCTCGAGGGCTTTTGTGAGAAAGAAATCAGAGCAAGGGCAGAGCAGGAAAACAGAGAATGGCCCCTTTGTGGTGCAGGCACACAGGCCTGCCTGGTTGTCCCCTGCTTCTGGGGGACAGGCAGAGAACTCTGCCCACTTACATGGACGGTGGGATTCAGACAAAGATCCAGTGCTGATAGGGGAGGGGTAGTTACAAAATCCATCAGTCCTTAGGGAGGAGCAGGAAATCATCTTGGGCCCAGGAATACCGTAGAAATACCAACACAAAGCAGAAGTCTGATACTGCTGGGCTGGGAACAGAAAACTTCCCCAGAAAGATCACACAGAGATACTAGGTAGCATTTGACTGTCCTGGGGAGAGAGCAGGAGTGCAAAAAAAAGCCTAACTGCCCAGGCCCAGCCTCAGACCTGCCTAAGCCTGAGAGGTTGGACAAAAGGACCAAGAACATCTTTCCATTCCCACCACAAAGTTAAGAGTAACAAGCCTCAGTGGTCTACTGGGCAAGAGCAAGAACATAGAGAGAGACCCTGCCTGTTCTGTTACAGTCCTGAAGGGTCTACTGAAAACAGAGGAGGAAGCGGGAGCAAATTAACATCGATACAGTACCATTGCTTAATCTACAAACCTTATGGAAATGTTGCCTTTTTCCAATTAATGTTCTTTACAGGAAACCTTTTTAAAATTTTAAGATCTGGTCTAGGATTCCATTCACATGTTACATTTTAGTTTCTATGTCTTTTCATCTGGAAAAGTTTCTGGGTCTCTCTTTATCCTCCATCATTTTGATATTTTGAAGAAGGCAGATTATTTTGTAGAACGTTCTTCAGTTGGGTTTGTCTGATGTTTTTTCCTCATTTCTAGATCCATGTTATATGTTGTTGGCAGGAATACAAAAAGCAATGTTGTGTCTGTCTCAGTACATCATATCCAGAGGCAGATGATATCTATTTGTTCTGTTATTGGTTATATTAATTTTGGTTACTCAGGTAAGTCGGTGCCTACCAGGTTTCTCTACTATAAAGTTATAATTAATTAATTACTATCTTGTGGGGAATTAATCAGAAAATTCTAATATAAAAACTTAATTCATAAGCATTGAAAAATAAATTGATAATTAATATTTACAGTTTGGTTCACATAATCTTTCAAGGCATGCTGTTCATGAGAGGTGTTTGAGAGATAATAAAAAGATTACAAACTGCTGATTTAGAAATATTGTTATTTTGATCTCTGATTGATAAAAATACATGTGACAATATTTTTAGCCTGTTCATGATGCTCATTAAAGTCTGTAGAGAATCTTCTACGAATGCTTAGAATAAAAACCTCATTCTTTTTTTTTTTTTTTTTTTTTTTAAAATTTTATTTCTTTATTTGACAGAGAGAGAGACAGCTAGCGAGAGAGGGAACACAAGCAGGGGGAGTGGGAGAGGAAGAAGCAGGCTCACAGCAGAGGAGCCTGATGTGGGGCTCGAACCCATAACGCCGGGATCACGCCCTGAGCCGAAGGCAGACGCTTAACCGCTGTGCCACCCAGGCGCCCCTAAAAACCTCATTCTTAAGAGTAACTGGCTTTGTTCAAAGGACAGTCAACTAGTTTATTATGCACTGAAAAAAATTTTTTAAAGGTCACAATGAAGCGTTTTGAACATTGGCACATCCTTTTTTTTTTTTTAAGATTTATTCATTTATTTTAGAGAGAAAGAGAACGGGGGAAGGGCAGAAGCAGAGAAAGAGAGAGAATCCTCAAGCAGACTTCATCCTGAGTAGAGAGCCCAATGTGGGGCTCAATCTCATGACCCCATGAGATTTAAAAGATTATTATTATCTTTTAAAGATTTTATTTATTTATTTATTTGACAGAGAGAGAGTACAAGCTGGGGGAGCAGCAGAGGGAGAAGAAGCAGGCTCTCTGATGAGCAGGGAGCCCGATGTAAGATCCCAGGACCCTGGGATCGCGACTTGAGCCAAAGGCAGACACTTAACTGACTGAGCCACCCAGGAGCCCCTCATGACCCCAAGATTATTGACCTGTGCCAAAGTCAAGATTCAGACACTTAACCAACTGAGCCACTCAGGTGCCCCTGAACTTTGGCACATCTTAATACATATTCTTTCCATCAAATTGATTTTTGTTGTTGAAATTTTCTATCCTTTTCTATTAATTTTTAAATATCAGCTAATACACAGTCCCATAAATAAAATCTAATTGTGGAAAGCAAACACTATGAATATTTTATAATTTATGTTGATCCACATTCTAACAGGGTTGACACAATGACAGGACTCTTGGAAGACTTCAAGAGAAATAGGTCCATTTAAATTATTATTCAAAGAGTTATTTGAGGTATTTCCTCTTTCCTCCTGAGCAAGACTGGGGAAAAAATTTAAAATTAAAACTTCAACAAATGTGAACAATAATTTATAGTATTAACCTAAAAGCAGAGAAACAAGCAGAGACTAGACAGAAGGAGGAAAACTTAACAATTTTGAAATTAGATTCTAAAATTTATCTGTAAGAAAAGCTGTGTTAACATTATAACATTGCTGCAGAAAGTAAGTAGGCAATTAAGAAGGCACGTATGCAATATGCTCATTTCACAAGAGTCATGCAATGGGGTGCTTGGGTGGCTTGGTGGTTGAGCATCTGCCTTCAGCTCAGGTCATGATCCCAGGTCCTGGGACTGAGTACCACATAGGGCTCCCTGCTCAGGGAGGAGTCTGCTTCTCCCTCTCCCTCTGCCTCTGTGTGATCTCTCTCTCTCAAGTGAATAAATTAAAAAAAAAAAGAGTTGTGCAATAGTCCCCCCCAAAGCAATCATTTGTCTAATTAATAATCCTTCTCAAAACAGGAATTAAACGAAAAAAAGGATTTAATTAAAATAATTCAATAATTCAATGGCATTGATTGATTTCTTTGTTAGACAATAAATAAACTTGAATTAGGTTCCAAGGAACTGGCAGATCAAAAAGAAGACCAGCATCTTCAAAGGGATTGTATAATACTTATCATCACATCGTTGTGGTTATTGTCATCAGACGTGAAGAGTAAAGATTGTTTTAAACAATGTCACACACAATGGTAATACATCTACGTGAAAATCTGTGCCACAGAATGAAAGTCCTGGTTACACAGAACCATGGGATTGGCCTTCTGGAATAACAATAACAAACAAATAAAAACTGGGATGGGTTAAGCATGGATTTCAGAAAGTGTCAGAAACAAAATATTCTGTGGTAGGAAGAAAACATGGGATGGCTCTCAACTCTAATCATAAATTGAGGGGTTTTAGCCTTTGAACACAATGCACCTTTAAGAAAGCTTAGGACGTATACTGTTAAATCATTGACATCAGCTTATACAATTTTTGAACATCATTATTTTTCTAATAGTTATTGCTTCATAGCTTGTGAAATATTGTGTTGACAAATTATAAAGAAGATTGAAACAACATGATCATAGAGAGTGTCTTACTGTATGTAACAGAAACATAAAACTAGTTTTAAATTATGTTTATGTTTTATACAAACAAAAATTAGTTGTCTTCCTTTTGTGTCAGTGGCTTAATGTACAGCTGATAAAGTGATAGAAAAATATGCATTACCTTTGAAACTTTCCAAATGTTGAATGTTGTAATGCTCTGTTGTCTTGAAATTCCAATAACAAAGAACCCTGCATTTTCATTTTGCACTGGGGAAATTATGTAACTAGTTTCGATGGTCAGGAATGATCACTCTAATAACATTTGATGTGGAACATGAAGGAGAGAGGAAGCAATTCACATGGACATCTGGGAAAAGAGCCTTCCTGATAGAGAAAAGAGTAAGTGCAAATAACCTGATACGGGACTGTGTTTGGTCCATTCAGGGAATAGCACAGAAGCCCATGTGACTTGGGTACAATGAGCCAATGTAAGGTGGCATTAGATAAAATCAAATCTTATCTAATGAGGTGGGTGAGGGGGCCTTATGAGTCAGCGTTAAGAACTTTGGCTTTTAAATCTGAGTGAAATGGCCAACACTGGAGGGGTTTTGAGGAAAGAAGTGACATGATCTGACTTAGGATATTTTGAAAGAATCACCTTGGCTGCTGTGTTGAGTAGTGTCAATAAAGGGACAAAGAGTAACACAAAGCTCCCAGGAGCCTAAAGCTGTGATTGATACAAGAGATAAGGATAGTTGGGGCAAAGTAGTTTGGTAGAGGTGGATTTTGGATCTATTTTTGAGGTAGAACCAACACAGGATTTGCTAATGAATTTGGATGGGTATATTTGAGAAAGAGGAGATCAGCATATACGTAAGTCTTTTGGTCTAAGCAACTGGAAGGATGGATGTACCATTTTCTGAGATTGGAATGACTTCAGAAAGAACAGGTTGGGCCGTATAGGGAGGTAGCACCATGTTTATTATGTGCTAGATCATCACATATGTGTAGCCATTTCTGGCTTTTCTATTCTATTCCATCAAACTACTTTGTGCACCTATTGTAGTACCACCTTGTTTTAATTATATAGCTTCGGTGTACATTTTTGATATCTTGTAGGGCAAGACTGTCCTTATTACTATTCTTTCTCAGATATTTTGGGGGGCTGTTCTTCCTGATGAATGTCAAATTCAACTATTCTACTTATTGAAAATACACTGAATTTATAGATTAATTTGAAGAGAACTGAAACTTTCCACAATGTAATCTTCCTATCTAGGAACATGGTATTTCTTTATGTTTCTTTTTATATGCCCTTCCACAAAATTAGTAGTGTTCTTCATGTGGGACTTCTTCACATCTTGTTAATTTTGTAGAAATGGATATTCGAATTCTAATTATGGGAGAAAAAAGATGAGTATGACGATATTAGTTTTGTTGCAATAACAAATGAGCCAAGCAACTCGGTAGCTTACAACAACCAACATTTCTTTCCCATTCACATTGTTTGTAGGCAGTTGTAGGTCAGCTATGGCGATGTGGCTTAGCTGTACTTTGCTTTACACCGCTTCTCCTTCCAGGTCTCAGGCTGAAGGAGCAGAGGGAAAAGAGCAAAGCCAACCACAGGAAGACTCTTAAAGTTTTAGAACATGTGGCATTCTTTTTCTGCTCATAACCCATTGGTCACAGCAAGTCACATGGCCAGCCGGGTTCAGTGTCAATGGGGCCCAACTCAACGTCAAGTCACATGGCAACAATGGGTGATTATGTTTAATCTCCTTGCAGGGGAGGAGTGAATGAATAACCAGGGATAATAATACAGTCTGCCACAACATCCTGAAGGAAAAGGAGTCATGTAACGGAATTCAACACCCTACAAATGCTTAGAACTTTAGAACTTCCAGAGTGGGGGCGCCTGGGTGGCTCAGTAGGGTAAGCATCTGCCTTCGGCTCAGGGTCCTGCTCAGTGGACAGTCTGCTTCTCCCTCTCCCTCTGCCCCTCCGCTCCCGCTTGTGCTCTCTCTCTCTCTCTGATGAATAAATAAAATCTTAAAAAAAAAAAAAAAGAACTTCCAGTGTGAAGTAGACAATTTTTCAGGATATTGAGGAAGGGAAGGGGAATGCTAGTAAGTGTAAATATGACACTTTCACAAGTAGACAAAATATGTCTCACCATGCAACTCTAGACATTCTCCTCTTCTCAAGGGCCAGTAGGGGTTCAGGGATGGGTGGTCAGGATGTAAGGGAGAGTAGGCAGTCTGCTGGGCAGATGACTCTTCTGGACTCCTTCTTCATCATTTCTCTGCTAAATGTGTCTAGTAATGAATATCATGAGGGTTGCACTCTGTTATTGACCCTAACAGCAAAGAGAGGGCTGAGGCCAGAGATTATGAACAGAATGGGTTCTTGCACTGATAATTTTCTGTTTGGTTTCATAAGAAGCATAGATCTTATGTTCAATTAAATAATCCATACTATCAAGTGTTAATATTTATCAAAATGCTAATCAATAGTTGGATCTTTAAACTCAAATAGTGGCCTACAACTTGTATTATTTAGTATGGTATTATTGGAAAGAAAGCGATTCATTCAGCAAATATTTTTTTGAGGACATTTTATGCGCCCAGCGCTATTCTAGCCACTGAGGATACGGCAAAGTATCAACTCGTTGTGCTTGCATTCTGGGGAAGAGGGGGTAGCCATAGATAATAATGTACAGGGGCATACTTATGAAATATGGTAAGGGGTAGTAGGTACTACGAGAACAAAGCGGCAGGGAAATGGGATGGGCTGGTTTGTAGGGAGGACCTCTTTAATGAAGTGACATTTCAGTGGGGATCTTCACGAAATGACAGAAGGAAGGACTTCTTCATTAAGTGACAGAGTGGATATATAGGGGAAGAATGTGGCTGTCAGCAAAGACAAAGGGCAAAATTGCCCTGCTAAGCCCAGTCAAAGGCCAGCAAGGGGGCCAGTGTCACGTGAATGGAGTAAGCAAGTAGATAAGGGGATGAGATTTGGCCAGAGAAGTCGCCAAGAGCTGCAGGACTTTTAAGTATTGCTGTGGAGTTTGGATGGTGGTGTTAGAGCATTTCCGGAACTCAATTTTTTAAAAAAATGAGCAGAATGCTAGCCAAATCAAAGACGCTTTCTTACTCAGTTGCCCTCCTCTCATACATGTATATAAGTGTCTTTGTGGCAGATCAGACTAGAAGGCAGGGATGTAATAACACAGTGTGTACTGCATTTTAAAAATCTGTACTTTTATTTTGTATTTTTAAAATTTGAAGTATATTGAAGTGTAGTTGACACACAATGTTGCATTAGTTTTAAGTGTACAATATACTGATTTGACAACTTTATATGTTATGCTATGCTTACAAGTTTAACTACCATCCATCACCCTACAACACTATTACAATACCATTGTCACGATTCCCTATGCTGTACCTCTCATCCCTGTGACTTATTCTTACCATAGCTGGAAGTCTGTATCTCCCACTCCCCTTCACCCATTTTGCACATCCCCCTTCCCCTGCCCCTCTGGCAACCATCAGTTTGTTCTCTGTGAGTCTATTCCTTTTTTTTGCTTATTTATTTGTTTGTTTTATTTCTTTTAGCTTCCACATATAAGTGAAATCATATGGTATTTGTCTTTCTCTGACTGACTTATTTTATTCAGCGTAATACCTTCTAGGTCCATCCATGTTGCTGCAAAGGGCAAGATCTCATTCTTTTTAATGGCTGAGTAATATTCCTATATATATCTATGTATGTGTGTATATATATACATATATATATATATATGTATATATATACATCCCATCTTCTTTATCCATTCATCTATAGATGGACACGTAGGTTATCTCCATATCTTGGCTATTGTAAATAATGCTGCAATAAAGGTAGGGGTGCATATATCTATTTAAATTAGTGTTTTCATTTTCTTTGGGTAAATACCCAGTGGTGGAATGACTGGATTATATGGTTTTTCTATTTTCAATTTTTTGAGGAAACTTCATACTGTTTTCCACAGTGGCTGCAGCAATTTACTATACTTTTATTTTTTATTTTAAATATTTATACTAGGATTCTCTATGTTTTAAGTGTCATATGATAGTAGATTTTGCTTTGCTCTTTGTCATTTTTTTTTCAGTGAAAAGAATCTAGGTCTATTTTTCTTTTTTTAAGAAAGATTTTGAAGAATCTGTATGACCCTTACCAATGAATAGAAATAAGGTACTCTTTCATATCATGTCCAACTGCATGAGGACAAGATGGTGTCAGAGTGGTTGTCTGTCACGTAAATAGAATTTACGCCAACAGAGTTCTAAGCCTACTTCAATTGTTGAGAATTAATTCATTTTTCAGACTTCAGAATCTGATTTTCAGAGTACAAGAAGCTTGATGGGAAAAGCAACTGAACGTAATCAGCCTCTCTTTATGTGTTTGGCTTAAAATTGTTTGGGTTGTCGTATGTGATATGAATCAAAGGGTCTTGATAAATATTTCCTAGAACACCTAGATGGCTCACCTGAGCGGATGCATAATTGCTTGTGAAATTCAGACCAAAAGAAGCAAATTTAGAATAAAAGGGAATGTTTAATAATTGTATTTTCACTTTCTTAAGACCTTTGCCAAAATAACAGGTAATAGCTTCATTCAACAGCCACAAGAAGAAAATAGATCCTGGCAGATGGTCAGTAATTTGAGGTTAACATAGTGCATCTCAGGTGCAGAAATTGAGAAGCATTTTCCTTATTTTCAAGGAAGTCACTGGCTTTATAGGGCTTTTTTGATCTGGAGTTTACTATAGTAGTAGCAGAGTATTAAGAGAATATTTCCCAGTAGGTTAGGAAAACTTATTGTTCAAGTATTTGAAATGCCCGTAATATTGCATTGTGACTACCTTTATAGCATCAAATAGCTTTTCTACGAATAAAGGCTCACATAAGTTTGAAGACTTGAAAAAAAGTGAAGATTTATAATTAGAGCTACAGAAATTAAAACTGTGTTATACTTTCAAAAATATTGACCTTTATGTCAATGACCCTGAACAGACAACCCAGAAACAGTATTCCTTCTATTCTAGAATTTAGCATATAATGAAGGTAGCATTCCAAGACACTGATTCAGAGTGTGCAATAAGGTACAAAATATGAAATATTAAAAAAAAATAAGAAACTTCCAAATAAAATTTCCTAGAAAGACAATTATCTGCCACCAGGAAACAACAATATTTTGATTCTGCCTTTCCAATAGCCAAACTTCTTAACTTTGTTCATTGCATTGACTATAATTTTCTGAACAACATTATATAATAGTAGTGCTAGCATGTCTTATTCCAGAATTTACTGGGAATGCTTCTAAGGGTGTATCATTGAGTGGAGTATCATGATGTTGGCGTGGTTTAGGATAGGTATATTAGTAGTTTACCAACAGTTGTAATCTCTTCTCCCGTCCATGACAGGAGAGAACTCTAATAATCACCGTACCCATACCTTAGAAAGTGCCTGGCACAGGTAGGCATTCAATAAATGCTTGGTGAATAATGAATTATCAAGAGGATTGTATCAGAAATTCTGTGAAGTGTCAAAGAAATTATCTGCCAAAAAAAGCTTATTTGAGATCTTAAGAAACATTTATCTAGCAATATTGGAATTAACATATAGAAAAGTATTAGAAAAAATATCCACTAGCTTAAAACAAATGAACTTTTTGACAATTTGTACCATATATACATATATATATATGTGGATATATATGATATATATATATATATATCCACATATATATATAAATACGTAAAGATTTTTAAATTGGTTATTTTAGAAAACAAAGACCAAAAGCCAGTTTGGTAGACTTTTAACCCTTTAAGGATCATCTCCTTTTAATTCTTTTTAAAAATAATCTTCAAATTGCTTTAGGTGGACTATATTTATATAGACTGATCTTCCAAGGTTTTGGCATTATAATGAAAACAAGTTGTACAGCACTAAGTTTTGACATGGTTAAAATTAGCTCCCTAAGCATTTAAATAGATGTCAAAATGCATATTCAAACATTAAACTATTTATTTCAAAATATAACTCTCAATTTTGAATTTGGTAGAAAATATAGTATTCACTGAACTTCATTCAATGAAAATCTATGATATGTCTATTGCCATGCTTCCACCATGCTAGGCTTTTGGGAAGGATTGATTAGTGTTAAAATCTACTAGGGAGACAGATATTAAAATGTAGCACAACAGGTTTTAAGAGAGGTATTGAGAATATCCTGTAGACAGGTCTTTGGAGAATCAGTGGAGTTCTACATAGAGTTGAACTTTGGCTTGGATCTATGCCAAGCAGACAAAAGGCAGGGGGAAGGAGATAAGACATTGCAGCTATGGGACAGCATGTGCAAAGGCATGGAATGCCAAAAGTACACGAAGTGTAGAAGGAATAGGGAGAAATTCACTATTGCTAGAGCATCTTGTACATTTGAAAAAATACAAGTTGCACATTTGGTGTAGGGTGTGGGATCTTGACTCACCATGAGTTCAAACCCTGGTTCTGCCACAGACTAGCTGGATGACTGAGCAAGCAACTAAGTCTTCTTTCTTTCTTTGTAGAATGGGGACAATAATAGTACCAAGCTTGCAGGGTTAGTGGGGAGAGTTAAGAGCACGTATAGAACCTAATATTGTGTCCAACCCACCCAGAGTAAGAGCTCAATAAGTGGTAGCTATTGTTATATCGGTAAATAGATAAATCTGTTAGTGATTCGTACTGTATTTTTTTTTAAAGATTTTATTTACTTATTTGAGAGAGAGCAAGAGCACATGATTGGGGGGGCTGTGCAGAGGGGCAGAGGGAGAGGGAGAAGCAGGCTGGGAGCCAGATGTGGGGCTCAATCCCAGGACCCTGGTATGACCTGAGCCGAAGGCAGACACTTAACCGACTGAGCCACCCAGGTGCCCCAGTAACTCCTACTTTAATTTTGAGTAGCATTTGCTTGTATATTGCTGAGAATTGTTCACACTGTGGCTTTAAAAAAAAAACTTAAAAAGTAGAATAAGTTCCATGTTGGTGCTAATAATGAGCTCATTTTTTCAGTAGAGTCTAGGAGTATAAAAGTATCACTTCTCCCTGAGCAAAAAGACTGTAAACATGTTACTTCAGATTATATCCAGTTTAGAAAAAAATTTCTACCACAGAATCAGTGGTTTATGCAACTACCAGTAGGAGAACCTTATAACTTTAAAAAATCTTACACAGTATCAATTATATAGTGAATCACGATAAAGTATAAAACTTCCATTAAGTCAAGCATATGCATGTGGCTTTGCAAGTATTTTATTTATTTATTTATTTTTAATTTTTTAAGATTTTATTTATTTATTCGACAGAGACAGAGACAGCCAGTGAGAGAGGGAACACAAGCAGGGGGAGTGGGAGAGGAAGAAGCAGGCTCATAGCAGAGGAGCCTGATGTGGGGCTCGATCCCACAATGCCGGGATCACGCCCTGGGCGGAAGGCAGACGCTCAACCGCTGTGCCACCCAGGTGCCCCTGCAAGTATTTTAAAATCATTTGCACGAGTGACTATTCCTTGAAAAGAATAACAATATTCCCGTGTCTATTTCTTAGGTCTGATTCTCACCTTAGCCGACTGCACTCAGATTTCTTTGCCTGTTCTCTCTTGACTCTGCTGAAATGACACTGACGAATATTGTAAATAGGTGACTAATGGCCAAATCTGGTAACTGAAAATTTGTTTTTCAGTTTCCATTATTTCTTGTCAGAATTTTTTATTTATTTTATTTTTTAAAACATAGTGTATTTATTTGAGAGAGAGAGAGAGGGAGCACAAGCAGGGGGAGTGGCGGAGGAAGAGGGAGAAGCAGGCTCCCCGCTGAGCAGGGAGCCTGATGTGTGACTAAATCCCAGGACCCCGGGATCATGACCTGAGCAGAAGGCAGATGCTTAACAGACTGAGCCACCCAGGTGCCCCCATAAATTTCAATAGATATTTATTACACACTTTATTAAGGAACCGGGGGAAAAAAGAACCACCTCCAATTTCTTTGGTATTGTCTCAAAGTACTCTTTCTCTAGCATATAGTAAATGTGTCTGACAGAAAATTGAGGCAATCCCTGGTTGCATATGTTGTTGGTTTCCATCCCAATGTGTTTCTGTGTTCTTTGAAAAGACGATGTAATTATGCCTTACCTAAATTAAATTGGCTTGATATCGATAACCATCCCAGATGACAGTCACTTCCTCATCATCATCATTGCTGTAGTCATCATCATCATCCCCATTTTATATATAGTGGAGAAACGCTATGGTGGCCTCTAAATACACAAGCTGGTAGGCTATCCCGGAAGTCCTAGAATTGAAAGTTTCATAGACCAAACTAAAATGCTCAAATCAGCTAGTTTGTCAAATCAGCTTAAAATCTACAGTGAGAAGCAAAGGGAAAGGTATTGGGTAGGTTAAGAACTTACCACAAATAGGTGGAAGGACCACATTGCCTGTGGGTCGCTCAAAGTTCCTACGTTCTAACTCTCTTTGCACCACTTTTCTTTACTGCAGGTGGTATGGTTACAAGGAGCAGAGTTAAGGGCAGGCAAGAAAGTCTGAAGATGGAAGAAGGTTTGTGGTGCCAATACATGCTTGTTCTATTGGAGAGATGAAGAGGCTATTAAAATATGCATGGCTACAGCTATAGCTCTGTGATAACCTGATGAGCAACAGTATGTATTTTAAGCAGAGGGCAAGTGTGCTAGAATGGGTGATGCCAATGGGTGGCCAGTTTGAGTTGGTAAAGCTGATCTGTGCTTTATGAATATTTAAGGTTTATTTTGCTTTCCATCTCTTTCTATCCACAAGTAACACTCTCATTTTTTCATCCTTTCAATGTGTTTAACACATAGATGTCTATTCTATGTTTAACATGTCCTATAGGTCTTTAATATACTTACTATCTATAGTTAACATTTCTTATGAGTTTCATCCATCCCGTTTTTCTTGTCCTTTAACGCAGAATCAAAAATTCTTAAAGAATGCAGCAAGCACACATCATATTATAGATGAAGCACATATCTGAGGCACAGGACCATCACACCACTTGTCCAAGATCCCCACATTTAGTTCATGGGAGAGTCAGGAGTTCAAATATAGGAAATCTAGCTCCAGAGCCCTCTTCTTAACCACCATCCTATATTGATGCCTAATTTGCCTGAGAAAACACAGTCTGACCTCAAATCCAATGCACTTTCTACTAACTACTTTTTATTCTAAGTACCCCTGGGGCTGGAGACCTCTTTTGTTCATCTCTGTGTTCTTTTCACCAAGCATAGGGCCTACACAAATACTTGTTGACCAAGAGAAGATCCCACTTTAACTTGGCTTCTCTTTTGGGGTCAAGTTTAAATGGCCTGAATAATAACAATTTAAGATTTAAGAAAATTTAACCTTTGGCATTTAAAGTTACATTATCTTTGGCATTTGACTTTAAACTGAATTAACCTAGAGGTATCTAGTTGCTGGAGAGCAAAAGATAAGGATCCATGAACTGAGATCTAGCTCTGATTGTGAAACTGACCCGTTGTTTCTCTGTGCTTCATTTTCTTCAGTAGGAAAATGGCTCTAGTAATTCCTATCTACCCTTTTCACTAGGAATTGTTACATTTAGTATTTTTCCTGTTGCTAGCATGCCATTTAAAAAAATGGTTTCTGCATTATGGATTAGAAATAAAAAATGTAATACGATCTATTTACACATTCATATAATTGACTAACATGTTTACGTGATTAAAAAAATGTTTATAACCTTTTAAAGGCACAGTTTATGCTACACTTGGACATGCTTCACTGCATTTTGCTAAGTAATATACAATTTTCTTCATCCATTTGACTTTTTTAAAAGAAAAATATATAGCAGCCTTCTGAAAGAAGTTAAGATAAATTATTATGGCCCTAAAATATTTTTAATGCCTCTTTTTAACTTCCATACTTATTTATATATTTATGTATTTATTTTTCCCACTTACAAAAACCTTGTTCCTGTGTAGGAAGCTGGCAATAATCTCAATATATGCAAGACCATGTAGAACTCAACATGGTGTTCAACCCTGGCTGCCTATTAGGATTGACTGGGAAACTTAAAAAAAAAACACAAAAAACAAAAAACTGATGCTTTAGCTCTATATAAAACTATTTATTTATTTATTTTCAAACTATTTACATCAGAACCTCTAAGGATGGAATTTGGCGTTTTTAAAAGATTTCCAGACATTCTACAAAATACTTGACCAGTACTCTTCAAAACTGTCAAGGTCATTATAAACAAGGTCTGAGAAACTGTCACAGGGACCAGAGGAGGGAAGGGAGACATAATAACTAAATGTAATAAGGTATCCAAAGTGGGATCCTGGAATGCAAAAAGGATATCAGGGAAAACCTACTGAAATCTGAATAAACTGCGGAGTTAATAGCAATGTGCCAGTATTGGTTCCTTTGTTGTGATTTATGTACCATAGTAATATAAAATGTTAACAACGTTAACAATAAGGGAAATCTAAAATAAAAATTTTAGTTTAAAAATCTAATACTGAGCTGGAGTTGAGAATTACTTACACAGCATCTGCTTACATTGTATCAGAAAATAAAAAGTCCCTTTGGGGGCGCCTGGGTGGCACAGCGGTTAAGCGTCTGCCTTCGGCTCAGGGCGTGATCCCGGCGTTATGGAATCGAGCCCCACATCAGGCTCCTCTGCTATGAGCCTGCTTCTTCCTCTCCCACTCCCCCTGCTTGTGTTCCCTCTCTCGCTGGCTGTCTCTATCTCTGTCGAATAAATAAATAAAATCTTTTTAAAAAAATAAAAAAATAAAAAGCCCCTTTGAAATACTGAGCCCAATTGCAATTGGCAGCATTTGTGGTCCTAAAACCTGACTCCCAGAAACAATATGCTGCTTAGGACAGAAGACATTTCTAGAGGCGCTTTGAGGGAAACAAAAATGGACTAATTATAATAAACATAACTATTTGCTTCTAAGATGCAAAAATTCAAGAAAAACTGCTTGTTAAGGAGAAAAAAAACTAATCTCAACCCATTTCTCAGGTTAGAAAGGTAGTTTTATTTTGATACCTATGAAAGATATAAATATCCAGATTGAATATAATGTCTGCATTATGGTACCCTAGTAGTTTGAGAAAATCGTGAGTGATTTATCTTTGCTAAGAGTTGTTGTTTCTCATCTATAAAGGAGATTTAGACCTGACCAGAAAGTTCTTCAGTATTAAGTTAATTTTCCTCTCTTGCCTCTCCCTCTGTGGTAGAAAGGAGGCAAGGAAAAAAGATCTCCTAGTTCTCCATAATGAAGTCTACCTGGATTTAGCCCAGTTACACTTCTTTTTCATAACCATTAAAGGTATTTGTCATCTCTGTAAATCTCTAGAGGGAAGTCACAATTGTGCCTCAAGAAATCATTCTGCACAAGTAAGCATTTGACAAACAGCAACTGCTTGGAGATGGCGTTTGAAAAAGCTCCGTTTTTTAACTTTTTGTGTTACGTTATTTTGTTTGTAAAAACGTCACCAATTTGTAATCCAGAATCTGTATGCATCGTAGAAACGGTATTAACAGCCTGTAGTCACCCAGATTACAGTCCAGCTCCCTAATTTCATGCGACTTTAGGTACATAATTTCTCTTCTCTGGGCCGATATCAGTTTCTCACCTGTAAAATGCATCGGTTGGACTAAGCAGTATCCAATGCCCCTTTCTATTTGAACACTGAGATTTTTTTGAGGACTTGAAGAAACAAACTGGAGAAGTTGAGGTTGTAGGTCTTTGGGTTCTGGTGGGCAATATGGTATTGAAGAAACTGTTCTCACGTTTGTGTTTCTAGAGTCCGAAGGGCAAATGACAGGGGCAAGAATGCGCACACGGGAAGAGTAGGACAGTGACCTGTGTGAGGGTCAACTCCTGGGACTTTTCTCAGATTCTCGCAAAGTAAGCAGAGCGTTCGGCTGCTAGGCAACCGCTCCTCCTTTGCTAGAGTGGAGGACCCCAGTCGGAGGTGTCTAAGTCACTACCTCTTAATTTAGCCATAGAGCCTTCTTCTCGAAATTAATGAAATACGTATCCTCTAAAAGTACATACTTTTTGCAACCAAGGTTTGATAAGCCTTGTAGCTGAGCTCTGCTCGTGCTGGGCTTTCTTTTTCCCCTCCTCAGGCGCAATACGGGCACCTCTCAAGCAAGGCCCCTGCCGCCGTGCGTTGCCGGGCAGAGCAGGACGCCTAGGGCTCCTCCTCGACCCCGCCCTTCCTGGCCCGGACCCTGGTCCTTCGTGGGCCGCCCTCTGCCGCCATGGGCTCGGAGATGGAGCCGCTGCTCCTGGCCTGGAGCTATTTTAGGCGCAGGAAGTTCCAGCTCTGCGCAGATCTGTGCACGCAGATGCTGGAGAAGTCCCCTTATGACCAGGTACCAGCCAGACCCCGTCAGCCCTGTGGATTCCAGCGAGAGGCAGAGGGCACTGGGGGGTCCCCCGGCTGCTGGGTGGGGGCTCCGGGGAGGAAGGCCAGGGCGAAGTTGACCGTGTGGTCAGCACAGGCATCTGGAACGAGACCCCCTAGAGCCGTGGCCGGCGTCCCCGCGGGACCCTCGAGTGCTGTCCCATGGCCTCCCCCTCCTCAAACTTCAGCAGCCCCTTTCCTTTACGGGTCCCTTAAAGGACTACTTAAAAAGTCCCGAATTTTACTTTGGCGCAGAACTTTGAGAATTCACTTATACTTGCATAGGGATGGACTCTGAAGCTCGCTGCGTGTGCGTTATTAATTTCTAAAACGATGTATAAACAAAGATCTGTAACTTCTCACCTCTTGTTGAAAGAGCTGCCTTAATTTTTTGGATCAAACGTTGTGATCTCTCCACTTCATCTTAAGATTGTTGTCCAGGAGTGAAGGAGGCTTTGATTCTGCGACATGAGTGCATTTTGAGGCAAATAATACAAGTTGGAGAAATGAGAATCTAGGAGGGGAAGAGATATATTTACTATTAGGAGTCAGGAATGGGGGGTCGGGGAAGCCTAAAAGGAATGATGACAATGGTTTTAAGAGAACTTAAACTATTACTGTACTACAGTAATAAGATGAAGTAAGATATTAAATAGAGAGAGTGGTCATATACTCCGGTGGCCCACCTGTAGTTCCTGGAAGAGGTAAAACGGAGAAAAAAGAATAAGAGAAGAGCTGTGGCAGTTTGTCAGTGCTTCTAGTAAAAGCTGGTTTCCCAGCTTTCCTCTAGTGGTGTTACCTTGGAGATGCTAGGAAAAAAGGGGAAATTGAGGGGAGTTACATAAGTGGAGGCATATGTGTGAACACTGTTACTAGGCTCTGCCTTAGGTTCCAGCAAGTGGATGGAGGATAACCTGTTGAGGTGAACAATTTGACTTTCAGATAGATAGAACAATCCATGTTAGTGGGGATACTAAGCTAGATTCTTTTGTGTTAGTTCATGTTAGTTAATAGAACTGTGTTTCTATGGAGAAGCATTTTTTTTTCAAAAGATTTATTTGTTTCAGAGAGAGAAAGAGAGAACGTGCAAGTGGGGGGCAAGGGTAGAGAGATACTCAAGCCACTTCCTGATGAGCGTGGAGCCCGATTCTGGGCTGGGTGCCAGGACCCTGACCCCTGCCAAAATCAAGAGTTGGTCACTTAACTGACTGAGCCACCCAGCTGCCCTGGGAAGCATTTTTCTAAGTGTGTTTCTTGCCACAGTAGTCCCACAGATGCTGCTCAAAAAAACCAGAAAAAGATTCCACAAATATATCTGGGAATGTTATAAAATATTGACCCCTTTACATTTGTACAACAAAAGTTTGGTAATACTCTACGTGATGTACCAGACATTGTTCTAGGCACAATGGTTTGCAAGTACTTTACTTGCTGTTTCCGTTTTTCCATTGGTTTAGGGTAGTTTCCATTCTGCGTTCCACAGAGCAATAGTCCCAAGAACTGCTTAGGGAAAGGAAGTTTCCTCATTCAATGCATTTGGGAACTGTATATTCCCTACTTAGAGACTGAAGATTCATACTAAAGGCTCTGGGTTCTAAAGAAAAGAAACTAAATTTTACCTAATTTTGATTAATACAATAGTTCTGAAATTTATTTGACCACTGATTACTTTTTTGGTAGTGGGCAAGGGTCAGATACCTTCACCGTTATCATACTAGGGAGACGTACTGTCATGGGGAAATGTCGTTATAGGCAAAGCAGCTGTTTTTATTAATGGTTAAGATTCTATAATCTTGGGGCACCTGAGTGGCTCAGTAAGTTAAGCAACTGTCTTCGGCTCAGGTCATGATCCCGGGGTCCTGGGATTGAGCCCCACGTCGGGCTCCCTGTTTAGCGGGGAGCCTGCTTCTCCCTCTCCCTCTGCTGCTCCCCCTGCTTGTGCTCTCTCGCCCTTTCTCTCTCTCAAATAAATTTTTAAAAAAATCTTTAAATAAAAAGATCCTATAATCTTAATATCATTGTGCATTCAGTACAGTACTGTGCCTGTGAACTCGGATTTAGTTGGTGCTAGGCACTGTGATCAGAATTCTGTATGTGTTCAATTAAATGACCTTTTGCTGAGTGCTTATTCTTGCCAGGCATAAGTTGTGTCAATTATAAGTATTTCTAGGGGCGCCTGGGTGGCGCAGTTGTTAAGCGGCTGCCTTCGGCTCAGGGCGTGATCCTGGCGTTCTGGGATCGAGCCCCACATCAGGCTCCTCCACTGAGAGCCTGCTTCTTCCTCTCCCACTCCCCCTGCTTGTGTTCCCTCTCTCACTGGCTGTCTCTATCTCTGTCGAATAAATAAAATCTTTAAAAAAAAATTATAAGTATTTCTGTGCTTAGAATAACCTTGCAAAGTAGGTATCAAAAGTAATAGCCAACATTTATTGTTTACTCTGTGTTAGGCTTAGTTCAGAGGATTTTATAAGTCATCTCATTTAATCCTCAACCATTTTAGGAAGTTGGTACTATTTCCTCCATTTTACAGATGGAGTACACTGGGGCGCAAGGTAAAGTAATTTGTGCAAAATTACAAAGCTGGTAAATTCTCTTTATCTATACTATGCTGCCTCTTTGGCCCTTATATAGCCAAATTTTTCAAAATGGTGTGTTTCTCAACTTTTCCCAGCACATTTTCCCATCTACTGTGCCTTTTTCCAGATTTTAGCTAAATGATAAAGAATTTTGGCGTATTTGCATACTTCGATTAAAGGCTCTGGAAGGTCCTGAAGGAAGGAAACCTAACCAATTTTGATTAAGACAGTATTCTGAAACTTACGTGATCTCTGGTGCCTTTTGGGGGTGGGGGGGCAGAAGGACAGATTATCTCCCTTATTATCTTGGAGAGATCATTTTGGAAAGTGGAGGGCAAAGCAGCAGTGTTTTCATTAA
The DNA here is from genome assembly GCF_002007445.2 of Ailuropoda melanoleuca. Lineage (NCBI taxonomy): Eukaryota > Metazoa > Chordata > Mammalia > Carnivora > Ursidae > Ailuropoda > Ailuropoda melanoleuca. The sequence goes on from NC_048231.1 coordinate 27,624,886, forward strand.
TGGTTTAGATGGGGCTGTAGAGATCTTCTTGCTCCTTTTTATCTAGGAAGAGTAAGGTAAACAGATGAAGGACTTTGTCTACGACTCCTGAATTAGCAGCTAAATAAGGTAACGGCTTGGGTCTTTTTATTTGGTTTCTTGTACAGCTCTCATTAGGCCTTATGGGCCCTGTTGGCAGATTAAAGATTTGTTATAGGTTTAGTGGAACTGTGGTTTGGATAATGATAATGAAGAAAAAGACACAGGTTTATATAGGGAAATATTGCTGTTGTCATTGGTCAACCATTTGACATGGTTAAGATCATTAGGGTAGTAGGTCTTGTTAGGTCCTGGCCTATTCTATTGGCCTATTTGTTGTGGATTTGAAAGAATAGTCTATAATGTGATACGTAGGTCATGTCTAATACCAAGGACATTAAAAAAATGTTATTCTTTGTTAGTATTTTCTTGTTTTGAGCAGGGGTTGATATGTTCAGCTCCTATAAATATCAGAGAACTGGGAGAACCAATACCAGATCTAGAAGAAATTTATGATATTCTTTCCTTTCTAATCCTTTTTATTTTTTTTGCTGAGGTAGTTAAGTAGGAATGATATATATTGCCAGAACAACGCAGTATGTCATCAGGAGTAGAAGTTTAACTTGATGTCACCTTACCAAACTGGGCTTTTGATAGCTGGATAGGGCTGCTGAAAAGTTTATAGGGTTCACTCATGTTAGTTATTTTTTGACTCAACCTTTAAACACTGTGCTTTTCCACTGTGTGCTTTTCTTAGGTAATTATTTTTAATTTTTTAATTTGAGTACAGTTGACACACAATGTTATATTAGTTTCAGGTGTACAACATAGTGATTCAGCTTCTCCATGTAATGCTGTGCTCACCCCACGTGTAGCTCCCATCTGTCACCATACAGCGCTATGACAATATCATTGACCATATTCCCTGTGCTGTACCTTTTATTCCCATGACTTATTCATTTCATAACTAGAAGCCTGTATCTCACACTTCCTGTCACCCATTTTGCCCACTCTCCACACCCCTTTGTTCTGGCAACCATCAGTTTGTTTTCTGTATTTAAGTCTGTTTCTGCTTTTTGTTTTAAATGAAATCATATGGTATTTGTCTTTTTCTGTCTGACTTATATCACTTAGTATAATACCCTCTAGGGTCCATCCATGTTGTTGCAAATGGCAAGATCTCATTCTTTTTTACGGCTGTGTAGTATTCCATTGTACATATACACCACATCTTCTTTATCCATGGTTATGCATATGGTTGCTTCTATATCATGGGTATAGTAAATAATGCTGCAAGAAACACAAGTGTGCATATATCTTAAGATATATGCTTAAGAAGAAGCTTAAGAAGTTTCCTTTGGGGCGCCTGGGTGGCTCAGTTGGTTAAGTGACAGCCTTTGGCTCAGGTCATGATCCTGGAGTCCCAGGATAGAGTCCTGCATCGGGCTCCCTGCTCAGCGGGGAGTCTGCTTCTCCCTCTGACCCTACCCCCTCTCGTGCTCTCTCTCTCTCTCATTCTCTCTCAAATAAATAAAATCTTCAAAAAAAAAAAAAAAAAGGAAGTTTCCTTTGATTAAAAGCTTGTAAATTCTCTTTCCTTCCCTTCCAACATGAATCCAGGATGACATATCTGTATGGGTTAGGCATGGAGTCTGGCACACAGGGGCTCTCATTATGTATCTCCTGAGTGAGTGTATTGATTGTATCCGTGTGTGTGTGTGTGTGTGTGTGTGTGTTTAAGATATTATTGTTAAGTAATCTCTCCCAATGCACGGTTTGAACCCATAACCCCGAGATCAAGAGTTGCATGCTCTTTTGACTGAGCCAGCCAGGCACCCCTATGTGTTTTGATGGCATTATGTGTGTGTACCACCTCCCCTTCTGTTTACAAAGACCATCTTAGTTGCCTGAGGACCTTTGTGTCCTTCTACCCCCATAGGTTCCTGAACATATATTTACCTTTTCAAATAAATGTGATTTCATTATGGACATTCTTTTTTTTTTTTTTTTTTTTTTTTTAAAGTTTTTATTTATTTATTTGACAGAGATAGAGACAGCCAGCGAGAGAGGGGACACAAGCAGGGGGAGTGGGAGAGGAAGAAGCAGGCTCATAGCGGAAGAGCCTGATGTGGGGCTCCGATCCCATAACGCCGGGATCACGCCCTGAGCCGAAGGCAGACGCTTAACCGCTGTGCCACCCAGGCGCCCCTCATTATGGACATTCTTAACTCATTTCTTGATTTGAGGGTCAGGTTTTTGTTTGTTTTTTTTGTTTTCATTTTTATTATTCCCACCACAAAATAGAAATAATTATGTGATGTGATAGAGGTGCTAAGTATTGCCATAATGGCGATCATCTTACCATATATAAATGTGGCAAGTGAACATGTTTTACACCTTATTATTTTTTAATCAGTTAAGAAAATTTTTCCTGGATTCCTCCAGGAGAGTGTCTCTGATAGTAGTTATCATCACTGGCATTTCCTATGATGCTTTGGTGCTTTCATTGTTTCAGTGGAGGAAGTTAAATGATGGAGAGACTACCAGTCTATGAAAAGCTAACAGAAATGTGGTCAGAGCAGAGGCAGATGGTCTTCAGCCCTGCAGTGAGCTGATTTATCTTCACATGCTCCTTTAGCCTCGTGGGCTTTTTTTTTTTTTTTTTTTTGAGGTTTCTACATTTTAGAGTATTTTTTCCCCACAACTCTTTGAATTACCATTCCTGTGCCACCAAATGGATTTTAGTACAAAGGAATGACTTTGAAGCAGTGTCTGGACACATGGACAAGCAAGGAAGTTAAAATATTTTTTCTGTGTGCCGAATGGATTCAGTTTTGCTCTCCCCCCACCCCCTCCTGAGACAAAAATAGCTTTTGTTTTGGATGTTATTTTTCACTTTTGGTTTTGCTTATTTTTGTCCCAGGTGAGGAGAACCTCTCTAAAGTGATTTATTATTTGTGAATCTTTCTTTAAGCTGGTCCAGGGAGCCTTTCAAAAAACCCATTTTGGTCCTGATACATCATCAGCCTTTTAGGATAAGCCCACCTGAGACTATTCCTTTTACATTTATTTCTCCTTTCAGAGATACAATTTTGGTATACTATCATCAAAAATATTTAAGTTGTGCCTTGTACTTTCCATTAGGACATCTGGATTTTATTTCATTTTGATTCGTGCCAAAATCAGGGTAGTTAGGCTGGTCAGGGGGTGTACTATGGAATCGCATGTTTCCTTAGAGTAATACATTTTTATTTGGACACAAAAGAACTGAAGGATAGGTTGACTGTAATAACATGGTATTTTGTAATGGGAAAGGTTCTTGAAGAAGATGGATTGTGAACTGTTTTTTCCAGGTGCAGAATAGTGAGAAAATGAGAGGGCAGGGTCTGTTAGTATGATTTTAAGGTTCTGATCTCTTGAGAATAAAGAAAGAAAGATAACTGGTTAATTTATTGTAGCTTCCCGGGTTGATAAAATACAGTAAAAACAAGAAATTCATAGAGAGGCGTTGTCTTTTTTCAAAATGTTCTTTAAATTGTGATTGAAAAAGTGATCATAAGTTGTAAGCTATAAAAGGGAGAAAAGCAAAACGGTCTTCCTTCCACACAGCGATGTGACCTAGAGGGAACGCTTGCTGTTACAGCTCGTGTCCATCATCCTGATTAGTTGCTTAATCTGATTACTGTTCTTTGTGTTCCATATGTCAGATGCATGGCTTTAAAACCAGCCCCAATCTTTTTTTTAGCTCCATTATAATTAAACAGTTCATAGAACATGCAGGTTTTTCAGGCAGTGAGGTTTCTAAAAGACAGTATGCTTTTATTATAGGGTAGATTTCTGATAGATTTTCAAATTATTAATATCAGTGATTCTGGGAGTTGGAGTGTTGGCTGTATATCAGAATGGGAATTCACATTCTCCTCCCCAATCTCTACTTATAATGAGAGATGTTACAGAGAGGAGGGGATTATTATTGTAAATGATTTGAAGATAGACAAAAGGCTGAAAGCCACTGGCTTAGAGGAAAGACATGGAACCAGGGGTCCCCAGTGAGCTACATCTCAGAAGTTGATTGAGACAACGATCTGGTGCTCCAAGCAAAACAAAGCAAAACAAAACCATCTTTCTGTATGATTAGCTAATTTATTTCCTCTTTGGGGCCATGGAGACTCAGCCAAACTTAATCTTTTGATTCTTATACTCTGTGGAGCAGTTCATTTTATGAATTTGTATTCCCGCTGAATTATAGATTGCATTTCTACTTGGCTACTTGGTGCCTAGATCTCCCTAAACCTTCTGACACCCATCCATTTCTCTGTTCTCTTACATTTTTTTTTCCTTCTTGTCACTGCTAACTTCTGAATAATGTCTCAGTAGTTTCAGAACAGAGCCGGGTCAGACTCATTAGTTGGTCTAATTAATTGGTGGCAATTAAGAAGTCACATTCAGAATTATCTAGAGATTTGATTCCCTGAAGTAATAGCAACAACCTAAGAGAGAAAGCCTTACCCTGGGGAAGAAAGAAAGAAACAAACTGATGTGAATTGAAGTTGATGCTAGTGAGTATTTGCTGGTTCGAGGCAGTGTCACTCCTCTCCCTGTCCTCTCACTCACTCACTTTGAAGGAGAGTCAAAGGAAAGTCTTAATTTGATGTGCCATAACTGGGAGTTAGTTCTGTGTCTGGAAAGGGAAGTAATAGCGAGTTTGGTGCTTTTCTGTTCATTATAGAATTGTGTTTATAAAGAAATTCCATGTGACTGATGCTTCTTATTGAAAGTGGTAGCACCTTATTCATTAACTATGATAGCATATGTGAAAAGACTCTGAAAATTATGAAATATTCTTAAAAATGCAAGGTTTTCTTTTTAAAACTGTCCTATAGACACTATTGCTCCAATTTGAGAGGAGGGCTAGGTTACAGAGGTTGTATGATTTGTTCAAGGTCATGCAGCTAAGTGACTCCCTGTGGATCAAGCCCAGCTCTTCCGACTCTGGGGCTAGGCCTGGTGCTTCCTTTTTTTCTTTTCTTTCTTTCTTTCTTTCTTTCTTTCTTTCTTTCTTTCTTTCTTTCTTTTTTTTAAGGAGAGGGAGAGAGAGAGAGAGAGAAAGAGAGAAAGTTGGTGGGGGAGGGAAAGAGGGAGAATCTTAAGCAGGCTCCACTAGCATGGAGCCTGACGCAGGGAGCCTTACACGGGGCTCGATCTCACAACCCTGAGATCATGACCTGAGCTGGAATCAAGAGTTGGACACTTAAAAAAAAAAAAAGGGAGAGAGAGAGTTGGACATTTAACCGACTGAGCCACCCAGGCTCCCCTAGGCCTGATGCTTTCTACTCAACTGTGTTGATACCCATGGAAATAATCTGCTAGACCAAATGAACCTAACTTGTGGTTCCCTATTTGGGTGGATTAATTTAAATAACAGACTATAATTGAGAGACCCAAACATGAAAGTCCCAGTGATTTAAAAAAAAAAAATGTTTTGCCCTATCTCTAAATTAAAACATCCTGACTCTTCCTTCTTAGTCCTGCTACTCCTGATGGATCTCCAGTCCAGACCAGCCATACCCAACCTTGGTCTGCCTCACCGTATAGGAGCCAGCTTTCATGCCTTGCTATGATCTCACATACTCAGCAAAGTGCAGGCTCTTGACCCAGACTGTCTAGGTTCCAATACTGTCTGTACGCCTCAACCTCAGGGTTTTCTCATCTGTAAAATGCGGATGATAATATGCCTACCTCAAAGGGCTGTTGTGAGCATTAAGTCCATTAAAGTACGGTAAGTGATCACAAATGTTAGCTGCTATTGTCTCTGCATAGCTAGAGGTGTTTGCACGTAGGATTCTGTCATTGATATTTTTCTGAAAGGATTGTTGGTAATCTGGAAAGCATCCGTGAGGGAAGTGTTCAGTGAAATTGATGATAAAGTGATGCTGAATATAGTTCATAGATCCCTGGCACTCAGTAATTTCCAGAATAATCTCCTTCCCTTTTCTCTGACTCCCTTCTGATCTCCCACATATTCTGTTTTCCCCTCTCCCTCTAAGTCAGCTATAACTGGCCCCTAACTTGAATTCAGCATTTGATACGTTTCATTGCAATTTATATAGTTCTGTGCCTTCCTGATAGAATGTTTTCAGCGTGTAGCAGGGTGACTGGGATGTCAGGGGCATATTTCGAACTGTCGTGTTCTCTGCCTCCCCCCTGGTTCTGTCTTTCTCCTTCTTCCATTTAGGCAACCTCACCTGTCTCTCCACCTTCCCATCCTCTCGGCCTTTCAATGTCTTCTCTGGCCTTCTCTTTGCACTTTGTTTCCCCACATGCTCTTGACCTGCGTGGTAAGTCACAGATGTGTTCCTGCGGGGCAGAAGAATCACGTGGAGCACAAAGACCTTTATCAGTGAACAGAACACCGAGGCTGTGCTGGCGGTTTGCGTTTGGGCCACTGGAAGCATCTTCTTGCCCTTGGCAGAATAACAGGCATCCAGCTTTTACTTACTATCAGAGGCTTCTAGCCCTTACACCTGTTTTGTTTTCCTTTTCAAGTATTATCTGCAGTCACCTCTGGTAAACGTTTTTCCCCTTTCTGTATGGAACTTATCTTGTACCTCTCCTACGCTTGATGCTGCCGTCCTGCCTTATTATATCCAGCTCATTTTTTTAAATCTCCAAGGTGCCCTGGCAAGGACGAGCTTTGGCTTCTTTGTGTGACCTTGAGCAAATTATATGGCCTCTCTGAATTGGCTTCCTGATCTCTCAAATGGATAAGAGCACTGACCTGCCTCCCTCCCCTGGTTGTTAGGAAACTCAAATGAGATAGTGGGTCATACAGACATGTCTACAAATAAGTAGAAGAAAGAATAGGGTTATTTCTTCTGCCATCTCATTGCCTGTATCGGTACGTTTAAGTATGGACTGTGGGGTCCAGGCAATCTGTACTTTTCCAGATATTCCTCATACACATTGGAATTGAAAACCTCCAATTGCCATGTATTCTTAGTTGCTGTTTTGTGTTCAGTTCAGCTGCTTGCCAGGTATTCTCTAAATCCCACTCTCTTGAGGGCTTCACTTTTCTAGCCTAGCTTAGCCTTTGCCTCTCACGTTCCTACTGTGTGTTGTGCCACAGAAATTCCTTATCTTTGTATGGTGACCAGATGGCTTACACGTTGCTTGTACACATAATCTTAAAAAAATATTTAGGGTATTCTCCTTGGGTTTTAGAGCTATAGAAAGGCAAGGCAAGATCTTTTCTTTTTTTTCCTCTGTTTTGTTTCTTTGTAGCTTCCCTAATAAAACATGCTGTCAATTAAGTGTTCAGTGCAGGTTGCTGACTGTAAATATATAAATGTAGATGTTTTGTAAATAAAGTTGTTACAAGTCTGACTTTTTCCCAGTGGATTTCTATTTAATTTGGACAGTAAAAACCCTGAGTTTATTAGCACCTGACACTAATTTATATGACATAGTCTATTTATAAACATTTCTCAGACTACATTACAGTCAGAATTAATTTTTCATCTTTAGCCACTAATCCCATTATGTATATGTGGAGCAGAAGGGTTTGTAGTATGTGGATTTTCTTCCACCTCCCCAAGTGATTAAAGTCTAAATGTTTTAACCACCATGAGCTTATTTTTGAGTATAAAGAAATGTTTCCTTGGTATAGTTGTAAAATTATTTTTAATTTCTTCATTAAACAAGTAGTTAAGATAACTTCTCTGTGCTTTAAGTGAGGTTAGAGTAATTAGAGTTTTCTACTTGTAGAAAATTCAGCACTCTTCAGTGTATATTAGTTTTATACCAATACCAATATCAGTATTAGTACATCCAAAATTCTTGAAAGCAGTTGTGGAGAAATATTAAAGTTAATATTTGGATTTTTGTTGAATGAGTTTGAGTCTACTTACACATACCTAATTCGTCACTAAGACTTTTTATTTTAGAAACTTTATTTCTTAAAAATGTTTACTACCTTCTTAATGCTTTCCAGGAACCAGAGCCTGAATTGCCACTGTCTCAGGTAAAGGTTTAGCTGCAACCTTTAGTTTAGAGAATACCGTTATTCCAATTGCTTACTTGTTCCTATAGATTAGAAATCTTGCTGCATATCTATTAATGCTGTTATAAAATTAGCCATCTCTACCAGACATTCTGTACCTTTTTATGTAAAGTATTATATTTCTAATATTTTTATATCTATGGATGAGTAGTCTATGGTCTTAAGACTTGGAGCGTAAATAGAAATGACCAATATTGACCAGAGGATGAGAAAAATAGAGAAGCAGGAAAGGGGAACCAGGAGCGTAGAAAGGGAGTCAAGAAGTCAGCAGAGCCCCAAGTGTCCCAAAAGACCGTGCTGGGTAGGCCAATATGTCTTGAGTAAAGAGCAGGCTGACTGTCCTTGGGAAAGCGGTTGGTTTTAGAGAGCGGTGCCTGCCACCAGGAGGAAGAAAGGAAGGGAGACTGGCCAGATAGCCATGTCTATGAAATCATTGTGGTTAGAGATGGGAGGTGGCCAGAGAGACCTGCTAACTGGATAAGACACAATGAATGGAGGGAACCCAAGGAGAAGAAGTGAAGTTTAAAAAAAAAAAAAAAAAAGGTGAAGCTTTTAACTCAAGAGCCAGTAAGTCTGGGAATAAGGTGAAGGGATGAAAGTGCTACAAATCAGAAAGCTTAAATATTGCCAGGTGTTTGCCCTGCCACATGAGAGAGAATTGTAACAGTGGTTTTTAGCTAAATAAATGATCTGGAACCTCATATGTACCTCATATGAGTAATCATCTAACCTTTGAGAAGAAAGCAAGATACAAAGTACTCTGATAGAGGTCTGTGTGGCATCAAACAAGCACCGTAAATAGGTTAAAATGTAGCACTCTGTTCTTGAAAAGGTTTTTAAAGAAACTTGTCTGCACTGTTCATATTCGTGATTTCCAAATTGATAGATGGCACAAAACTGATTTTTTCCTTATATATGTACAATTCATTTGAGAAGGACCTAAATTATAAATAGAGTAAGTAAGGGGCTTGTTTTCAGTAATTTTGGAAGATTTTGTTAAAATTAAATTAAAACACCAATAATTTGCATTGTTGGTATGGTTTTAAAACTGTAAATGGCAGGACGGCTGGGTGGCTCAGGTCATGATCACGGGGTCCTGGGATCGAGTCCCGTGTCAGGCTCCTTGCTCAGCAGGGAGCCTGCTTCTCCCTCTCCCTCTGTCTGCTGCTCCCCCTGCTTGTGCTCTCCCTCTCTCTCTCTCTCTCTGTCAAATAAATAAAATAAATAAAAAACCCCAACAACTGCAAATGGCATTTGAAAGTGTCCAAGCAGCACAGGGACTTGAAGGCTCTGCTTTTAGTTTACTTTCCTGTTCTGTTACTTTAGACTGAATTATCCACTGGATAGTCATCTAAAAGAATAAGAAGGGAACACGTCTGACAGGATTCTTTTGAGTTCATTCTTCACACATTTTGCCTTCCTCCTTTGCACATTTTTACAACTTCAAAATAAATGAGTCTTTACGATAACAATATTTTGTGCCTAAGTTTTCGTTTTCATAGAGTAGGCAGGGTGTCAAATGTTACTGATTCTTATGATGGCTCAATCAGGTTAGACGGACTGTTCTTAGGCGGCCTTATTCTAATAATAACCTAACAAAATTGTTTCTCTTATGTCTTAAACTAGTGGCCTCAAATTCTGTATTAAAAGGAACAGGACAATTTAAGCATGTTTTGCTCGGTCACTAGAGTTTTTACCTTTTCATATGCTTATTTTCATAACTAAAATTGGATCAACCTCACAGAAGATAGTACAAGCAAGGCATTCTTTCCCTGATGTTATGGCCTCAAGAGTAATGTCCTGCACACTGCCTCAGTAGGTGAATGAGATGGGATTATGTTTCATGGACAAGAAGGATGTAATTGACAGGATGATTACTCACTTAGATTGGCAGAACCTATGCTTTTCCCTTAGAGAAGTTCCTACACTTCTGTGATTTTTGTTGATTTCACAGTACTTCCAGTGGGTAGGTAGGTATTCAGATGTGTTCACTACATGACCCTGTCATTTAGTAACAACTTAAACATATCTGATAACACTAATTTATATTTTTATTCAGATTCAAGGGGTTTAGGATCAGCCATTGTGCTTTGTTATGCGTTTTACTTTAATCACTGATTAGTTTTGAACTTTTTTTTTTTTAAACTTAAACAGAGGATTTTAGGGCTGTAAAACATACTTGGCTTGTTTCCAAAATAAAATTTTTAATTTTTTTTTAAAAGCCAAAGCCCCATCTGCTGTTTTCATCAAAATCCTAAGAATTGTTCACATTGCCAAGAGCAGTTCTTTGAATACAATCTGATGTTTAATCAGGCAGTGATATGTGATTTTCAAGGTCATTTTTGTTAGGACAGAAGGAAAATCAGGAAGATTAATATTCTCAAATACTGATGAAATTTAAAATTAAGTAATTTTTTTTTTAAAGATTTTATTTATTTATTTGACAGAGATAGAGACAGCCAACGAGAGGGGGAACACAAGCAGGGGGAGTGGGAGAGGAAGAAGCAGGCTCCTAGCAGAGGAGCCTGATGTGGGGCTCGATCCCATAACGCTGGGATCACGCCCTGAGCCGAAGGCAGACGCTTAACCGCTGTGCCACCCAGGCGCCCCTAAAATTAAGTAATGTTTTAAGTAGATTTTATTATAGATCTTTAAATATACAAGATTCCCACCATTATTTCTACTTCTGAAGACTTAGGTTCTAGAAACTGAAATAAATATAGATCTCTTTACCTTTTTGAAAAAGTGAATTCTTATGGAATCACATTTTTAAAAAGATGTGAAGCATTTATTCATTTGGTGGGGAGGGAACAGTGGATTTATTCTCTTTTGTTTTGCTTAGCCTAATATTTAAAAAAGTTGCACCTTCTTAATATTTGAGAGGTTAGTAGGCAAGATGGAGTGGACTATAATAGTAGGTACATGCAAATTGTTAAAAGATATGTGCAGGGATAATTAATGCCCAACTATATAAATGATATTATAATAATAAAAACTTGGCTTTTAGAAAGTCGATTTAACTAGGACTCCAAGTCACAGTTTTGAAGCTTCATGAGCTCCTCCTCATCAGGGTGAAAGTCCATACACCTCACTGTGGCATATTCAGGGTCCCTCATCTGCCCTTTGCCTTTTTCTCCAGCTTCTTCTCTGACTGTTGCCTCAGCTGAACCCGATTCAACCGTTCTAAGCTGTTCTGGATTTGCCAAACTTGCCATGAGCCTTCCAGCTAGCCTGCCCTGGTCCCACTGCTTTGCCTAGCACACTCTTTCCAGTCTTGACCACTAGCAAACTCTTTTCTCCTACCCTTCCTCCACTCCCCAGACAACTGGGTGCCTCTCTCTGTCTTCCCGTAGTATGCTCCAGACTTTTATTATTGCACTTTTCCTACAACACTGAAATTCGTGTGAGCTAGGAGAGCCGTGGCTTACTCATCTCTGTTCTCAGGCCCTGGCATGCATGTAGCAGGTGCTCCCTAGTAATATGGGAGTGAGTCAGTGGAGCCCACATCCTGCTTTATTGTTTCAGAAAAAATGCTGGAGTCCACCAGATTGCTGAACAAGGAATGCCCTTTTGAGGAATGAAAGCCGTCAGATCCTTGCAGGGCAGTATGAGGTGTGGGGGCTCAAGATAAATCAGGATTACTTATTTCCATCTTTGAAGTCAAATTAAACCATTAGTTCAAGCCAGGGAGGATTTCCCTGACCCCTGAGCATACTTGTATAGATCTGCCAACCTTCCTGATCTTTGAGGATTGAAAACCTCCAATTGTTTCCACACTTTGGTGGCTCCCACAGTTAGATGCAGTTCCAATTGGAATTGATTTTTTTTTAAAACAAATTCTTTGCTCCCGTATTCTGTTCATTCAATTGTGTTAAATCCACACAGTTGAAACATTTTATTATAAGTTATCTGATGAGAATCCAGTAAACCTTACCCAGGAAAGTATAAGCTAAAAAACCCAATCATCTAACCAAATACAATTTCATTTTAGGAACCTAAGTATGGTATGAAGGCAGCCTTCTTTATTCCCATGAAAATGAAAGCACGAAGATTTTTTTTCCTTAAAAATTTTTGTCTAATATATGCATTCCAATTATTTTAGCCCACAGAAGGATCTCTACTTTTTAATTCCTATAAAACTATTTTCTGTACCACACACTGTCACCTATCATGCACTGCTTTGCCTTGTCACTTAATTCAAATAGGTGATGTGTTCAGGGAAATTAGAATCCCAAGTTTTAATCTTCTCGTGTTTCCTTTTCAGAACCTAGCCCAATGCCATGTAACTAGGAGGTGCTCAATAGAGATGGACTGACTGAGTGAATGCATCTCGGGTTCTTTATGTGAGGACTTTTTGGACCTCTGTAGCTCTCATCTGTTCCCCTCTCAGTCCCTTTGCCTTTCTTCAGCCTGCCTCACAGCCAGATTCCTAGTGCGGTGAACCCTCCCCACTTCCCCCCTGCCCCCCAAGTTTCCCTTGCTGCCACTTCCTTCCTATTATTAGAGTCAGATCAGTGCTGCTGCCCAAGACTTGTCTTCTCCCCAGGTCCCCCACAGGGCAAACTTTATTGTTCTCTGCTTCTATTCTTTAGTGAAGCAGAGAGGTAAACATTTCTGATAAGGCCGTTTTAAATGTTTAACAAGATATTTAACTGTGCAGACCTCAACATCTAATTTCTCAAGGTAGAGCAAAGCTGATATTTTCCAGATTCCTTAATTACCTTTCCATTCCCCCCCCGCCTTCTAGCAGGTTTTCTACTGGCTAGATCACAAAGCAATCAAGATTGTGTTGATTAGTTATTGGGAATTGGGAGAAATTGATCTTAGTTCAATTCAACATTTTTGGAATACCTAATGTGTGCAAAAACCATAGGCATTATGGAAAATTCAGAACTGGACAATGTAAAACGGTTTGTGCTCTGGGGAAGGGAGGGCTAACCTATGCCCAATAATTACAGAGTTTCTTGAATATGGTAAGTACATATAATAGAAGTATAAAGAGAATGCCCTATGAGAAAGGTAAGAGAGAAGTATGTTTTGAGCTAAACAATCAGGGAAGTGTTCATGATGGGCTTCTGGTCCTGAAGGAGGAAGGCAGAAAGAGCACTGTGTTTGTAGCTTTATTAATTTGTTTTCAAATTACTATTACAGTAAAATTTCCTCTAAATCTTCTTTTACTTACAAAAAGGCATGTTAGAAGACTACCAGGTAATTACCACACTTTTATTTACCAGGTAATTGATCTAATGGGTGTTTCTTGATTAGTAATGACCTTGCCTTCTTGTATTAGTTTCTTGACATAGCCCTTTAAAATAGTATGATGCACTAAGTAGTAAACATGCCCAATAAAAAGTTAGACAATAATAAAGCTTCTATAGGCAGTACTTGTAATACTACTTAATATATGCTTTATTTTATCCATGCTTATAGGCAGCTTGGATTTTAAAGGCACGAGCACTAACCGAAATGGTATACGTAGATGAAATTGATGTAGGTCAGGAAGGAATTGCAGAAATGATGCTGGATGAAAATGCTATTGCTCAAGTTCCACGTAAGTATTGGTTTTTCCCTTAAGTAAATGAAATGCCATTAGGAGGAATAATACTATTTGTATATAAAAGAAACACAAGACATTATATACATGAAAAAAAATTTTTATCAAGTAAATGGTCTCTATCCTTGCCATATAGGACAAAGACTTTCCTTCCCCAATTCAATTATATTATCTTAAACTTAAGATGTGAGATTGCTGTATAATGCCATTTTTCAATAAAAGCTATAGGGTGCATTTAAAAATATTTTATATTTAAAATGTATTCTAGCTGAACTGCTTATCTAAATATATCAGAAGATTGTCTATCTGAGAGTTGAAACACAGGAAACACCCAAACACCAGAATTGTTCTAAAAGGATTTAAAAAAAAAAAAAGATCACTGGAAAACATCACTGTAATAATTGAAGGTGGTTTGCTCTAATGCGTGATGGGAGGTGATGGGGTGAAATGCTCGCCTGTGAATGCCTTTCAGGATTGTCACAGAAGCCCCGTCCCCAGCTTGCAGATGTGTTGGCACAAATGGTGTTCAGTGATTACCATGACATATGGTGGTCTTGCTGGTATTTGATAGTTATAACAGTTATCAGGCATTTATAGGTTTTGAAAGAGAACTTTTAAAGCTTCAAATGAAAATTGAGAAAAAAAAATACATATGGTTCATGTTAAAATGTCTTTTTTCTGCCCATCATTTTGCTCTTTTGGAGCTCAAATGTCTAAATTCTAGGTTCTGTAACAGAAATAAACTATGAGGGGCGCATGGGTGGCGCAGTCGTTAAGCGTCTGCCTTCGGCTCAGGGCGTGATCCCGGCGTTATGGGATTGAGCCCCACATCAGGCCTCTGCTATGAGCCTGCTTCTTTCCTCTCCCACTCCCCCTGCTTGTGTTCCCTCTCTCGCTGGCTGTTTCTATCTCTGTCGAATAAATAAATAAAATATTAAAAAAAAAAGAAGTAAACTATGAGTATAGAACTGTCTTTTGGTGCTTTGGAGCTTGCTAGCCTTGAGTTTGAACCCCAGCTTTTCTAACAGGTTGACCTCTTTGCTTAACCCTCTAAGCCTTGGCTAAATGGGTGAATATTACTGACCTTACACACTTAGTGTGAAGATTACATGTGATAACATAAAATAACGTGATAGATATTCAATAAATATCAGCCTCAAACACATTTCCCTAAAATACATTTCCTGTTATTAATGTCCTTTGCAGCAGGCCGGCACATTTCTGAAAATTACATTAGCTGACAGTTTTTACAGATTAATAACTAATATACTAATTGAATTTGCCATCTCATTTCATAGGCCCTGGCACATCTTTGAAACTGCCTGGAACGAATCAGACGGGAGGGCCTAGTCCAGCTATCAGGTATGTACTTCTGTTTCATACCCTCTGTCCTTAAATAGTGACCAGACTGTAGGAGAATCTTCCTTTATTGACCTCTTTGTATTTTCACAACGTACACTTTTCAAAGGCCAATCACGCAAGCTGGAAGACCCATTACAGGTTTCCTTAGACCCGGCACACAGAGCGGAAGGCCTGGCACTATGGAGCAGGCCATCAGAACTCCCAGAACCGCCTACACAGCTCGCCCTATTACCAGCTCATCTGGAAGATTTGTCAGGCTGGGAACGGTAAATTCTGTCAGCTTTACCACAGTTTTCTATTACCAAAGTAACTTTATGTTATATTGTTTTTTGCTATTGTTATAGTGGAAAGTTATATGGAAGATTTTTTACAGGTGATTCTTTTTTTACTTATGTTGCCTTTATAATTTTTATGCTCATTGAACTCAATTTACGTTTCAGGAAAAAGTCTCAGGACTCTTGTTCTCTCATTTTTCCCCATAGGCTTCCATGCTTACAAGTCCTGATGGACCTTTTATAAACTTATCTAGACTGAATTTAACAAAATATGCCCAGAAACCTAAATTGGCAAAGGTATGTACTTAAAATGATCGTATGTTAGTAATGTTAGAATGTAATGAAGTAATGTTAGATATATTATCATAACAACATTGTAGGAAATAGAAAAAATTGTGAAGGAAAGGCGATGTCTTGATTGAAATGGAAATGTTTGATTACTGAACTATGTAAAATTTCTCTTAGTCTTTTGAGTTAAGGAAAGTCAATCAGAAGTAAAGTATATATACCATTATTATAGGAAATTATTTTTCCTCTGATAAACAACAGCAATTTTTTAAAAAATTTCGATTCTAGTTAGTTAGCATACAGTGCAATATTGGTTTCTGGAATAGAATTCAGTGATTCATCACCTACATACAAACACTCAGTGCGTATCCCAATAAGTGCCCTCCTTGATCCCCGTCACCCATCTAGCCCATCCCCCACCCTCTTCCCTCCATCAGCCCTCAGCTTGTTCTCTACCTTTAAGGGTCTGTTATTTTTTGTTTCCCTCTTTCCTTTTCTTTTTCTTTCCCCTTCCCCTATGTTCGTCTGTTTTCTTTCTTAAATTCCACATATGAGTAAGATCATATGGTATTTATCTTTCTCTGACTTGTTTCACTTAGCATAACACTCTCTGGCTCCATCCATGTCATTGCAAATGGCAAGAGTTCATCCTTTTTGATGGCCGAGTAATATTCCTCTGTGTGTGTGTGTGTGTGTGTGTGTGTGTGTGTGTGTGTGTGTATGTGTACCACATCTTCATTATCCATTCATCAGTCATTGGACATTTGGGTGCTCTCCATAGCTTGGCTATTGTTGATAAAGCAACAGCAGTTTATAATGAAGAAAGCAGATAGGCAGCAGCATCTTTGTGGAAGGAAGCCTAGAAGGTCATCAGTGTGTGTGTTTTTCTTTTTCATCTTGGATTACTCTCAGAAAAATAATTTTCTATCCTTATAGAATTTTAGGACTGTCAAAAGGAAGATAAAAAAATATGCACTTCTGGGGCGCCTGAGTGGCTCAGTCGTTAAGCGTCTGCCTTTGGCTCAGGGCGTGATCCCGGCGTTCTGGGATCGAGCCCCACGTCGGGCTCCTCTGCTATGAGCCTGCTTCTTCCTCTCCTACTCCCCCTGCTTGTGTTCCCTCTCTCACTGGCTGTCTCTCTCTGTCAAATAAATAGATAAAATCTTAAAAAAAAAAAATGTACTTCTAGTTAGTAATTAGGCAGGCATCTCAATATCACTGTCTAGCTTGAGTGATCCTTATTGAGAATTACGTTAATAATTCTAACTACTCAAAGACTAGTTGCTCGGGGCACCTGGGTGACTCGGTCAGTTGAGCATCCGACTCTTCCTTTAGGTTCAGGTCGTGATCTCAGGGTGGTGAGATGGAGCCCTGTATTTGGCTCTATGCTCAGCAGGGAGTCTGCTTGATTTTCTCCCTCTGCCCCTCCCCCCACTTGCATGTGCATGCAGTCTCTCTCAAATAAATAAATAAATCTTAAAAAGATTAGATGCTCCTTTAAAGAGAAATAGTGGAAGTAAGTATGTGTATGCATGGTGAGAGAGAGTGAGAAAGAGAAAGAGCCTGAGTGGTCCATGACCTTTTCAGTGTAAAGGTAAACTTGGAGCTGAGCTTGGAATAATTCAGAGACATGAGCACTTAGGTGGTGCTGAAACTGGTCTAAGCCTAGACCAGGTTTATAGCTGTAATATCTGTGAATTCTATGCACGAGTGCTGAGTTCATTCTGAATCTTAGTTCTAATGGTGTTTAACATATTTACTAAATGTCAAACACTAGGGAATATAAAAATGGATGCTGGCCATACAGAGTTGAAATTAAAATCAGAAAAAAAAGTGTCATTTGATAGGGAACTAGCCTATAATAACACTGATGACATTTTTCTTAATTTCTTATTTGACAGCAATCTGGTCAACTTCATTTAGCAGAATTGTAAAGCTATACTTATTTCCCTTACCTTTGTGAGAATGGAGTATTAACAGCAACTCATATGGAATATCTGGTTCCTCTGCCCTTTTAGGCCATTTAGTTGAGGTGGCTGGATGGCTAGTTGGTACCATTGCTGTTTTCTTTTTTAACAATTTATTTATTTGAGGGGGTGGGTGCGGAGGAAGAGAGAGAGAGAAACTTAAGCAGACTCTGAGCTCAGTGTGGAGCTTGACGTGGAGCTCGATCCCTCAATCCTGAGATCACGACCTGAGCTGAAACCAAGAGTTCGTCACTTAACTGACTGTGCCCCCCAGGTGACCCTCGCTGCTGTTTTCTCTCCAGGGAGTGCGGTCCATCAAGGCATCTCCCTCAAACTAACATGCTTCCAGAACAGACCTGGTTTGTGTTAATAGATTTAAACTGAACTAGATTTTGTGCTTTTTTAGTGTGTTGTAGAAATAATGCCCAGTTTTTCTGTCTTTGGTTTCCAATTCGCCTTTACTCATCAGGACTCATTTCTAATAACGATTGCTTGAGTGGTCTGCGGTAACTTCTTTTCACAGCAGGGGTAGCACCAACTGCACTTTTAACTTTTCTTCTTTGTAACAGAACCAATGGAGGGTTAGGTATAGCTTTTAAAAGAAGGGCCTTGTCCTGATTTCTTTTTTCTTTCTTTGGTTGCCTCTTCTCTGGTAATAATCTTGATAGGCTAGCCTCTTTGCAAGTGGGCTATGGGCAAACGGGATACCACCAAGGGGTAATTCAGTAAGTGCTTATTTATGCAGGTGAGTTGAGTGAAGTTCTGTAATAAAGGTTCTCAGACCGGGCTGCACATCAGAGTCGTCTACACACCCCACTTTACACTTACACTCTACTCTGTTTCTAAAGGAACTTCCAGATTTTCCCCATGTCTAAAGTGTCCTTATCAATATCATAATCACTGTATCATCTATGTAGACTGTGTAAAAGAATGGGCTGAATCTGTTTTAGGATAATTCCAAAGTTGGTCTTTTCATTTGTCTCTTTCTAGTAAAATAGTATGTGTAATAGGAAAAACACTGTTTAGTTATTTGGGTTTCCCAGTTTGTTTTCTATAAAAGCAGGAATCAGGTATAAATCACCGCATTTTAAAATGGTGATTGTAACAAATAATGGATAGACCCTTTACTTATAAAGGCACTTGTAGAGTACCTTGTTATTTTGGTTCAGCCCAGCTGCTGTCAAAATGGTCTTTCAGTTTTGATATAACAGTAGAGTGCTTTTGTTAAAATCTAATGTATTTTTGGCATTTTTTTTCTTTATAGGCTTTGTTTGAATATATCTTTCATCATGAAAATGATGTTAAGACTGTAAGTTTTGAATTCATGCTATTTTCTCTTGTAATTTTTCTGACTTTGGGACTTTTGATTCTGAAATGTTCTATTTCTTACCTTATAAATGGATGGAATTATTAAAAATTGGAGGATTACTGATACTTTCAAATTCACTGTCAGTTTCAGTAGGAACATTTGTTATAAACGTAGAAGTGGCAAGAACTGTGCCTGATCCATAGAGTATATAGATATCCATCGAAGAGCAAGATACAGATAATGGAAAATATTGCATAATGTGCTTGTGCTACAGTTTATTTTTCATGCTAATGTAGGTTTACTCATATGAGTATTCCTGGTTTCTTTGCAGTGCACCCCCTCCTTCAACATTTTATGATAGAAAAATTCAAACACACACAAGTAGAGAGAATAATATAATGAGCCAATATCACCCGTCACCCAGCTTCAGTAATATTCAATCATCTTGGACTTCTTAAAAGAGTTTTAAGGTTATATGGATATGACTTCATTTGTTTCACTTTTTACATGCTAATATGCAAATGACCTGTTACCTCACAAATTTTGTCAAATTGAATGTAGTTAATTTTGCAGTGTCTAATAATAGCATTTTCCCTCATTTTCTTACTAATTTAGAGAAAAAGCTTTATAACCATATGGTAAATATTCAGGAAAACAAAAACGTCTTCCTCAGTTGTGTTTTCTATGTGTCAACCACTGTGCTATGTACTAGGAAAACTAATAAAAATATTTTTTTCTTGACTCCATAAGCCATGCAATCTAGCTGAGAAAATAAAATTGGCATAATGAAACAATTAAAGAGATGATTGCCAAGCTGTGAAATTGCTACCAGGTAGCAAGGGGGAAAAAATATCAAAGGGGTGATATTAATCAAGAGCCACAAAGTAAGTCGGATTTTTGGGTGGAAGGAGGGAAAGTAAATGTAAAGAAAGGGTAAAAACATGAGCAAGGTATGGAGTGAGAAATCCATAGTCCATCTACTAAGAAATGGGAGCATCAAAGAGACATTTTAAAGAAAGAAGTGGCAGAACCTGATGATAGATTTGATGTGGAGGACAGAGGAAAGACACATCAAATCTGCCTTCTAAAGCTGTTACAAGAAGAAGGATTGTTTTACTGACAGAAATGGGATAATTAGGGAAGGAAGTCGGTTTCTATGGAAGGTGGATAATTCACTTGAAGGCATTTTGAGTTAGAAATTGTGACTGGCTATCCAAGTGGAGATACCGCTGCGCGTATTGGAAGATGTGGCCCTAACTGTTAAGGGAGAGCCTGGGCCTCATACACAGAATGTGGACGTTGTCTGTCGTGAAGTGCTGGCGCATGTGGCCGTGTAGGGAAGAGAGCGGTTGGAGCAGAACTCATGCACATTTCTCTAAGTAAGTCGGTTCGTGCCAATTTCACTTAATACGAAGCTGGTCAGAGGCTTTCAGTGTGACATGTAAAATCATGTAGTTAAACTGTCCTTACAAAGAAACATCCAAATAAAGGAGTCAGTCTCTACCCAGCATAAAGCTGTATCTTGACTTTTTGGGGATTAATTCATTTATTGAAGAGACATGTATTCTTTCATCTAAAAATGTCTGAGCCATGGCAATGTGCCAGCCACTGTTCAAAGGCCCTGAGATCACAGAGTGAAGCAGGCAGACAAAATCTCTGCTCTTTTGGAGATTATATCCTGGTTGGGCAAGGAATAGAGACAACTAGCAAATTTAGAAACACAGCCCGTGTCATGGGATAATAAGTACTGTGAGAGGACCGGAGCAGGAAAGCAGGTAGGGGAACAGACCGTGCCACGGGGGAAGATGCTATTTTGGATGGGGTGGAAAGTGGTCAAGACCTAATGAAGGGGCGCCGACTGTACAGTCCTGTGTAGGAAGCGTATGTAAGTCAGAGAGAACTTTAACTGCAAAGGCCCTGGGTGGAAGCACGCTTGGATTGTTCAAGAAACACTAGGTATTTATTTCACACTCCTACAAGCCGGGGTGGCTGGAGTGAGGTCTGTGAGGGGAGGAGTTGCAGACGATGGGTTCAGAAAGTAGACAGATTGTATGCTCTTTGTGGATCGTGGTGATGGCGTCTTTATCAATAGATTCATCTTGAGGATGTTGCTCTGTGTCTTGGCATTGATACAGTGGTGTTGAGGAACAGGAACCACATTGAAATAAAATAGGATTTATTCTCTGCACTAACTGAACTTACATTCTAAAGATTCTAAGGATTCTAAGGACTCTGAAGAGTAACAGACTTTAACCTTTACATATTATGTGAGTATTTTAGGATGCTTTCATGGTTCTTGATATTCATTGATTTAAAAAAATTTGAATATCTTAAAATCTTAAAATTTGAAAAACTTAGAGCAGTGACTTTCAAATTTTTTCTTTAAGCAGCACAACCTTTCTCTTCAAATGAAATCTCCTCCAGACCCTGCTGTATAAAACAGACAAAAGCAGGGCTGCTTGAATTCAAGCAGAAGTAGCAGACGAGGAACACACCCACCTGGCCTCCTCCTTACTCTTCCACCATGGGAGCTCCAGCCCCTCAAAGCCTAGGGCTCTTAAGTAGTTCCTAAATCCCACTGTTTTGGCATCACCTGGTGAATTTTAATGTAATGGATTTCTGGATCCCTGCTAGACTTCTTGAATCAGAATCCCAACGGGTATGTCTGGTAAATCTGTTGTTAATAAAAGCTCCATAGGCAATGCTGATTTTCAGCCAGGATTGGGAACTACTGCTGAAGAATATAGTTTGAAAGGCAATGATTAATAGAAGGCTGGAATGCTAGGCCTTCTAATGTAGGAAAATAGAGCTCGGAGCACGAACAGGACTTATGGACAGGACATGAACAGCATAACAAACAGATAGGAGGGAGTGTGTCTCCTGCCTCGATGGAGGAAGGCCACAAATTAAGAGAAAAGGCACAGCAAAAATGACTGCCAAATAGATCAGTAGCAAGGAAGTGACACATGAGAGCTAAGGTCCCCTCCTACTAATTTTATATTTTTATTCTTAGGAACATTGAAAGACTCTTTAATACTCCAAAAACAGGCAACATTGAACGTAATTTTTGACTCTTTTTGAAATAGATCCTTATAGTTCATTAAACAATACTGCTGAGAAAATTTAAAGACGTTCTTGTAGACATTTGACTAGTGAAGAATTAAAAAAAAATTAAACTAATAAGCAATAGAATAGTTCACAGTTTGGTTGGATTTACAAAGCAATCACAAAGGATAAAGACTTACTGATTCATTTATATCTCGGCACAGTGAACAGAAACAAAATGAAACATAGAAGGACAACAGAAGGGTGAAATATGTCCATGAGTATGATTTTAAAATGTTAGTGTTTGTTAAATAGGAAAAAGCTTATTGGACTTTGTTAGGAAATGTTTTATGGAAATGGAAATGATCCAGTAACAGAAAATTTACATTAGAGAAAATGTCAGTAAACAAGCATATTAGAGATGCACTTTCTAACACAAAAATGTTAAAAAAGTTTTGCACTTGCAATTTTACATTTATGAAATTTGGGGAAAATGCTGGGAGAGAGAAGAGTAATTGTTACACCTGATATATTATAGATGATATTTTAAATGGTATAATATTTTGGAAAAGAGTATGATAATATAAAATAGATTACTATAAACATACTTTTTTTTTTTTAAAAAAAGCTTAATTTATTTGAGAGAGAGAATGAGCAGGGGTGAGGGGCAGAGGGAGAAGCAGACTCCCTGCTCAGCAGGGAGCCCGATGAGGGACTCGATCCGGGACCCTGGGATCATAACCTGGGCCAAAGGCAGACGTTTAACTGACTGAGCCACCCAGGCACCCCAGCCATAAACATACTTATTCCATTTATTTCTGTAATTTCCCTTCTCAAGAAGTATCACAAAGAAATGCTGTATTATGCAACTAATGAATCATGGAACTTTACATCAAAAACCAGGGATGTACTGTATGGTGACTAACATAATATAATAAAAAAAATTATTATAAAAAAAAAAAGAAATGCTGTATTTGCAAAGATGTTCATTGTAGCATTGGTCACAGTAGCAAAGCAACCTGGACGATAACCTGTATGTTCAGTGATAGAAGACGAGCTTAGTAAATTACGATACACTGCACCCTGGCGCTTTATGCAGCCATTAAAAATCATAATTACAAAAATTAGGCAGAAACAGAAAAGTGTTTGTAATGTTAAGCCAACAAAGCATACCCTTTAGCACATATGTTAAATAGAATTATCACTCTAAATTTATATATTTATAACATATACTAGAAGGTATTACCAAAAAATGGAAATAAAAGTATTACAGGGTTGACGTGGTATTGATTCTACAAGTATTTGTTAATGCCTACATAGTGCCAATAGCTGACATTACAACAGTAAATAAAAAAGCTATACCTCGTGGCACTAATGGAAATTATCTAAATTTACCAAAATTTTATCCAGTTTTTCCCAAAATTTTCAATAATGTTATAGCAACTTTTCATTTATAAATTTAGCTACCAATTAGGGGCAGTAATAAATTAGAATGCTTGTAATTGCATGCTGCTTATTATTTTCATCTGCTTACCCTCAATACACATTTTTTTATAGAACGTGAAATTAAGCAATTTTTGTTCTTATTTAGTGAAAAGCACAAGTTGTTGGTTCCCCTGTTTTCCTTTTATTCATTAATTTATTAATGGCTTATTGCTTGATTGGGTTATTCTTTAAACAAGGAATTACCGAGTGCCTGTGTGTTGGTGCTGGGATGGATGTGAGCAGTATCGAGTAGAACAGATGCCCTGTGTGTTTTCTTACTCTGTTAAGGGCTCATCACATTATAGTTCTGTTATGGATCAGTTTGTTCCATTAAGATGTCATTTTAGATTTTTACCACAAATGTTATTTTCTCAATGGGAGAAGGATTTAGGTAATGAGCAAAAAGCATGCACTTGTGTATTTTTATACCTTTTTCCCCAAACTATGTTTTACAACTTTAGCTGGAAGAAGAAAAGAGAAATTGTTTTTTTAACACGCTCAGTCTGTTAAGCATCTGCCTTCTGCTCAGGTCATGATCCCAGGATCCTGGGATCAAGCCCCGCATCGGGCTCCCTGCTCGGCAGGAAGTCTGCTTCTCCCTCTCGCACTCCCCTTGCTTGTGTTCCCTCTCTCGCTGTCTCTCTCTGTCAAATAAATAAATAAAATCTTTTTAAAAAATGTATATTCTTTTTTTACAATTTTTATTCTATATCAACAATTCATGTTAATTTCTTTAATCGGTTCAGCACAAACATCGAGGTCTTACATAGGAAGACTTGTTTTAGGACCATAAGCAAAATCAGCAGCCTGTAACAAGTGCTAAATCTAACCCTGGGAAATTAGAATATGTGACAAATTTAGAGTGACTATTTTTCTGAAAAACTAGAAGGTTTGTTATGTTAAACATGAGAGTGAATATGATCTATCTGCTGGAAGAGTTCTTTATAAAGATTAAGTTAAAATTAATATGTTCAGATATTTACATTGCAGTCCTGAATTGAGCTGATTGAAAATATGGTTTTCCAATATTTTCAGAGATAATGCTAATGAAAGTTATACTTTTTCCCTGAATTTTTTTGCTTCCAATTTTATGTCTGGCTTGGGGAAAAAGGAAAATAAGCATATGAAAGTAGTGTGTGGCTTGTTTTTAATTTCCATAGCTTTCAAATAGAGGTGTTGATTTTTTTTAAAAAAAGATTTTATTTATTTATTCGACAGAGATAGAGACAGCCAGCGAGAGAGGGAACACAAGCAGGGGGAGTGGGAGAGGAAGAAGCAGGCTCATAGCAGAGGAGCCTGATGTGGGGCTCGATCCCACAACGCCGGAATCATGCCCTGAGCTGAAGGCAGACGCTTAACCGCTGTGCCACCCAGCCGCCCCGAGGTGTTGATTTTTTTTTTTTTTTAGGTCCATTAGAACCTCAGTGTGGTGACATCATCCTTTTCTAAAGAGTTTGCATATTTAGAAATCTCCCCTGGAGCAAGAAAAGATGTGGAAACGCAAGGAAAAGTTATTAATTCTGTGGTAGGAGATTGAAGGAACTCATCTGGCTTGCATTTCAGGAAAGAGTTCATATTAAGACATGGACAGTAATATGGGATATATTCTGAGCTAATAGAACTGAAATCTGAGAGTTACTTTAACTGTTGAATATCACAGTTATACTAACACTGGCTAGAGAATAAGAGCTTTCTAACCTTGAGATAAAGAATAATGAATATAATAAAACACGAGAATTCTCTTTTAACTAATAACCCGAGTTTTCATTCACTAGATCTTCACCTGAGCTTCAAATTTGTATAAAGATCGATTTGCTTTCCTTTTTGTCCAAATGGTTTCCACTTCTTGTATATAAAATCCTAATTCCTATTTAGTCATCTCATGTCTGATCTTGAATAAACACTAGAAGGAACAAACTACAAGACATTAGAAAGAAAGGGATAAGCACATTAAAATAAGAAAGGAGCTCAGAGGATCTTTTTCAGTCTGCAGCAAAGACAAGTGTGACCGTCAGCATCACTAGATGTGAACTGGGGTCAGAATGATAGGACAGTGGTGATGGAAGACTTCGGATATCCAAGTGCCCTTGCTCCTTTGAGGCTTCATGATCCTGTTTTCCAGACCTCCTCCTCTCTGCTTACTTGCTCTTTCTCTATTTCTCTACGTCTGTCTTCAACTGGGGCCTGCAGTTGGACCTGGCTGACACACCAAAGGCTTGGCTGCCACTGAGTTTAGAGGCACTTTGAATCATTGGACGGTAGAGAAAGGGTGGGGAGAGCATACAACTTAGGGGATTTTTTAATATCCATTTTGTGCCTTGTATATTAAAATTGTATTCTAATATATTGTACATCTGCTTTTCTTTGATCAGTTTTTACTATTCATCTGCTGCCAGCCCTCCGGTCTGGAACTGATTATTTAGGGAAAATTGGTGGAGCCATCTGGAAACATGAGCAACTTGAGTTTCTGTCTGATTTCTAATGCATGTTTTGATTGATGCTAATTATATGGTTTATTTCATTATTTATTGTTTCTGTTCATTGTTCAGAAAGAAAATGCTAATCCAAAATGAATTGTTTTCCAAGGCTTTGGACTTGGCTGCCCTTTCCACAGAGCACTCTCAGTATAAGGACTGGTGGTGGAAAGTACAGATTGGAAAATGTTACTACAGGTAAAAATTTTGATTGGTTGTAAAGGGCTTAGACATGGTGTGGCATATTTTAGAGTCTCAACTCTGATCATTATTTTTCTGGGTGGGTTTCCTTGGGTAGAAATGAGAAATACGTCTTTGACTTAGGTGAGGAAGCATTTGAACGTGGTAGCACCAAGGACCGATAGCTTTGGAATACTAAAATGGTAGTGCTGGGCAGGGGAAACTCGGAGACCATCAGATCCAGCACCCCTTTTCAGATGAGGAAGCTGAGGCCAGAGAGAGCCTGTGATTTGTATCAGGAACTACTTAGTATAAGACCAGTAACGGACCTGTTAGAACTGAGTCTGTTGATTCCCATTCCTCTTCTCTTGCTCGCAAGTCTTTTTATGTCCCCTGATGCCTTGCACGTGTAAAGTGCTTCACAGTTGAGAGCTAGCTTGTCCATATGTTACATTATCTCACTTAAATCTCACAGCACCTGGAGGTAGTTGCTATTATGATTAGCGCTTTGTCCAGATGAGAAAAATTGAGCCTCAGAAAGATAAAGTGACTTGTCCAAATTCACACAGCCTGTAAGTGGTGGAACAAGAATTTGAACTCAGCTTTCTGATGCCAGTTCTCTTACTACTTGCACAATTCCAGTGTTTCTCTAGGATCTGAATATTCTTGCATTAATTCACTTAATGTTTAAACACATTTTGGGGGGGTGAGGGAGAGTGCACACGCAAGTGGAGGTTGGCAGAGGGTGAGACTCTTCAAGCAGACTCCCCACTGAGCATGGAGCCCCACACAGGGCTCGATCCCATGACCCTGAGATCATGACCTGAGCCGAAATCAAGAGTCAGACGTCTGACTGAGCCACCCAGGCGCCCATAAACACATTTTTAAGCAAATTGAGAGGTCAGAAAAGTTGTAATTAATTTTATGAATATTATATAGCAGCTGGTAACTGAGATCTAACAGTTGTACTTGTTGCCTGGTATTAAAATGCATTTGGAGCATTTGGAAAATAGAGACAAGCAGGCAGTTTTATTTTATAAATACAAATACATCTTTTAGTATTCAAAACAGGGTAGACCAGCTACTGTAAGCATCCTTTAGTACTTATAAACTTATCAAACACTGTGAGGAAAAGGAAATATATAAATGGAATAAAAAGGATGCTTGTTCCCTTTTGGTTGAAATTAAGACTACTTTCCACTTTCATATTTTACATAGAACTTAAGTGTTTTTTCTGCTATTAGGCTGAGGAAGTATTTTCTAGTAAAAGGTAATTTCATAGCATTATACCATTAAACTTTTATGAATATAATTTCTGAAGGCCAGCTTGAAATCTTGAGCTTCTAAACAAAACCTGAAGAAATCTTTAATAATTAAAGAAAAGCACAGTTTGGATTCCTTCTGCTGTCTGTATAAGATGGCATTTAAATGAGTGTACCTTGCCATATTAATCAGTTCTCCTCTGTCCCTTAATAGCTTCTCATCTTTAGTACGTGCCCAGCACTCCTGCATTCACTGACTCGCTAAGATATTTAACGAGCCAGGTACAAGGGTTACAAATATTTATTAGATAGTCCTTTCTTCAAATGGTTTACAGTCCACTGGGGGAGGGAGGACAGTAAACAATCCTAAGCATGGCTCCCACTGTGATAGAAGCAAGCACGGAAAGCTCAGAGAAGAGCTCCTAACTTGGACTGGAGAGGTCAAGGATGGATTACCAGCAGATGGAGATCCAACTGACTTGTGTCTCTTTGCCCCTGACCAGTAAATTCTGCCCGTTCTTTGTCTACAATAGCTCCCCTACTACCCCACTCCCACTCCAATGCCTGACTTCTGACTTTCAGTTTGTTTGAATTGTTCCATTAGCTTCTTATCTGGGTTCTCTGCCCCCCAATCCTTTTTATGTACTGCCGTCAGAATAACTTGGATTCTTTGGTTAATCTCTACTACGTCTAGGAAGAAGTCTGGATCTTAAGTGTGGCATGTCTGAACTTGTCCCAGTCCATGCTTGCCCCTCTCACTCCCTTCTCCCATTACTTACTGTCTGCTTCCTTCCAGTTAAACCAAATAGCTTGGCATCCCCTTCCATTCGGTGCACTCTGCTGTGTGCCTGTGTTGATAGTCTGCTTCCATCTGAGATGTTTCCCCACCCCCACCCCACCCTGTCTCGCTCTCAAAGTCTTGCCTGTCACTTCCTCCCTGAAACCATCTTGGTTCACTCCACCTCTGTGCTCTCAAAGCATGTTGTTGTTTTTTTTTGTCTTATTGGCCATAATATGCTTCCATTTTTATTTGTGAACATGTTTTGTTCCATTCTTATTGGTGCCTTTAGTTCATGGTTGTGATCTTCATTTTTGCATCACAAAATGTGCATGCAGTTGGGGCTTGACAATATTTATTGAATTAAATTGGAGAGAAGAAGTTGGCAGTTGGGGTTATCTTGGGACTTGGGGCTCTCTGATATTGGCCTGTATTCATGAACTTGACTGGTTTTTTCCTTATTCCTAGGCTTGCTTTATATATGGCCCACTTAATTTCCTTTGCAGAAGAACCCATGTGGTTATTCCTTTTTGATAGTACTAGAAGAAGTTATCTCTGGAGGATGTAGTAGTGAAAAAAAATGTATGACCCATCCTTCCTTTCTTTGGTTTCCAGGGTAGCTAAATGACTTTGATTCCTCTTTTGTTTTTGTTTTTTTAATTTGTTTATCTTTCCATCACCATTGTTTAAAAAAATCTATTTCTGTTTTCATACTCTTGTTTTATATGTATCTTATAGGATTATATTGTAATCCCTTTTAAATCATTTTTGGGAAGAGACATATTAGATAAAAATATACAGACTCTCATGGATAATTAAGTGTGGCTGAACTTTAGCCACATGCTTAAGATTTGAATGTTCAGCTGAAGCTCTGTAGAGAACTATGCTGTTTTTCAGAGAACTTGAGAGTTCTTTGGTAACATTTTGTGAACACTCCTGGTAAAAGGTGTGGGAGCTTTGAAGTGGGGGGGAGGGGCTTCTGCCATTTCACGCATTCCAACTTTAGGGCAGTTTTGGGGGGGGTCTAATCCCACATCTTCCAACAGCTGTTCATGTGTAGCCACACCAGTGCTCGAGGCTTAGACAACCAGGTAGAAGGTCAGAGCTCTTCTGTCAAGGCTCTGAAGGAAAGCAGCACAGCAGAACATTCTGTGAAATATTCATTTCGCAAAGTGAAAGCATCCTCAAGTGCCTAAGCAGCTCGTAACTGGCTAGGGGTGAGTAGTTAGGAGAACGCCCGACACATCTAGAACAGGCTGAAGTGTGCCTTAATGACTGATTGAGCTTTAATGCTCTAATGATTGATTCCGCAGGAATAAAATGTTCCCTGGGCAGAAGAAACGGGGCTGATACCAGGACGGTTCTAGTTAGGCAAGGAACAAATCTCAAATTTGTAGACTAGGACAATCTGTATCGGATATGAAGATAAAAGAGGAAAATGTTTTAGAATCACAAAATGGTATATCACTCAAGTGGCAATTACTACTTACATCAAAACTGTTTAAAAACGGCTTAAAAAATGGGCCTTTGTCTCAGAGTAGACAATGTTTTCAAAGAAATGCCATCCTTAAGTTCTTACAATAAAATGGAGACCCGAAAGCATTAACCCCGGTCACTTGCGGTACGTTCAGCTGATTATAAGCTCTTTAGGTGGTAAACTGATGTGCCGTGGCTCCCTGGCAGCTGTCAGTCCTGCTGTGTCTAGGCTTCAGATAGACGTTTGACACATCACGGGAGGGTTGCATAGACAGTGAATATGGGAAATAGGCAACATGGTGCTCAACTCTATAAACACAAAGCTGATAATGATTTGTCTGTGTGTTATGACATTACCTTCTTTAGTACACGCTTACTCTTACAGATAGAAATGTGATTTGTCTCTATTCATATCCTCAGTGTGTGAATAAATGCCATAATGTTTATTTTTAAGTTGAATGTCTAATTTTTAAAATGGCTGTTCTTAGGTTAGGAATGTATCGTGAAGCAGAAAAACAGTTTAAATCGGCCCTGAAGCAGCAGGAAATGGTAGATACATTTCTCTACTTGGCAAAAGTAAGTAAGTATTCTTAACTGGAGTGAAATCTGTCTTCTCAAAATAAATGTTCAAATTCTGGCCAATAAATACGGAGAGTTGCTGGTTTCTTCAGGAATAGTTGGCAAGTTAATGTGCTCAGACTTATTTTTCTTTATAGCAAGTGGAAAAGTGAGAACATATGGAGGGTAACTGTCTCAAGGAAATTGATTGCCATGAAAAATAAGAAAACCCCTTTGAAAGATTGCCCATTAGAGCAGAAGAAACTGCCACGGGCTTATTACCACCTCCACGGTAACGGGCTCCGGAGAGGTCGTCTTATCTACAGCATGCCTGGCTCCCACCTAAGCAGACTGTAGAGAACCAGAATTGTTTTTATGTAGATCCTGGGCTTCTTGGCTTTGCTGTAATAACAAAGACAACAGTTCTCCTTGATTGAGCGCTTATTCAGGAGAAGGTATTATATCTGGTCTGTTCCACCCACAGGTGAATTTAAGCCTCATAGCAACCCCACAAGGTAGGTTTTAACATTTCCTTTGTACTCTTATGTCAGTGGAGACTTGAAGAGGCTAAGTAGGTTTTTCAGGGTCACTTGGCTGTTCAGAGCCAGCACTCCATCGCAGGTCTTCCTCCTCGCTGCCCCGTCCTGCTCCCCACAGCCACAGCGGAAGTGAAGGGCCACCAGAATTTTCAGTCCTGGGAAAAAGTTACTTCTTGGCCCTCGCCAGGGCTACTTGAAACATTTGGTGAAGTGCTGGTTAGGACATCATCTTGTTGTATCTTGACGAATTTTTTTAAAATTGAAAAGTGTGCAAAAGGAGGTTGAAAAGAGGAGCTATAAAAGGAAGTGCCACTACTTCCTAAATACGGTTTTAAGAATTTGCACACTAAAAAGAAACAAAATGAAAGTTACACTATATAAACTTACAGTGCTAAATAATCTTCATCTATTTACTGTAATTTTCAGAGAGGTTTGAAATTAGGTCCACCTTCTGTACTTTATATATTAAAACTAAAATTCTTAAGTTTCTAAGCACCACAGTTGACTTTTAAACTTTTCTGATACCTTGAAATTAAAATTCAGGTCACACTATTTGTCATCTTCTTAACTGATAATCACTTGCCAGGTGGTTAAAAAAAATGTGCTTTTTAACTATTGTTGAGTACATGGTTTGACATATTTTTCCATAAATTAATTTGCTTAAGTCTATTATTGCCTCCATGACTATATAAAAGTAAAATTTACTTATTTTCTTTAATATATGAAAGAATAATTGCTGTGTAATAGAGATCAATCTGATTTAGGAACAATATTACTTTTGAAAATATTAGATGGTTAATTTTTTAAAAATTAAATATTTTATATTCTTTGATACATTATTTATTGTATTTAAAAAAGCCGTTCAACAGTGTTTTATAAAGTAAAAGTTGAAGTATTTTCATCCATACCTCTCCCTTTAATCTCATACTTTAGCATTAAACACTATAAACAGTTTTTCTGTGTATCCATTTGGGCCTTCTTCCAAGCACAGTCTATTTGGAAAGCAACAGAGTGTCCAATATCATGAAGAAAAAATGTCATCATCTTATGTTTCCATGCCTAAAACTGTAATTCCCTATTTCAGAAATTCCTACAAAGGGTATGAGTTATTTATGCTGACGTTCTAATTGCTCATTAGGTGGAAGCCATCAGGTGCTAACTTTCTCAACTCCCTGACCCCATTCCTCACAAACCTGTTCCTCTATTTCTGAGGGCCCTTTCCCAAAACCAGCTTCTCTTCAGGGCTCTCCACTGCTGCTCTTTCTCAGACCTTCTTGTTCCTTGGTCCTCTCCTCCTTCTCCTGCGTCTCCAACCTCCATCTCATAATTGGTTCCTTTGTGTGCGCTTATAGACATAACTCCCGTCTGTTCTATCCTAAAAAGACTTTCCCTCATTCCTTTCTTACTGAGTCACTTCTCAGTCTCTGAGGCAATTGCAAGCCCATGAGGAAGTTTGTTGAAGGAATAAATGAATGAATGCTTCATATACGACATGTGAAGATAAGACTATAACATCACCATTGAAAATTAATCCATGTTTCTGACAACTTTTTACTTGTAATATCTAGGAGATAATCTGTTACTAAGCTATAATTATAAACTTGTCGTAACAAATACTGTTATTTTAAGAACCAGTACTTTTATTGAAATGTATCTTGGTTTTAGGTTTATATCTCATTGGATCAACCAGTGACGGCTTTAAATCTTTTCAAACAAGGCTTAGATAAGTTTCCAGGAGAAGTAACCCTACTTTGTGGAATTGCCAGGATCTATGAGGTAAGGCTTATATTATTCAAAAAGTTGATGTGAAATTGAGGTTGTGTCACTACTTAAGTAAGGTCATAGGCCCTTGGGATCCTAGCAAGGAGAACAATTTGTAAAATTATGGTTACTGGCCTGTGGTTTACTAACAGAGTAAGAGATTTTAGTGTATTGCATTTAGTCAAACTAAGTTTTTATTATGATGTATTTCAAACATATAGAAGAGTAAGGAGTGTGGTATGAAATAGGGTTTAAATGAGTTTCCCACTCTAGATAGCTATTTGTCCAGCACGTCGATCGATCCTTCTCCCAAGGTCTGTAATGTCAAATATCAACTTTTTTCTTATATATGGTAGATGTGTTTGGGGCTTTCTGTTCTGTTGGTCTGTCTATCCTTGCGCCAGTATTAGACCATCTTAATTACTGCGGCCTCAGATTCTACCTGGTATGGCTCTTTATCTTCATTAGGAAAGTTTTGTCTATTTTGGACTTTTACTTATTCTTACAAATTTTAGAATCATGTTGTCAAATTCCATGGAAAGCCCCACTGAGATATCCCCCCGCTGCCTAATTACTATAGCTTTTCAGTAATTCCTGATCTCAAGTTGGACAAATTCTACCACCTACTCTTCCTCACAGCTGGTTATTTTTGGTCCTTTGCTTTTCCATGTTGATTTTAGGATTGACTTATCAAGAACCAATAAAAATCAAAACAACTCCTACAGGCATATTGATTGGGATTGCTTTGAATATATGAATGATGGGGGTGGTGGGCTGCCTTTCTTCCCACTCTCCATCATGGTAAAATTCTCCATTTATTTCGTTCTTCTTCAATTAATATTTTGTAATTATCTCCATTTTGAAGGTGTTATATTGGGAGTCCCCCAAACCACCCTGAGTTTCAGTGATTTATTAGAAGGACTCAGGACTCGGCATTCAGTGGTACTCCTGGCTAAGATTTATACCCCAAGGCTATAAAGCAAACTCAGCAAAGGGAAAAGGCACATGGGTCAAAGTTCAGAGGAAATCAGACACACAAGCTTCTAGGAGTTGTCCCCTGGTGGAATCACACAGGACACACTTTATTCTTCCAACAAGTTGTGACAACATATGTGAAGCATTGCCTGTCAGGGAAGCTCATGAGAGACTTGGTACTTGAGGTAACTACTGGGGGTTGGTCGTATGGGCACCTTCTGCCTTCCGTTTACCAGCGTCCCAGGCTCGAAGCCATGAGGCAGGTGTTCACGCACCACATCAGGTCTATGCACCACACTGGTTGCACAAAAAGTTTAGGTGTGTGAGCCCCTCTTATCCTTTGAGGGAAGTTTTATATGAATATAGAGAACCCACTAAGTTCTCAGATGCCAGTCAGCCAGGGACCAACCTTACAAGCAGGCCTTTCTAGGAATAGCAGTGTCAGGCCTGTTACACTCTTTCCTGCATAGATCCATCCCTAGGTATAACTGTGGATGGAATCCTTTTTTTCTGTTGTATTTTCTATTTGAGTATTTCTGGTAAGTAGGAATACATTAATTTTTTGAAGTTCATTTGATACTAGAAAACAGGCCTAATACTGGGCCGCCTGGGTGGCTCAGTCAGTTAAGCATCTGCCTTCAGCTCAGGTCATGATGCCGGAGTCCTGGGATTGAGCCCCACGTTGGGCTCCCTGCTCAGCAGAGAGTCTGCTTTCCCTCCCCCTTTGCCCCTCTCCCCTGCTCGTGCTCTTTCTCTCAAATAAATACATTTTAAAAATCTTAAAAAAAAAAAAAAAAAGAAAATAGGCCTAATACTTTTTGAAGTTTTAATACCTATCCGTAAATTCTCTTAGATTTTTCTAAGTCAATAAAATAGTTATCATCTGCAAACATAGTTTCATCTCTTTGTCTCAATTATTTTGCCACTTAATTAAAAAAATCTCATTGTTTAGGACTTCTAGTACAATACTGACAAGAAGCATCTCTGTCCTCTCTTAAATTCCTTGAAATTCTAGGTACAATATTTTAAAATTATTTTGTTAGGAAAAGAGTGGAAGATATTAATAGTTGCTATATCTGGGTAATAGTATATGAATGACTTTTATTTTCTTTTTCATACTTTCTGTATTTTCCAGATTTTCTCTCATGAACATGCATTACTTTTAAAATGAAAAACAAATTTTATTTTTAAATTGTCTAGAAATACTGTTTCCCCTTTTGAAATATAATTCTGATAAACATGTAAGTAGAAGGCTTTGCTTATTCAATAAAAATAAAATACTGTATTCTTATCTCTGTATCTGTCCTTGTGTGACCCTAAATTGAACATGAACAAAATTTTGACCAAGAAGCTTAAGAAATAGAATTGATTTTTTTTTTAAGATTTTTTATTTATTTATTCGACAGAGATAGAAACNTTTTTTTTTTAAGATTTTTTATTTATTTATTCGACAGAGATAGAAACAGCCAGCGAGAGAGGGAACACAAGCAGGGGGAGTGGGAGAGGAAGAAGCAGGCTCATAGCGGAGGAGCCTGATGTGGGGCTCGATCCCATAACGCCAGGATCATGCCCTGAGCCGAAGGCAGACGCTTAACCGCTGTGCCACCCAGGTGCCCCAAGAAATACAATTGATTTTTGAGAGCAGTGGTATTCATGCAGACCAGTGACTACCTCAATACAATCAGAGGTCTCTGACCTTTAAGCTCTGCCTTCTGCCCATTTCAGTCCTTCTACCCTTCTTCTCAGGCAGGAAGTACTGGCAGAAAGAGCTAGACATCTATGGAATCTTTGATGGTTGCTGGTTGGAAGAATTCCTGCCAAGCCTCTGTTATAGTCACTGTTGCTCTGGCTGGGACAGGGAGTAGACCCTTAACCAGCTCCCTTTATCCTTCCATGCTCAGGGTCTGACCAGGACTTGAAGGACCACATCCTTTTTTTTTTTTTTTAAACAATTTTAACATTTATTAACCTTAAAATGCCATCTTTAAGATGATTGTCAGTAGTTATATGAAAAGATTTTACTTGTAAGACCCTATTGAACAAAATATATTCATCAGAAAAATACCAATGGCATAATATAAGAATATTATGAAACTGATTAAAGTACATTAATATTTACCAAGAATAATTATTCTGATGATGCCATTTTTGAAGTTCAGATAATAGATATAAATAATTAAATTTTTTCTTTCTGTACACTGATATATTATTCTTATTTGGTTAGAAATAATTTCATTTTTTAAATTTATTATTAACATATTATGTATTATTTGTTTCAGGGTACAGGTCTGTGATTCATCAGTCTTACACAATACACAGCGCTCACCACAACACACACCCTCCCCAGTAGGACCATACCCTTTTATAAGTCTTCAGGGGAAGGTTTGGGGAGAAAAGTAGAATAGGAGTTGGCTCTCAAAGTGGAGAAGAAAGCATCCAAGTTGTGGGGACAATTTATCATGCACAGAAAGCATGATCCAGGACTAAGCTCAAATTTAAAATAGTGAGATGCAGTATTTCCCCTTGAACCTAACAGTTAATTTCCCTTGTGCCAAAGTTTACCGTACAAAGACAGATTTCCAGTGTATTCTTTTTCTCGTTATGTGACAGTGCATTTGGAGTTAATTAGTAAAGCTTGTCCCTTAGCATTGCAGCCTACACTACATATGCCTTAGGGATTTTTGTGTGTACATCAGACTTTTCCCTGGAGGGGTCCTCTTCCTTTATGTTCTTTTTTATTTATCACATTCATGTTGATCTTGTATATTTTCAGTGTTTTCCTATTTTAACACGAACATGTTGTGCTGCCTGTTGTTCATTGCTTCTTGTTTAAAATGATTTGTTCTTGCTAAATTTATTTGGTTGTGGTTTTAATTGTTCTTGAGGAATTCTGTTTTTCCATTCAAAAGGCAGGTCTCTGTTTGAACTGTTCTTTGTTGAAGATATTTGAAATCAGAAATGTTATGCTAGGAAATATTATTCTGGTGGTCCTTGAGGTTTACGGTGTGTAAAAATGACTTCAGGAGTGGTTGAGAAGGGCGGCCTGTCCTCTGCCTACTGAATCAGATGTGCTGGAGGCAGGACTTAGGCAGTTGTTTGTATGTTTGAGCTCACTAGGTGTTTCTGGTGTATACCAGAGTTTGAGAACCACTGCAACATTCACCTCAAGTTATTTGCAATTTTATTTTAAATAACTTAAATAGAATTATAGTTAGTATTTTGTGAATTCGTTCCAAAATAACCACTGTCAACATCACTGGTTATTCATATACTTGAGATGACATTTATATATTTGAAAATACTTTTTAAATCTACATTAACAAAATTTATGCTAGAGTTACTATAATTTAAACAATTCTGATGCAGGAATAGATTAAAGGAGCAAAATAGAGTATGTGTGTTCATACATACGACAGTTTACAACGTTATAAAGACTGCCTATTAAACCAATTGGATTATTGAATTATTTAAAAAACAGAGCTGGAGGAATAATGATTTCTTATTCTAAAAGAATCTCTTACTACCAGATGACTCAAAGATTTAAAACCATGAAAGTTCCAGGAAAAAAAACACAGATGAATTATTTGTATAAACTTGGAATGGGAAGACCTAAGTGCGATAGAAAGCTGAAAGCCATAATAGAAAAGATTGAATTTGGGAAGATAAAAGTTAAATTTTCTATAGTTAAATAAGTTTTCTATACAGTTAAATTTTCTGTAAAAGCAAATAGAAATAAAACCAAAACAGGGAAATATCCAACAGGGAAAATATTTGCCATACCTGAAACAGACAAAAGACTACTTTTAATTTCCTCAGTCTATACATTGCTTAAAAGTTGCTGAATTTCAGGTGGTTTCCTAATTGGTGGGAGAATTACACACACACACACACACACACACAAATGTGCATGCACACAAACTTACAGGTTCTCATTTAGTCAAGACTGTAAACACGTATGGAAACGAGGTGTTTCCTTAGAGCAGTTGTGGGTCAAAATCATGGTGTGGCTTTTGCCTAGGCCCTTGTTTTCCTACTGGCCTGCCTCGTGGCTGCTGATCCTCTTCATGAAAGTAAAATCACCCCAGAGGTGAGACAATAGCCAGTTCCAGCTACAGTGTGTCTATACCACTGACCCATCTGGAAGAACTTAAACCATCTAATACTTCTCCTCTGAAGGAAATGTTTATAAACACCAGGACTTCCTGGATTTTG
The DNA here is from genome assembly GCF_002007445.2 of Ailuropoda melanoleuca. NCBI lineage: Eukaryota > Metazoa > Chordata > Mammalia > Carnivora > Ursidae > Ailuropoda > Ailuropoda melanoleuca. Next base: position 27,662,463 of record NC_048231.1, read on the forward strand.
AACTTAAGTCTCATCGGCAGACTCATTTAATCTGGAAGGAGAAACAGAGTCAGTGCCCGGGGATCTCTGAGCCACATGTCTGCCCCCAGCTTTCCTGTATCCAGGAGGCCTGTTTCCCACCCAAACCCCCATAACACAAGCCACAAGTGAAAGGACAAAAGGTAGAATAGGAAAATGGGCAAAGGACATGAATCGGCAGTTCACAGGAAAGGAAATATAAATATGTGGTGTATGAAATGCCTAACCTCAGTCATAATTAAAGAAATAAAAACTAAAATGAGATACCTTTTTCGACTTAATCGGGTTGACAGAGATGGAGAAGTTCCATGACATGGAGGGTTGTCAAGGCTGTGGAGGAACATACCCCACGTATGAACACTGGTGCTACGAGTGTATGTTGGCACAACCCATCTGGAGGCTGTTTGCGATTACTGATGAGATTTCCAAGCCTGCATATTCTTTGGCCCATCAATTTCACTTGTAGAAATTTTCCTTAAGGATGTTTTCATACAAGTTCAGAAAGATCTGTGCAAGGATGATTTTATAGTATTTTTTTTATAACAACAACAACAACAAAAAACGGAAACGAACGCTTCATCAAAAAGGGACTGGTTAAATAAACTGGGGTCTATGTATTGAAGGAAAACGATGCAGCAATAAAAAAGTAACGGGGTAGGACCCTTTGTACTGATATGGAAAGAGTCAAGATACTGAGAGTAAAAAACAATGAACCGTGAATCAGAATGTATACACATGTATGTGTATATATATGCACAAAATTTCTTGAAAAATAAACTATTCACAGTACCTCTGGCTGGATTTGGGGAGGGAACTTTTACTTTTCATTTTATAACCTTTTGCGGTGTTTAAATTATTTAGCATAAGCACATATTTTACAATAACACATTTAAAAAAACTACATGTGAGGTTGCCAAAAACATAAATTAGTTTCAGTCTAAAATTCCTCAAGATTACGTAAATTATGTGCCCATCAATCAAGTGTACAAACATTCCAAGGTAATTTTACAGAACTGAAAGCCTTGAAGCAATTACCCATTCAGGCTGGAGTCTTTTTGCAATTGTGTCCGTCCCAAATTAGTATGTTGAAGCCCTAACCCCAGCGTGATGGTATTTAGAGATGAGGCCTTTTCGAGATAATTAGGTTGAGATGTGGTCATGGGGCCCTCATGGTGGGATTAAGCCCTTAATAGAAGAGACACCAGAGTGTGCTGGTGCTCGCTCTGCCATGTGAGGATGCAGTGAGAAGGTGGCCCTTTGTAAGCCAGTGAGAGTCCTCACTAGATCCCAACCATGCTGGCACCTTGATCTTGGACTTACAGCCTCCAAAACTGTGGAAAATAAAGTTCTGTTGTTTAAGCCACCTAGTCTATGGTATTTTGGTATAGCAGCCCGAGCAGACTAATACACCAAGTTTGGCAACTGTGACACTGAAGCCTTGCACTGTGGGATGTTGTTGCCCTGGAAACCAGAAAAGTCATATTCATGGGGACCCAGCTGCCCAGGGCCATTAGGTTCAGCGGTCAGGTTGCTGCCTCGGTGTGGAGATTATTCTTTGGAAGGACAACATCTTAGTCTGCTCAGGCTGCTGTAGCAAAATACTGTAAATTGGGAGGCTTAAAGGACATAAATTTATTTCTCATAATTCTGGAGGCTGGGAAGTCTCAGATCAAGGTGCTTTCCAACTCATTTCCTAGTGAGGGCCCTTGTCCTGGTCTGCAGATAGACACCCATGTATACACTCATATGGTAGCGAGAGAGATCAGCTCTCTGGTGTGTCTTTTTTTTAAGATTTTATTTATTTGAGAGAGAGAAAAAGAGAGCCAGCCCAAGCTGGGGGGGGGCAGAGGAAGAGGGAGAAGCAGGCTCCCCGCTGAGCAGGGAGCCAGACGCAGGCTCAATCCCAGGACCCTGAGATCCGACCTGAGCTAAAGGCAGGTGCTTAACTGACTGAGCCACCCCAGGCGCCCCTCTCCTTGCCTCTCTTCACATCAGTTATACATGCCTGACATTATATTACCTATTTGTTCATTTGCTTGCCTTCCTTACCAGTGTACCCTCCTTCAGGACAGCAGCTTTGTCTTTTTGTTCATATTGTGTCCTCAGGGCCGAGAACACGGTCTGGCACATGGTAGGCTCTCAATATTTGTTGAATGAATTAACATAAATCAGCCAGAAGAAAAATAATTTCTTGCCACTGAAGTATTGCTCTTCTGTCTTGATGGAGAATAGGAAATGAACAATATTTCATCAGCAGCAGAGTACTACAAAGAAGTTTTGAAACAGGACAATACTCATGTGGAAGCCATTGCGTGCATTGGCAGCAACCACTTTTACTCTGATCAACCAGAAATAGCGCTCCGGTTTTACAGGTGGGCTTTACACTCTCTTCGTAGAACTTTCCTGTGAAATATCGGCGCAACAGCAATAAAGATGGAGTGAAAATGTAGACAGATAGTATATGGGCCATGTGTGTAGGAGACTAAACATTCAAGCACCCAGAGGTTTTATGAGCATTCAAGTGCCATCTGATCATTTGAAAATGTGCAGATATTTGGCATCTTGCAGGAACATACCTGGATAATTGAGTTTTTAACGCCACGCCATTATATGAGTTAGCCATTTTGTTGCCAACGAGTAACTGTTTAATAGTTCCTGGAAACACTTCTCCCCATCACTGCTTCCCTTCATACCACCACGTAGCATATAAAGACCCTGAAGCTGAAATACTGACGAGATTTGCAAAGAGCAGTGGGTGCCAGGTGCCCGAGCCCTGACGAGGACCTGAAACAGGTTCCCCTGTTCTGTGAAGTATTGTCAACTCTTGTCCAAATAATTTTTCAAAGCCTAAAATAAGTTCTGGTCTCTGGTTCTCTTTCGAGCACAATCTTATTTTATCCTACGGATGGCTTCTGAGATTAATTTTTAAATCTTGATTCCTCTTCTGCCCTTAGGTAATTTACAAGGAGATAACTGGCCACTGACAAGAGTTCTTTCCAAATAGATGTCAGCCACATAAAATATGATAAAATGAATGCTGTTTTAGGCACAGGCAGCAGCCTCTACTCTCCCACCCCAAAAATGGGTCATGGGTTCCTCAGGGCTGCTAAGGTGGATTTTCATTTGCTTATTTGAACTGTCTTGTCCTTTGGGATTAGTGATGCCTAGAAACAAATGGGTTTTTTGAGCTCTAGCATGAGAGCTAAGTAGATAAAGTAGGGATTGCACTGATGGTCTTGCCTTACTTCATAGAAACTCACCGGAAGGTCGGTAGACACAGGTAAACCACAAAATACTACAGATAACCAAAACCAAGATTCGGTTTCGCTGAAAACTTGGAGGTAAATCCTACACACAGCCCTCAAATGAGAAGATCTCAGGGGTTTACGGACTGGCACCAAACCTTTATGAAGCAAAATGTTGTGGGTTTTACCTAAGTGACTCTTTTGTATCTTGGTTCTCTAACGGAGTTTTTTGGGGGAAAAGAAATTATGTAAGTTGATTCTCACCTTGCCTCTGGACACATTGCCCATGACTAGTACCCTTAAAAAAGATATGCTTTTGTATTTGCTTGGACATTTTTTTTATTTCCTATAATACTGTCTATTCTTTGGGGATGTTAAAAATTATAAAACATTCATTTCTAACTTTGTAAAAAAAAAAATAGGTCTTACTATTTATCAGGTTGGTCTGACACCAAAATGTGTGTGCTCTTTTTCGAAAAGGCGACTCCTGCAGATGGGTGTTTATAACTGCCAGCTTTTTAACAATCTGGGGCTCTGCTGCTTCTATGCCCAGCAGTATGATATGACTCTGACCTCGTTTGAACGTGCCCTCGCTCTGGCTGAAAACGAAGAAGAGGCAGCTGATGTCTGGTACAACCTGGGCCACGTAGCTGTGGTAGGTTGTTTCTCTGATGTAATTTCTGGTGTAGAAAAGGTAGCCACCGTTGGAAGAAGTGTTCGGGGATCCAGGTTTGGTTATGGTCTTCCATAGCAATGTAGCGATTTCCAAGAGTCACCCTAGAACTCATTTTCTCAGGTTAACTCCTCAGGTTAACTCCACATGATTCACACTTGATTGTGATCGGTACTTGTTGCTTGGTAGCAGAAGAGACTTACACGAGGAAAGAAGGGAGGAGATGGGGGGCAGAAGCGAATGGATCTGTGTGCGAATACACGGTTTTCTTTTCAAGGGTATAGGAGATATGAACTTGGCCCATCAGTGTTTCAGGCTCGCTCTGGTCAACAACAACCACCACGCCGAGGCCTACAACAACCTGGCCGTGCTGGAGATGCGGAAGGGCCACGTTGAGCAGGTCAGTGAACTACTGTGGCACAGTGCACAGTCTGCTTTCCTCAAAGAAGAGCTGTCAGGCGTAGCTATCTTTACATGCTGCAGTTTATTTGTTTTTTAAAAATTTATTTATTTGAGAGAGAGGNTCGAGCAGGTCAGTGAACTACTGTGGCACAGTGCACAGTCTGCTTTCCTCAAAGAAGAGCTGTCAGGCGTAGATATCTTTACATGCTGCAGTGTATTTGTTTTTTAAAAATTTATTTATTTGAGAGAGAGAGAGCAGGAGTGGGAAGGGACAGAGGGAGAGAGAATCCCAAGCAGACTCCCCGCTGAGCATGAAGCCTAGGCTCGATCCCAGGACCCTGAGATCGCGACCTGAGCCAAAATCAAGAGTTGGATGCTTAACCCCCTGTGCCACCCAGGCACTCCTACATGCTGCAGTTGAAAAATGAGCTCGAGAGTCTCACTGGCCTGGATTTGAATCCCAGCTCTGTCACATATTAGTGATGTGACCTTGGACAAGTTACTTAACCTTTCTGTTTTCTCTTACCCTTTGGTTTTATCAGGACAAATCTACACCTCCCTAGTCTTCCCTGCCTTAGTGAACTGTTGCACCGTTCCCAGTCCCCCACCCACCAGCTAGGTGCTCCAGCCAAAATCCTAGGAGCCACCCTCAAAACCTCTCTGCCCCGGCTGCCTCTCGGTGCCACCCTATGCCCCATCATGTTTGGCAGGCCCTGCCAGTTTTACCTCCAAGCCCCATTCCAGACCTGGCCACTCTTGCCTCTCTCTGCCACCCTTCTCTGGACTGCCCTCCTCTCTTTCCTGGACTCTGCGACAACAGTCTTCTCACTGGTCTTTTTGTCTCCACTTACATCAGCAAGTAATTGTACCCCATAACACGTCCTCCTCACAACAGCGGAAGGGATTTTTTTAAAAACAAGAATGGTTTCATCACTGCTTCATTCAGCATCCTCCAAAGTCTTGCTTGGAATGAAGTGTGGATTCAGGTCTTGGCCTACAGGGTCCCACGTAACCCGGCCTCTGGCTCCCCCTCAGACCACATCTTTCCCCATCTCTCCCTCCACACCGACTTCGGGCTCCGGACACACCAGCTGCCTCACTGCTCTGCTCATATGCTGTGCCTGTGTCTACTCACAGCCTTTGGAATGTTCGTTCAGATTCTGCACTGACTTTTCTTTTCGTCAGTCGGGTCTTCGCTTAATCACACCTCCTAAGAAAGGTCAGCTCAGACATCAGTCTACAGGAGCCCTCAGGCACTGGCACATTGCCTACTATTTTTTTCTTCACAATACTTATGTTATCAGATACGTTCATATTTATATGTAGAATGTAGCACGGCAGCCACATGAAAATAGGGACCTTCTTTGTCTTCTAACTGCTATATTTTCAGCTCAGAAATGGTGGCTGGCATGTGGTAGATACTGGGTATTTGTGAAGCAAACGGACAGCATATAAAATGGGGTAAGAGCAGTACCGGAAGGTGTTCTGTGAGGATGAGTGGATTATGCGTGGAGAGCACTGAGCGTGGTGGCCTCGTACTTAGCACACGGGAAATGTTTAGTAAATTATATTTAAAAAGTTTAAAGTGCTAAACACACTCATACAATACTAGTGACACTCAAAGCTAGATATGTACTACATTCCAGACTTCAAGGTGAAGAAACAGGGACTCGAGGAAGGTAAGTAACTTTACCTGCAGATACAGTGTTCACCTCCCACCTGGTCTGCTAAGCACCGTGATGAACTTGTAACACAAGAGAACCTTGGCTGTTGCCTTTATTTCATAAATTCCCCCAAATAAGATGGGCTTGTATTTTGTAAACAAAAACTAACTACAGAGGACTCTTGAGCAACATAGAATTGGGGTGCTGACCCCCCATGTAGTTGAAAATTCAAGTATTACTTTTGAACCCCCCAAAACTTAACTACTAAGAACCCACTCTTGACTAGAAGCCTTAGCAAGAATGTGCACAGTTAACACACATTTTATGTCATATGTACTATATACCATATTCTACAAGAAAGTAAGCTTGAGAAAATAAGATGTGATTAAGAAAATCATAAGGAAGAGAAAATACATTAATAGTATTGTATTTATTGAAAAAAACCCACGCCTAAGTGGACCCATGCAGTTCAAAACTCTGTTGTTCAAGGGTCAACCATACTCTAAAATGGGAACTTTACCTGTGTCCATATGCAACAAGTGCTTTTGTGCTTTTCTCTGTTCCCATGTTGGTGATTTTGTTTCCGACTTACTACAGTTTCTCTACTATACAACTGATTTGAAAGGTTTTGGTGAAAGTTTTCATACTAACCTCTATTTTATTATTAAAAATTATATCTCTTTTAAAAGAAAAATAGCTATTTGTAAAACAACAACAACAACAAAAATCTATCAAACCGCTATTTTCCATTAAAAAAAAAAAGATACACAGATTTGTCCACAGGTCATGGATGGAGGTTTTGGGTTTAGTTACAAATTGGAGGGATGGTCAGCAGTTTGGAAGGGTGAGTTTGTGGTCCTAACAATCCTTTGAGCCTACAGGGGATGCAAATTTTGGTTTTTGAGAGAACAGAAAGCTCGTCATTTTCAGTCGCATTCATTTTGAGGTCAGCAGTGTAGTAAGCGCCCCTCACTGTCTTCCAGCACAGAACCTGGGGCTTGGAAATTTACTACAGGTTTTTGTTTCTATTTTTTTGTTGTTGTTGTTGTAGTGTTAGCAGGTAATTAGAAGCTTAAGAAATCAATCAACAGCAATAAAAACTAGGTTAATAAGACTTTTTTTTTAGCATCATATTGAAATATAAACTTTACAAGAGCTGTGGTTCTTGACTTTAAATCTACTCTTTCCATGTTTTCAGTTTTATCATTAATTTGGCAAGATGTAAATATTAATTGCATTTCAGTAAGTCATATTTCACAAGGAATGTCATCTGTATTTATCACAGGATCACATTTATGAAGTTCCTATCTTGGGTAAAGGATTCTTTTACTAACAAAACAAAACAAAACAAATCACAAATATAGTACTGACAGGTGCTCACACACCTTTGGTTTTCTCCCCCCCCTTTTTTTTTTGAATACAGGCAAGAGCACTGTTACAAAGTGCATCATCTTTAGCACCCCATATGTACGAGCCACATTTTAACTTTGCAACGGTCTCTGATAAGGTATTCTCTTTATCAATTCATCATTCGATCTGTTTCTTTTTCTTTCCTGGTTTTAAAAAAAGTACAGATAAATAAGGAAATTCTAATAATGTTTTGAAAGAAATGATTTTTTAAGTATTGTATACATCTGTCTTTTCCAAGGGACAGTTTTAAAGAAATTTATCACTGACTATGGACTAAACTTAATATTACAGATTGCATTATAGATTATTATCAATTGCAGAATTCTTTTATTTTTAAAATGTGACATTTAGTCACGAAAAAATACTCATTACGTAACTCCTGGTTGAGGAAGGATTTGGCAATTGGCTTTTATAGCAAAGAAATCTTGTATTTTGTTGTAGACCGTGTTGTCATCAAGGCTCTGGCATAATTGTTACAAGATTAGGGATAGGAGTGAAAGCTATCTTAGCTGTGAACAATGTGGGAAAAATACAACTGTTAATACTGTGTTACAAGTCAGTAAATATCCGAGAGCTAAAAGGAATCATGCCATTTTCAATAATATGAACAACAAAAAATGAAAGTATCTAATAATAACTAACTTCTACTGAGAAGTCTTCCTTGAACAAAGAAAGTGAGTTTGAAGGGTAAGGAAATGGCTAAAAGTGTTTGCTGATGTAAAGACTCTATAGACCAGAAGACATTACGAAAATGTCATTTTTCAAAGCACAAACATGAAGCTATCCTCACTTTCTTTTTTTTTTTTTTAAAGATTTTATTTTTATTTATTCGACAGAGATAGAGACAGCCAGCGAGAGAGGGAACACAAGCAGGGGGAGTGGGAGAGGAAGAAGCAGGCTCACAGCAGAGGAGCCTGACGTGGGGCTCGATCCCATAACGCTGGGATCACGCCCTGAGCCGAAGGCAGACGCTCAACCGCTGTGCCTCCCAGGCGCCCCTATCCTCACTTTCATTTCTGCTTTGAAACTAAGCTGTCACTCCTACATTGTCATTTTTGAGGGCTTGTCAAGTGCCAGCCACTGTTCCAGGGGCTCTGCACACCCTCTCTGATTCTCCCAGCACCTGTCACGTAGGTGTCCCTCACCTTCCTGACTCATTTTTTCATACAACTGATGTTTCATTATTAAGCCCCTGCTATTACCCAGCACTGTGGTAGGCACAGAGGGTGTTAGCAGGGAATAAAACAAAACCTCTGCCTCGTGCAGCTTACATTCTAATGGAACCCAAGGCTGGTCGAGCCTGAAAGACTCCCCTAGAGTCCCATGGCCATGACGGGGTCAGAATTTATACCCAGCACCCAATGATGCCCATGTATTTTCCACTGCCTGCTGCTGCCATCTACTTAAACCACAAAGGCTTGATAACTTTCTTTCACTTTATCACATTTTAATAATATATAACTCAAATGAGATATTTCTCTAAGCAAAAGGCTCGATTTTTCATAAATGAAAATGGTATATTAAAAAGAAATGCTGTGAGTTTTAAAAAAGGAAATTTATGTTTTTAATATGTATTTACGTGTTTCAAAAAAAATCCTGCCGGAATTGAATTACCTAGGTTTTTTGTATGTGCACACACTAAAAAGCTCTCGCTTTTTATAAATGGATGCATGAATCTAGATCTATTCAGAAGGATCCAGATACTGTGGGCTTTCCTTTGGGACTGGACTTTGACACCAGCCTTATTGAAAATCAGAGATACCCTTAATAAACTTCCAAAGCCAGGTATCTTCCCCCACATTACTCTGCTAGCTCCGTTTAAAACCTCCCTGAGCATGTTATTGTATCTTATATAAAATTGTTTTTGCTTGAATTTTCTGTCTGAAAGATAATGGCTTAGCCAAAATAGGTCTTTATGGTACATTACAAATAGTTGTCCTAAGGGTAAACAGAGCTGGCTGTTGTAGTATGCAAATGTTATTTTATTTTTATAATACTACCTATGATAGGAAAAGAAAACAAGGTTTATGAATTCATAACTAGACAGCTGTAATGGAGCAGAAATTATTTGTGTAATTGGTTATTTTTCTCATATTTTTCAAGATTGAATTGTAACCTAGGTGAAAGATTTCTAAAATCAAAGTGGCATAATCAAGCAATTTACCCTTAAAAATCCTTTGATTTTCTACAGTGTACAGATAGTACATNTTTTTTTTTTTTTTTTTTTTTTTTTTTTTTTTTACACTTTCTTACTCATTTTTCCTGGTCTCATTCTGTGGTCTTACTCTGGCATTTCTTACAGATTGGGGATCTACAGAGAAGCTATATTGCTGCTCAGAAGTCGGAAGCAGCATTTCCAGACCATGTGGACACCCAGCATTTAATCAAACAGCTAAAGCAGCATTTTGCGATGCTCTGACGTCCCCCAGACCAAGTATCTTCTCATGAGGGGGCATTACACAAGGGGAGTAGTGTGTTGGTACATTCGCATATACAAACCTGTGCTTGATATTAGTGAAGAGGATGTAAGGGACTTTACACAAGAATTTATATGCAAACTTTATAATAATAACTTGTATAATATTAAAACATTTTCATGAATTTCCTCAAATTTTTATAAATGCATATTTTTAATGTTGTTAAGCTGGCCATTAGCTAACATGTAACTTCAGAGGTCTGAAATCTGCCATTAAAACTGCACTTTTATGGCTAAAATTGTGTGTATTCATCCCAATTAGAGATTTTAGAGCTTAAAATTTGTATTTAAAACTGTTTATCAAATGCTTTGTAAGAGACTATACATTTTCTTACATATTATGCTTTAAAACAAATCAGTGTGTAATGCACCGTCATTCTGTCATTTTTCATGAGTTTTTATTTTAGGCATCTCAGGTAAAACAAGTTTTTTCAGAAGTCCAGTAACTTTAGAAATGAAGTCATCATTTTCATTTTACTTGATGTACCACCAAGTTTATATTTTCCTGAGAAGCTGTTTATGAAATATCACGTTGTCGGCACAAGAATATGAGGATTAGAAATGGAGCCACAGGCCCAGAGCCCCACCTGCAGTCAGCCCCAAGAAGGTTAGGCCAGATCCCAGGACCATGCACTGCAAAATCCCGGAAAGGCTCTTGAACTCGTCTCTCCCAGATTTAGTGGAATTCTCATCAATGTGTTCATACAAGGAAATGTGTCACAGGGACAAAGCCACTCAAATGCAGATTTTGGACTTTGGGACCCCTCTGTGTTATTTTTCAGTTTCTAATGTCATGAAAACTATTTTACGGATACTTGTTCCTGGTCAGATTTGTATCAGTAGTATTCCTCAGCTGACAGAGCAAAAAGATGGGAATTCGAGGAATTATGGCCCATCAGAGGCCGGCAGGGGCTTCAGAGGGTGCGTAGATGAAGGTCTTTGCGGCACAGATGAACAGAGCAAGCCAGCGTCACATGGCTGAGTGGTGGGGACAGTCACGACTGGAACCCAAGACACTGTTCTAGTGCTTTGCCTTTTCCCGCTTCTCCAAGATATGCTAGTGCTAGCTTTTTAGCTCAGGAGAATTTCCTCAAGCGCAACCAAATGTCCTAAGAAATGTATTGAGTATTTAGGTTGGAATTTTGTAATGTGAGTCATTCTCTCAGCTGATCTAAAGTAAGAGCTAACAAGGCTTGCATTTGTGGGCATGTTGCATTTGTGGGCATGTTGCATTTCTGGGCATGTTGCATTTGTGGGCGTGTTGCATGTGCCCAGCACTGTTCTAAGCGCCTGATGTGGATTCACCCTTCCATTCCCACTGCAGTCCCATAAGCTGCTGTTATTCCCATCTTACGTATGAGAAAAATGAGGCACAGGGAAGTCAAGTAACTTGCTCGGGGTTATCAAGCTAGTCAGTGGCAGAGCTGGGATTCAAATGCAGGCAGCATGGGTCCCCTGGGACGTGCTCTTACCCCTCATGGGAAATCATCTCAGTGTTTCTCCTGTAAATAAAGCTACTACCATTTAAAATGAATGTTCTACGCATTAGTAAAATTGAATAATAAGGGAATATTAACACAGCAAAAAATAAATGAGTCAGTGTTCCTAAGGTAATACGGAGATATTTTTGTCTTGAGTTTATGTTAATTCAATGTGAACACCAATGCAAAGAATGAGTCAGGACGGCTCCAGGCGGAGTGACAGCACGAAAGAACACCGGGCAGCAGAAGCTACATACATCTCCATAACAAAATTATTTCTGGACTGCATAACTGGCTTCGGTGCCAACACTTCTACAGAAGGAAGGTTAACCGCTGTCTTCTACCCTGGCTAAAAAGGCATTCAATCCATGTACAAATTGTTCGACCAAAATTAACATCATTGAGCTTCTCACTGCTGAAAATAAGATCTGGCAAGACTACTGCCAGCACAGTAATTGCTGGGGTTGGAAGTTCTTCCTTCCCAAATATGTCACATCTGAACCAGTCCACCATGGTACTCATTGCTCTGTTAGATTTCTGAATGGCATGTCCCAGCATCAGAGCACCCAACATAATTTATGGCCTAGAGATAAGAAAATTCATAAAGACAGCACATCATTACACTTTTAATGTGGTTTCCACCACTAACTCTTTCTTAACATGAGGGATTTCTATCAAGAGCTTTCAACTGGGGTTGAGTTTAAGCATTCGGGAAAACCACAAAGATTTCCTAAATACTGTGGTAGGACCCAACATTGGGAAATAACCCAGAAATGGAGTTTAGTTGAAAAGCCGTTACAGGATAGTTTTTAAGTTCTAGGGAATAGATAAATGGGAATGGTCCACGGATATGTTCTAGACTCCCCCAAATGCTTATCTAGGCTCAGATGTTAGGGGAAAAATTTGATTTAGCAATTTGAAAACAACTGCAGTTTTACACCCTTCCACATAGATGGCATTAGTCCTATTTTTGGCTGACTAAAAACATTTTTGAGAGATGGTGTGATTTTATGTCCCTGATATTAAAGCCAAATTCTTGAGATGAAAGAATAAGGATTAGGGGCGCCTGGGTGGCTCAGTGGGGCACCTGAGCGTCTGCCTTTGGCTCAAGTCATGATCCCAGCGTTCTGGGATCAAGCCCCGCATTNAAATAAACTATTCACAGTACCTCTGGCTGGATTTGGGGAGGGAACTTTTACTTTTCATTTTATAACCTTTTGCGGTGTTTAAATTATTTAGCATAAGCACATATTTTACAATAACACATTTAAAAAAACTACATGTGAGGTTGCCAAAAACATAAATTAGTTTCAGTCTAAAATTCCTCAAGATTACGTAAATTATGTGCCCATCAATCAAGTGTACAAACATTCCAAGGTAATTTTACAGAACTGAAAGCCTTGAAGCAATTACCCATTCAGGCTGGAGTCTTTTTGCAATTGTGTCCGTCCCAAATTAGTATGTTGAAGCCCTAACCCCAGCGTGATGGTATTTAGAGATGAGGCCTTTTCGAGATAATTAGGTTGAGATGTGGTCATGGGGCCCTCATGGTGGGATTAAGCCCTTAATAGAAGAGACACCAAGAGTGTGCTGGTGCTCGCTCTGCCATGTGAGGATGCAGTGAGAAGGTGGCCCTTTGTAAGCCAGTGAGAGTCCTCACTAGATCCCAACCATGCTGGCACCTTGATCTTGGACTTACAGCCTCCAAAACTGTGGAAAATAAAGTTCTGTTGTTTAAGCCACCTAGTCTATGGTATTTTGGTATAGCAGCCCGAGCAGACTAATACACCAAGTTTGGCAACTGTGACACTGAAGCCTTGCACTGTGGGATGTTGTTGCCCTGGAAACCAGAAAAGTCATATTCATGGGGACCCAGCTGCCCAGGGCCATTAGGTTCAGCGGTCAGGTTGCTGCCTCGGTGTGGAGATTATTCTTTGGAAGGACAACATCTTAGTCTGCTCAGGCTGCTGTAGCAAAATACTGTAAATTGGGAGGCTTAAAGGACATAAATTTATTTCTCATAATTCTGGAGGCTGGGAAGTCTCAGATCAAGGTGCTTTCCAACTCATTTCCTAGTGAGGGCCCTTGTCCTGGTCTGCAGATAGACACCCATGTATACACTCATATGGTAGCGAGAGAGATCAGCTCTCTGGTGTGTCTTTTTTTTAAGATTTTATTTATTTGAGAGAGAGAAAAAGAGAGCCAGCCCAAGCTGGGGGGGGGCAGAGGAAGAGGGAGAAGCAGGCTCCCCGCTGAGCAGGGAGCCAGACGCAGGCTCAATCCCAGGACCCTGAGATCCGACCTGAGCTAAAGGCAGGTGCTTAACTGACTGAGCCACCCCAGGCGCCCCTCTCCTTGCCTCTCTTCACATCAGTTATACATGCCTGACATTATATTACCTATTTGTTCATTTGCTTGCCTTCCTTACCAGTGTACCCTCCTTCAGGACAGCAGCTTTGTCTTTTTGTTCATATTGTGTCCTCAGGGCCGAGAACACGGTCTGGCACATGGTAGGCTCTCAATATTTGTTGAATGAATTAACATAAATCAGCCAGAAGAAAAATAATTTCTTGCCACTGAAGTATTGCTCTTCTGTCTTGATGGAGAATAGGAAATGAACAATATTTCATCAGCAGCAGAGTACTACAAAGAAGTTTTGAAACAGGACAATACTCATGTGGAAGCCATTGCGTGCATTGGCAGCAACCACTTTTACTCTGATCAACCAGAAATAGCGCTCCGGTTTTACAGGTGGGCTTTACACTCTCTTCGTAGAACTTTCCTGTGAAATATCGGCGCAACAGCAATAAAGATGGAGTGAAAATGTAGACAGATAGTATATGGGCCATGTGTGTAGGAGACTAAACATTCAAGCACCCAGAGGTTTTATGAGCATTCAAGTGCCATCTGATCATTTGAAAATGTGCAGATATTTGGCATCTTGCAGGAACATACCTGGATAATTGAGTTTTTAACGCCACGCCATTATATGAGTTAGCCATTTTGTTGCCAACGAGTAACTGTTTAATAGTTCCTGGAAACACTTCTCCCCATCACTGCTTCCCTTCATACCACCACGTAGCATATAAAGACCCTGAAGCTGAAATACTGACGAGATTTGCAAAGAGCAGTGGGTGCCAGGTTCCCGAGCCCTGACGAGGACCTGAAACAGGTTCCCCTGTTCTGTGAAGTATTGTCAACTCTTGTCCAAATAATTTTTCAAAGCCTAAAATAAGTTCTGGTCTCTGGTTCTCTTTCGAGCACAATCTTATTTTATCCTACGGATGGCTTCTGAGATTAATTTTTAAATCTTGATTCCTCTTCTGCCCTTAGGTAATTTACAAGGAGATAACTGGCCACTGACAAGAGTTCTTTCCAAATAGATGTCAGCCACATAAAATATGATAAAATGAATGCTGTTTTAGGCACAGGCAGCAGCCTCTACTCTCCCACCCCAAAAATGGGTCATGGGTTCCTCAGGGCTGCTAAGGTGGATTTTCATTTGCTTATTTGAACTGTCTTGTCCTTTGGGATTAGTGATGCCTAGAAACAAATGGGTTTTTTGAGCTCTAGCATGAGAGCTAAGTAGATAAAGTAGGGATTGCACTGATGGTCTTGCCTTACTTCATAGAAACTCACCGGAAGGTCGGTAGACACAGGTAAACCACAAAATACTACAGATAACCAAAACCAAGATTCGGTTTAGCTGAAAACTTGGAGGTAAATCCTACACACAGCCCTCAAATGAGAAGATCTCAGGGGTTTACGGACTGGCACCAAACCTTTATGAAGCAAAATGTTGTGGGTTTTACCTAAGTGACTCTTTTGTATCTTGGTTCTCTAACGGAGTTTTTTGGGGGAAAAGAAATTATGTAAGTTGATTCTCACCTTGCCTCTGGACACATTGCCCATGACTAGTACCCTTAAAAAAGATATGCTTTTGTATTTGCTTGGACATTTTTTTTATTTCCTATAATACTGTCTATTCTTTGGGGATGTTAAAAATTATAAAACATTCATTTCTAACTTTGTAAAAAAAAAAATAGGTCTTACTATTTATCAGGTTGGTCTGACACCAAAATGTGTGTGCTCTTTTTCGAAAAGGCGACTCCTGCAGATGGGTGTTTATAACTGCCAGCTTTTTAACAATCTGGGGCTCTGCTGCTTCTATGCCCAGCAGTATGATATGACTCTGACCTCGTTTGAACGTGCCCTCGCTCTGGCTGAAAACGAAGAAGAGGCAGCTGATGTCTGGTACAACCTGGGCCACGTAGCTGTGGTAGGTTGTTTCTCTGATGTAATTTCTGGTGTAGAAAAGGTAGCCACCGTTGGAAGAAGTGTTCGGGGATCCAGGTTTGGTTATGGTCTTCCATAGCAATGTAGCGATTTCCAAGAGTCACCCTAGAACTCATTTTCTCAGGTTAACTCCTCAGGTTAACTCCACATGATTCACACTTGATTGTGATCGGTACTTGTTGCTTGGTAGCAGAAGAGACTTACACGAGGAAAGAAGGGAGGAGATGGGGGGCAGAAGCGAATGGATCTGTGTGCGAATACACGGTTTTCTTTTCAAGGGTATAGGAGATATGAACTTGGCCCATCAGTGTTTCAGGCTCGCTCTGGTCAACAACAACCACCACGCCGAGGCCTACAACAACCTGGCCGTGCTGGAGATGCGGAAGGGCCACGTTGAGCAGGTCAGTGAACTACTGTGGCACAGTGCACAGTCTGCTTTCCTCAAAGAAGAGCTGTCAGGCGTAGCTATCTTTACATGCTGCAGTTTATTTGTTTTTTAAAAATTTATTTATTTGAGAGAGAGGGAGCAGGAGTGGGAAGGGACAGAGGGAGAGAGAATCCCAAGCAGACTCCCCGCTGAGCATGAAGCCTAGGCTTGATCCCAGGACCCTGAGATCGTGACCTGAGCCAAAATCAAGAGTTGGATGCTTAACCCCCTGTGCCACCCAGGCACTCCTACATGCTGCAGTGAAAAATGAGCTCGAGAGTCTCACTGGCCTGGATTTGAATCCCAGCTCTGTCACATATTAGTGATGTGACCTTGGACAAGTTACTTAACCTTTCTGTTTTCTCTTACCCTTTGGTTTTATCAGGACAAATCTACACCTCCCTAGTCTTCCCTGCCTTAGTGAACTGTTGCACCGTTCCCAGTCCCCCACCCACCAGCTAGGTGCTCCAGCCAAAATCCTAGGAGCCACCCTCAAAACCTCTCTGTCCCGGCTGCCTCTCGGTGCCACCCTATGCCCCATCATGTTTGGCAGGCCCTGCCAGTTTTACCTCCAAGCCCCATTCCAGACCTGGCCACTCTTGCCTCTCTCTGCCACCCTTCTCTGGACTGCCCTCCTCTCTTTCCTGGACTCTGCGACAACAGTCTTCTCACTGGTCTTTTTGTCTCCACTTACATCAGCAAGTAATTGTACCCCATAACACGTCCTCCTCACAACAGCGGAAGGGATTTTTTTAAAAACAAGAATGGTTTCATCACTGCTTCATTCAGCATCCTCCAAAGTCTTGCTTGGAATGAAGTGTGGATTCAGGTCTTGGCCTACAGGGTCCCACGTAACCCGGCCTCTGGCTCCCCCTCAGACCACATCTTTCCCCATCTCTCCCTCCACACCGACTTCGGGCTCCGGACACACCAGCTGCCTCACTGCTCTGCTCATATGCTGTGCCTGTGTCTACTCACAGCCTTTGGAATGTTCGTTCAGATTCTGCACTGACTTTTCTTTTCGTCAGTCGGGTCTTCGCTTAATCACACCTCCTAAGAAAGGTCAGCTCAGACATCAGTCTACAGGAGCCCTCAGGCACTGGCACATTGCCTACTATTTTTTTCTTCACAATACTTATGTTATCAGATACGTTCATATTTATATGTAGAATGTAGCACGGCAGCCACATGAAAATAGGGACCTTCTTTGTCTTCTAACTGCTATATTTTCAGCTCAGAAATGGTGGCTGGCATGTGGTAGATACTGGGTATTTGTGAAGCAAACGGACAGCATATAAAATGGGGTAAGAGCAGTACCGGAAGGTGTTCTGTGAGGATGAGTGGATTATGCGTGGAGAGTACTGAGCGTGGTGGCCTCGTACTTAGCACACGGGAAATGTTTAGTAAATTATATTTAAAAAGTTTAAAGTGCTAAACACACTCATACAATACTAGTGACACTCAAAGCTAGATATGTACTACATTCCAGACTTCAAGGTGAAGAAACAGGGACTCGAGGAAGGTAAGTAACTTTACCTGCAGATACAGTGTTCACCTCCCACCTGGTCTGCTAAGCACCGTGATGAACTTGTAACACAAGAGAACCTTGGCTGTTGCCTTTATTTCATAAATTCCCCCAAATAAGATGGGCTTGTATTTTGTAAACAAAAACTAACTACAGAGGACTCTTGAGCAACATAGAATTGGGGTGCTGACCCCCCATGTAGTTGAAAATTCAAGTATTACTTTTGAACCCCCCAAAACTTAACTACTAAGAACCCACTCTTGACTAGAAGCCTTAGCAAGAATGTGCACAGTTAACACACATTTTATGTCATATGTACTATATACCATATTCTACAAGAAAGTAAGCTTGAGAAAATAAGATGTGATTAAGAAAATCATAAGGAAGAGAAAATACATTAATAGTACTGTATTTATTGAAAAAAACCCACGCCTAAGTGGACCCATGCAGTTCAAAACTCTGTTGTTCAAGGGTCAACCATACTCTAAAATGGGAACTTTACCTGTGTCCATATGCAACAAGTGCTTTTGTGCTTTTCTCTGTTCCCATGTTGGTGATTTTGTTTCCGACTTACTACAGTTTCTCTACTATACAACTGATTTGAAAGGTTTTGGTGAAAGTTTTCATACTAACCTCTATTTTATTATTAAAAATTATATCTCTTTTAAAAGAAAAATAGCTATTTGTAAAACAACAACAACAACAAAAATCTATCAAACCGCTATTTTCCATTAAAAAAAAAAAGATACACAGATTTGTCCACAGGTCATGGATGGAGGTTTTGGGTTTAGTTACAAATTGGAGGGATGGTCAGCAGTTTGGAAGGGTGAGTTTGTGGTCCTAACAATCCTTTGAGCCTACAGGGGATGCAAATTTTGGTTTTTGAGAGAACAGAAAGCTCGTCATTTTCAGTCGCATTCATTTTGAGGTCAGCAGTGTAGTAAGCGCCCCTCACTGTCTTCCAGCACAGAACCTGGGGCTTGGAAATTTACTACAGGTTTTTGTTTCTATTTTTTTGTTGTTGTTGTTGTAGTGTTAGCAGGTAATTAGAAGCTTAAGAAATCAATCAACAGCAATAAAAACTAGGTTAATAAGACTTTTTTTTTAGCATCATATTGAAATATAAACTTTACAAGAGCTGTGGTTCTTGACTTTAAATCTACTCTTTCCATGTTTTCAGTTTTATCATTAATTTGGCAAGATGTAAATATTAATTGCATTTCAGTAAGTCATATTTCACAAGGAATGTCATCTGTATTTATCACAGGATCACATTTATGAAGTTCCTATCTTGGGTAAAGGATTCTTTTACTAACAAAACAAAACAAAACAAATCACAAATATAGTACTGACAGGTGCTCACACACCTTTGGTTTTCTCCCCCCCCTTTTTTTTTTGAATACAGGCAAGAGCACTGTTACAAAGTGCATCATCTTTAGCACCCCATATGTACGAGCCACATTTTAACTTTGCAACGGTCTCTGATAAGGTATTCTCTTTATCAATTCATCATTCGATCTGTTTCTTTTTCTTTCCTGGTTTTAAAAAAAGTACAGATAAATAAGGAAATTCTAATAATGTTTTGAAAGAAATGATTTTTTAAGTATTGTATACATCTGTCTTTTCCAAGGGACAGTTTTAAAGAAATTTATCACTGACTATGGACTAAACTTAATATTACAGATTGCATTATAGATTATTATCAATTGCAGAATTCTTTTATTTTTAAAATGTGACATTTAGTCACGAAAAAATACTCATTACGTAACTCCTGGTTGAGGAAGGATTTGGCAATTGGCTTTTATAGCAAAGAAATCTTGTATTTTGTTGTAGACCGTGTTGTCATCAAGGCTCTGGCATAATTGTTACAAGATTAGGGATAGGAGTGAAAGCTATCTTAGCTGTGAACAATGTGGGAAAAATACAACTGTTAATACTGTGTTACAAGTCAGTAAATATCCGAGAGCTAAAAGGAATCATGCCATTTTCAATAATATGAACAACAAAAAATGAAAGTATCTAATAATAACTAACTTCTACTGAGAAGTCTTCCTTTAACAAAGAAAGTGAGTTTGAAGGGTAAGGAAATGGCTAAAAGTGTTTGCTGATGTAAAGACTCTATAGACCAGAAGACATTACGAAAATGTCATTTTTCAAAGCACAAACATGAAGCTATCCTCACTTTCTTTTTTTTTTTTTTAAAGATTTTATTTTTATTTATTCGACAGAGATAGAGACAGCCAGCGAGAGAGGGAACACAAGCAGGGGGAGTGGGAGAGGAAGAAGCAGGCTCACAGCAGAGGAGCCTGACGTGGGGCTCGATCCCATAACGCTGGGATCACGCCCTGAGCCGAAGGCAGACGCTCAACCGCTGTGCCTCCCAGGCGCCCCTATCCTCACTTTCATTTCTGCTTTGAAACTAAGCTGTCACTCCTACATTGTCATTTTTGAGGGCTTGTCAAGTGCCAGCCACTGTTCCAGGGGCTCTGCACACCCTCTCTGATTCTCCCAGCACCTGTCACGTAGGTGTCCCTCACCTTCCTGACTCATTTTTTCATACAACTGATGTTTCATTATTAAGCCCCTGCTATTACCCAGCACTGTGGTAGGCACAGAGGGTGTTAGCAGGGAATAAAACAAAACCTCTGCCTCGTGCAGCTTACATTCTAATGGAACCCAAGGCTGGTCGAGCCTGAAAGACTCCCCTAGAGTCCCATGGCCATGACGGGGTCAGAATTTATACCCAGCACCCAATGATGCCCATGTATTTTCCACTGCCTGCTGCTGCCATCTACTTAAACCACAAAGGCTTGATAACTTTCTTTCACTTTATCACATTTTAATAATATATAACTCAAATGAGATATTTCTCTAAGCAAAAGGCTCGATTTTTCATAAATGAAAATGGTATATTAAAAAGAAATGCTGTGAGTTTTAAAAAAGGAAATTTATGTTTTTAATATGTATTTACGTGTTTCAAAAAAAATCCTGCCGGAATTGAATTACCTAGGTTTTTTGTATGTGCACACACTAAAAAGCTCTCGCTTTTTATAAATGGATGCATGAATCCAGATCTATTCAGAAGGATCCAGATACTGTGGGCTTTCCTTTGGGACTGGACTTTGACACCAGCCTTATTGAAAATCAGAGATACCCTTAATAAACTTCCAAAGCCAGGTATCTTCCCCCACATTACTCTGCTAGCTCCGTTTAAAACCTCCCTGAGCATGTTATTGTATCTTATATAAAATTGTTTTTGCTTGAATTTTCTGTCTGAAAGATAATGGCTTAGCCAAAATAGGTCTTTATGGTACATTACAAATAGTTGTCCTAAGGGTAAACAGAGCTGGCTGTTGTAGTATGCAAATGTTATTTTATTTTTATAATACTACCTATGATAGGAAAAGAAAACAAGGTTTATGAATTCATAACTAGACAGCTGTAATGGAGCAGAAATTATTTGTGTAATTGGTTATTTTTCTCATATTTTTCAAGATTGAATTGTAACCTAGGTGAAAGATTTCTAAAATCAAAGTGGCATAATCAAGCAATTTACCCTTAAAAATCCTTTGATTTTCTACAGTGTACAGATAGTACATTTTTTTTTTTTTTTTTTTTACACTTTCTTACTCATTTTTCCTGGTCTCATTCTGTGGTCTTACTCTGGCATTTCTTACAGATTGGGGATCTACAGAGAAGCTATATTGCTGCTCAGAAGTCGGAAGCAGCATTTCCAGACCATGTGGACACCCAGCATTTAATCAAACAGCTAAAGCAGCATTTTGCGATGCTCTGACGTCCCCCAGACCAAGTATCTTCTCATGAGGGGGCATTACACAAGGGGAGTAGTGTGTTGGTACATTCGCATATACAAACCTGTGCTTGATATTAGTGAAGAGGATGTAAGGGACTTTACACAAGAATTTATATGCAAACTTTATAATAATAACTTGTATAATATTAAAACATTTTCATGAATTTCCTCAAATTTTTATAAATGCATATTTTTAATGTTGTTAAGCTGGCCATTAGCTAACATGTAACTTCAGAGGTCTGAAATCTGCCATTAAAACTGCACTTTTATGGCTAAAATTGTGTGTATTCATCCCAATTAGAGATTTTAGAGCTTAAAATTTGTATTTAAAACTGTTTATCAAATGCTTTGTAAGAGACTATACATTTTCTTACATATTATGCTTTAAAACAAATCAGTGTGTAATGCACCGTCATTCTGTCATTTTTCATGAGTTTTTATTTTAGGCATCTCAGGTAAAACAAGTTTTTTCAGAAGTCCAGTAACTTTAGAAATGAAGTCATCATTTTCATTTTACTTGATGTACCACCAAGTTTATATTTTCCTGAGAAGCTGTTTATGAAATATCACGTTGTCGGCACAAGAATGTGAGGATTAGAAATGGAGCCACAGGCCCAGAGCCCCACCTGCAGTCAGCCCCAAGAAGGTTAGGCCAGATCCCAGGACCATGCACTGCAAAATCCCGGAAAGGCTCTTGAACTCGTCTCTCCCAGATTTAGTGGAATTCTCATCAATGTGTTCATACAAGGAAATGTGTCACAGGGACAAAGCCACTCAAATGCAGATTTTGGACTTTGGGACCCCTCTGTGTTATTTTTCAGTTTCTAATGTCATGAAAACTATTTTACGGATACTTGTTCCTGGTCAGATTTGTATCAGTAGTATTCCTCAGCTGACAGAGCAAAAAGATGGGAATTCGAGGAATTATGGCCCATCAGAGGCCGGCAGGGGCTTCAGAGGGTGCGTAGATGAAGGTCTTTGCGGCACAGATGAACAGAGCAAGCCAGCGTCACATGGCTGAGTGGTGGGGACAGTCACGACTGGAACCCAAGACACTGTTCTAGTGCTTTGCCTTTTCCCGCTTCTCCAAGATATGCTAGTGCTAGCTTTTTAGCTCAGGAGAATTTCCTCAAGCGCGACCAAATGTCCTAAGAACTGTATTGAGTATTTAGGTTGGAATTTTGTAATGTGAGTCATTCTCTCAGCTGATCTAAAGTAAGAGCTAACAAGGCTTGCATTTGTGGGCATGTTGCATTTGTGGGCATGTTGCATTTCTGGGCATGTTGCATTTGTGGGCGTGTTGCATGTGCCCAGCACTGTTCTAAGCGCCTGATGTGGATTCACCCTTCCATTCCCACTGCAGTCCCATAAGCTGCTGTTATTCCCATCTTACGTATGAGAAAAATGAGGCACAGGGAAGTCAAGTAACTTGCTCGGGGTTATCAAGCTAGTCAGTGGCAGAGCTGGGATTCAAATGCAGGCAGCATGGGTCCCCTGGGACGTGCTCTTACCCCTCATGGGAAATCATCTCAGTGTTTCTCCTGTAAATAAAGCTACTACCATTTAAAATGAATGTTCTACGCATTAGTAAAATTGAATAATAAGGGAATATTAACACAGCAAAAAATAAATGAGTCAGTGTTCCTAAGGTAATACGGAGATATTTTTGTCTTGAGTTTATGTTAATTCAATGTGAACACCAATGCAAAGAATGAGTCAGGACGGCTCCAGGCGGAGTGACAGCACGAAAGAACACCGGGCAGCAGAAGCTACATACATCTCCATAACAAAATTATTTCTGGACTGCATAACTGGCTTCGGTGCCAGCACTTCTACAGAAGGAAGGTTAACCGCTGTCTTCTACCCTGGCTAAAAAGGCATTCAATCCATGTACAAATTGTTCGACCAAAATTAACATCATTGAGCTTCTCACTGCTGAAAATAAGATCTGGCAAGACTACTGCCAGCACAGTAATTGCTGGGGTTGGAAGTTCTTCCTTCCCAAATATGTCACATCTGAACCAGTCCACCATGGTACTCATTGCTCTGTTAGATTTCTGAATGGCATGTCCCAGCATCAGAGCACCCAACATAATTTATGGCCTAGAGATAAGAAAATTCATAAAGACAGCACATCATTACACTTTTAATGTGGTTTCCACCACTAACTCTTTCTTAACATGAGGGATTTCTATCAAGAGCTTTCAACTGGGGTTGAGTTTAAGCATTCGGGAAAACCACAAAGATTTCCTAAATACTGTGGTAGGACCCAACATTGGGAAATAACCCAGAAATGGAGTTTAGTTGAAAAGCCGTTACAGGATAGTTTTTAAGTTCTAGGGAATAGATAAATGGGAATGGTCCACGGATATGTTCTAGACTCCCCCAAATGCTTATCTAGGCTCAGATGTTAGGGGAAAAATTTGATTTAGCAATTTGAAAACAACTGCAGTTTTACACCCTTCCACATAGATGGCATTAGTCCTATTTTTGGCTGACTAAAAACATTTTTGAGAGATGGTGTGATTTTATGTCCCTGATATTAAAGCCAAATTCTTGAGATGAAAGAATAAGGATTAGGGGCGCCTGGGTGGCTCAGTGGGGCACCTGAGCGTCTGCCTTTGGCTCAAGTCATGATCCCAGCGTTCTGGGATCAAGCCCCGCATTGGGCTCCCTGCTCAGCAGGAAGCCTGCTTCTCCCTCTCCCACTCCTCCTGCTTTTGTTCCCTCTCTCACTGCCTCTCTCTCTGTCAAATAAATAAATAAAATCTTTTTAAAAAAAAAGAATAAGGATTAATAAAAGTCACACTATAATCCTTGGGGACCATTCTACTTCCCGCACTGTGATCATTCCCCTTCCATNAAGGAGTCAACCATACGCAATGGGAAAAGGACAGTGTCTTTAACAAATGGTGCTGGGAAAACTGGACAGCCACGTACATGAATGAACCTGGAACACTATCATACTCCATGCACAAAAATCAAGTCAAAACAGAATACTTGAATATAATACCAGAAACCATAAAACTTCTAGAAGAAAAACATAGGCGGTAAGCTCCTTGACGTTGGTTTTGGCAATTTTTTGGATCTGACACCAAAAGCANATTTTTTTTTCATATTTAAATAAAGTGGACCCTTTTCCAGTATTTGCAACTCAAGTTTCCGTGGGCTCCCACACTTTACAACTGCTGATGCCTCACACCTCACACCTGCTCTGAATTTCTTTACAGGATTGTTTCTCTCTCTCTTTTTAAAACCACGGCCCCTTTAAACCTCCCCTTCAAGCACTACCCTATCTCCTTTGTCACATCTTGAAGAGGCAGGCGATGTCTATTGCTTACTTCATTTCACTTATTCCTTGACCCTCTTCAGTCTGGCTTCAACTCCAATCACTATTGGAACTCCTCCCATGGAGGTCGTTAATAACTCCCAATTAGCAAATCCAAAGGATTTATTGTTTTGTTTTAACATAACAGCTTTTTTTAATTTTATTTATATACCATACAACTCTCTCTTTTAAAGTGTACCATTTGATGGTTTTTAATATACTTAGAGTTGGGCAACCATCATTACAATCAATTTTAAAAGACCTGTATACTGAAACTATAAGAAAACTACAAGACATTCATGAAAGACATTGAAGATGTAAATAAATGGAAAGATATTTTGTGATCATGAATTGGAATATTGTTAAAATGCCCATACGTATTATCCAAAACGATCTACAAATTCAATGCAATCCCTATCAAATTTCCAATGACATTCTTTTCACAGAAATAGAAAAAAACAATCCTAAGATTTGGAACCACAAAAGAGTCAGAAAAGTTAAATCAATCTTGAGAAAGAACAACAAAACTAGGTATAATGCATCCTGACTTCAAATTATATCAGAAAGCTGTAATCAAAACGGTATGGTGTTGGCCCAAAAATGGTACACAGATCAATGGAAAGGAATAAGGAGCCCAAAAATAACCCACACATATACGATCAATTTGGGACAAAGGAGTCAACCATACGCAATGGGAAAAGGACAGTGTCTTTAACAAATGGTGCTGGGAAAACTGGACAGCCACGTACATGAATGAACCTGGAACACTATCATACTCCATGCACAAAAATCAAGTCAAAACAGAATACTTGAATATAATACCAGAAACCATAAAACTTCTAGAAGAAAAACATAGGCGGTAAGCTCCTTGACGTTGGTTTTGGCAATTTTTTGGATCTGACACCAAAAGCATAGGCAACAAAAGCAAAAAATAAACCAGTGGGACTACATCAAACTAAAGAACTTCTGCACAGCAAAGAAAACCATCAACAAAACACAAAAACACATACCTACTGAACAGGAGAAAATATTTGCAAATCATATATCTAATAAGGAGTTAATATTCAAAATATATAAAGAACTCATACAACACAACAGCAAAAAAAATCTGATTAAAAAAAATGGACAGAGAATCCGAAGAGACATTTTTGCATAGAAGACATACAGATGGCCAACAGGTACATGGAAAGGTACTCAACATCACTAATCATCAGGACAATGCAAATCAAACCCATAGTGAGATACCATCCCATACATGTTAGAATGAATATTATCATATGACGAGAAATAACAAGTGTTGGTGAGGATGCGGAGAAACGGGAACCCTCGTACACTGTTGGTGGGAATGTAAATTGGACACTATGGAAAATAGTATGGATGTTCCTAAAAAAATTAAAAATAGAACTGTCATATGATCCAGTCGTTCCACTTCTGGGTATTTATCTGAGGGAAGCAACGATACTAACTTGAAAAGTTATCTGTACCCCATGTTCATTGCAGCATTATTTACAATAGCCAAGACATGGAAGGAACCTAAGTGTCCACTGATGGATGAATGGATAAAGACAATGTAGTGTATATATACAATGGACCATTATTCAGCTATAAAAAGGAGGAAACCCTGCCATTTGCAACAACATGGATGAACATCGAGTGAATTATGCGAGTTGAAATAATTCAGAGAAAAACAAATACTATGTATCATTTACATGTGGTATCTAACCCCCACCCTCCCCTGCAAAAAAAAAAAAACAAAACCCTGAACGCATAGATACAAAGAACAGGTTGGGGGTTACCAGAGATGGGGATGGAAGGTGGGCAAAATGGATGAAGGTGATCAAAAGGTACAAACTTCCAATTACAAAATAAGTCCTAGGGAGGCAATGTACAGCATGGTAACCATAGTTAATAATGCTGTTGTATATTTGAAAGTTACTAAAAGAATAGGTCTTAAAACTCTTCTTATCACTGAAAAAAATGTTACTATGCGAGGTGATAAATATTAACTCCTTGTTGTGATGACCATTTTGAAATATATACATATATCAAATCACCATGTCATATGTCTGAAACTAGTATGTTCTATGTCAGTTATATCTCAATTAAAATTTCAAAAAGTTTAATGGAAGTTTTAATGTTTTGTATTACAAAATGATGACTTTTTGCATTTTAAAATGCTACCCTACCAGATCGGACACGTGGAAATTTTTCCTATAGGAAGTGCTTAGTTATTCTCACTAGTTTTATATCTTAGAGCTACCTACTGTATTGTATTTTGACATTTTTCTTTTCCGTGGAAAACATGTAGGTAAAACCCAGGTGCAAGAATTTTGGATGGCATTGGCAGAGTGAATACAGGAAAAGTTAGAGAAGCACATTTTCTTCCCAAGAAAATACTTTCAAAATTATGTGTTGGCTGAGTTATTAATTTCCAAAATTTTCAAGAACTATTTATAGCACTTAAAGGCAAATGGGTTTTGTTATAAATTGAACTCTCTCAGCTCTTTGCACCCTCCCGGTTCAAACCTACTTGGAATTCCGCACCTTTCACGCCTTCCCTTTATGCCACCTGTGCTCCAACCAAACAATTATTAGTTCTCAGCATATTCGGTGCATTTGAGGTTTCGGGGTATGGTTTTCTCTCAGGCTTGAATGTTCCTAACCTCAACCTTCACACGTCCAAAGCTTAAGATGCCTTCAGGTCCAGCTCCCTCAGGAAGTGCACCCTGATTAGGTGCAAAAAACGTCCCCTACCTCTGAAGTCCCACAATAGTGTGCCTGTACCATGCAGGTAACAAAGGAAGACGAAAAAGAGGGAAAGGGGAACAGAGAAGAGACGGCGCAAACTGAAAACAAACAGTATGGTAGATTTAAACTTAACCGTATCCATAACGGTATTAACTGTAAATGGCCCGTCTTAGCGTGGGCTGCCATAATAAGCCCACCACAGACGGGGTGGCTTAAGCAACAGAAATTTATCTTTTTACAGTTCTGGAGCCTTGGAAGTCCACGATCAAGGTGTCAGCCAATTCCATTCCTGGTGAGAGCGGTCTTCCTGGCTTGTAGATGGCGGCCTCCTTGCCCGTCCTCGCGTGACAGAGAGAATGAGAGTTCGGCTGTCTTTGTCTAAGGGCACCAGCTGTATTGAATTCAGGTCTCAACCTTATGAGCTCGTTTAACTTTAATTACCTCTTAAAGCCCTATCTCCCTCCGAATGTAGTCCTATCAGGGGTTAGGGCTTCACAGATGAATTTGGGAGGGCACAATTCAGTCCATAGCTTGGTCTAAATTAAATGCAATTATCCCCAGGTAAAAGGCAGAGATTTTCAGATCGGACAAAAAAGAAGGACCCACACTACCTACAAAAACACACATTAAATGTAAAGACATGAATAGGTTACAAGTATAAGAAAGGAGACACCATGTTACATTAATGGCAGGAGAAGAAGGTTTCTGAGCAGCCAGAGAAGAGAGAGGTTAGGGAGGGGTTTCCAGGCAATGCGAACGGGTGAACAGAGTCGGGGGCCACTAGAGCATGAATTTGTCTGGATGGGAGGTGGGCAGTAGCATCAGGAGCAGGCTGGACATGAGCAAAATTTGGAGGCACAGGAAGAACTGGAACGCAGAAGGTTTTGAATCCCTAGTTCAGGAGTTCAAGCTTTACCCGAGTTCAGGTTGAAGAGGAGGCAGGTGTTTTATAAGAATTGATCCGGAGGCAGTGTTTAGAATCAGCTGGATAATAGGAAGTTGGATATAGATTTTAAATTAAGTTTTCTAGGAAGAATGTGAAAATGAATACATTTATACTAAATAATAAAAATTTCTCAACTGCCTAGTACATCAATCAGATAGTTTATGCCACATTTCTGCTTGTTTCACCCTTTTGTCTCTCCCATTCACACTCAAAAGCATAAAAATTGCCTAGATAGTCCCAACTTATGAAAAGAACACTGGATATCACAGATGGCGCTTCATTAATCATGGTTTGCAATGAATAGTTTTCTTAACAAGATTGCTGTCTTTTTACAAATGCAGGGCTACTAGTTATATTTTTGTATTTCATGAAATAGGAATTTGGGGGAAATAAAAACAGTAATACTTATCCCAGGCTACAGTTTTTTCCATTATAATATTTGTTACAATGTTAGAATTAGTGTCTAGGGGGAGGCTGTGGCTACCCTGATGTATTCTAAAGTTTGAGAACCAATTTGCTAGGTGGGGTTTTGGGTTTTTTTTAAAGATTTATTTAATTATTTTAGAGAGAGAGACGGAGAGAGAGAGTATGGGGAGGGAGGGGCACAGGNGCCGGGATCACGCCCTGAGCCGAAGGCAGACGCTTAACCGCTGTGCCACCCAGGCGCCCCTGGGTTTTTTTTAAAGATTTATTTATNATTTAATTATTTTAGAGAGAGAGACGGAGAGAGAGAGTATGGGGAGGGAGGGGCACAGGGAGAGGGATCATCACAAGCAGACTCCACACTGAGTGCAGAGCTCGACATGGGGTTGGACGCCAGGCTCGATCTCACGACCCTGAGATCACGAACTCAACCGAAATCAAGAGTCAGATGCTTAACTGACTGAGCCACCCAGGCACCCCCTAGGTGGTTTCTAAGAGCACCTTTACCTTTTTTTTTTTTAAAGATTTTATTTATTTGTCAGAGAGAGAGAGGGGAGAGAGTATAAACAGGGGGAGAGGTAGGCAGAGGGAGAAGCAGGCTCCCTGCTGAGCAAGGAGCCTGATGTGGGACTCGATCCGAGGACTCTGGGATCACGACCTGAGCCAAAGGCAGATGCTTAACTGACTGAGCCACCCAGGTGTCCTGCATCTTGAGGAATTATTGAGTTCTCGCAAGAAGAAAGAGATAAGCTAAATAGCCCAATATCTATTAAAGAATCTTACCTATTACTACAACTTGAGAGAGAAGTGTCCAGTAAAGTTCCAGTGGAAGGTGTCCCAGCTTCCTTTAGAGGGACTTCAAGCTGAAGGATCCAGACTACCTTTCGAGACCTCATGAAACACTGGTGAACAGAGGTGGGGAGAGAGAACATCAAATAAGAGGTAATTTGTATGGATTACGTACCCACTGCTTGTAATCTTTACAATTCTACAAATTAACTGTCATGATTCCCATTTTCCCAGTGATGACCTCAGGGGGGTTCTGTATCATGCCCAAGGTCACCTAGATAGTAAAACGCAATGCTGTGTGGGGGATGGCACCGGGAGGGCTCAGTCAGTTGAGTGGCTGACTTTTGATTTCAGCTGAGGTCATGATCTCGGGGTCCTGGGATTGGGCCCCAAGTCAGGCTCCATGCTCAGCAGGGAGTCTGCTTGAGGTTCACTCTTTCCCTCTTCCTCTGCCCCTCCCCCTGCTCGCTCTTTCTCTCAAATAAACCTTTAAAAAAATATTTATTTATTAAAAAACAAAACAAAACAAGGGGCGCCTGGGTGGCTCAGTCGTTAAGCGTCTGCCTTCGGCTCAGGGCGTAATCCTGGAGTTCTGGGATCAAGCCCCACATCGGGCTCCTCCGCTGAGAGCCTGCTTCTTCCTCTCCCATTCCCCCTCCTTGTGTTCCCTCTCTCGCTGGCTGTCTCTCTGTCAAATAAATAGATAAAATCTTTAAAAAAAAAACCCCAAAACTAGGAATCTCAGCCTCTTGGTGTGCTATCTCCTTTCAGCCAGTTAAGAACAGATAAACTGGTAAAAGTAGAAGACAAGGAGGCAGCTTTCCACAAATACGATAAACATCAGGACGTGAGGGAACACATGGTTCATACACAACAGAAGCTCTCTCATCAGACCGTGCGCTGGTATTTCCATGAGTTCTATAGGTCACAAAGTGCTTTTATGATCTTCTCTGACAGTCTCAGAAACCCTGTGGGGCTGGCCACCCAGCATTTTGGACCCCCATCTTACAGATGAGAGACAGAAAGTTCAGAGACATAAAACGGTCCCCCCACAGCCACACAGCTGTAAGAGTTCAACGGAGGACTTGGATACGTCTATTCCCCGCTATATCAGTTCTTTTCCGCTTTCCCAACCGTGCAGCCTGCTAATAATGTGGACGCTAACTGAAAGGCAAACGGAACGTATTCAACTTCCCAGGCTAGGGAGTCCTGTGATTGGAAACGCTCACCTCAAACAGCACTGAGCACGTCTACAGGGAGTAAGCATGGGCCATGTTCCCATTCATTTCAAAGGAGGAGGGAGAAAATCCCAAATGGCTCTGACAGAAACGGGATGCATCACATCCCCCCCCCCATGCTGACCTGCCAGGCTTACGGGGGGCTTATTTTGGTTTTATAGCCCCTGATAGGATGTCAATCGGAAAAAAATTTCTCAGGAACTTCCACTGAAACGAACAGGAGTTCTCACAACTGCACTGTGCTCCTGATTTCCCAGGACAAGGCTCCTTAGTTTCACGCCCCTGAAGCTCTTTAGGCAGCAGCTTTTCCAGGTGCACAGTGACGTTCACTAACAGGGGCCAGTGAGATGGCAGAGCTGAGAAAGTCGCCCCAAGAGGTCCCTAGTGAGCATGACATTTGAGGCTGGAGCCTTCTGGTTTATTCTCTTTAAAATAGCCACATGGATCTTGCAACTAACCCCAAAGCATATCTGTATTTGTTTTAATATAAAAATAACATAACTGTCACATTTTCACACAAAACAGCTGTTTCAGGACGAAGGTCTGTAATTTAGCCTGAGGTTTCCCCAGCAGTACCTACACTCTCCTTCTATTTTCTCAGCTCCAGATAGAAGAATTAAGTGGGTGGAGTTTGCCGTGTTGAGTGCGGCCCTGCTTTCCCCCTCCCCTCTGGCTCACCAGCTTCCTTTCCTGCTGCTCAGGTCTTGGGGTTCTGCCCTGCCCTGGCCAGCAGCATCTCCTGTTCTAGACCTTTGTATCCCTTCCCCAATATTTGCCACTTCTGTCTTCTTCCCTCAAGATGATGCCAAAATCACTCTTTAATGTTGGCAGCTTTATGCGTTTCTCCTGCGTAAGGAAAATACTTGTAATTTCACATGAGATTTCAGGCATCATGGCAGAAGGATATGAGAGACATTTGGGGGCAGGAGGAGCCCCACGGCATCCCTAAACTCACACCATGAAAGCAGCCACCTTGGATTTTACAGATCCCCAGACTGGGAGGGCAGCTGGTGACGTTATCCCGGCAAAGAGCCAGAAAGCTTTAGGCTCTATTCAAACAGCTTTTCTGGGCTTTCACCATGGTATTGCTTGGAATGTACTCGGTGAAGTTTAATATTCAAATGGGATACAGGGATATGACAACGATGAGAGCAGGATTCAAAGAAAGGTTGACTTAAGCCCATGATGGTCTCCGGGTTCCCGGGAGACCAGAAAATGGCGGCTCTCCTTGGCTTATCCTTCAGGTAAACCATTGCTCATTGAGATTTGAATCTGTTTCTAGTACCTCCTGTTAAAAAAATCTCAGGGCCTACTCTCCCATGAATAAAAGTGTTAATTACATTTTCAAAGCTGTAAACTCAACGCAATGCGTTTGGAAGAGGGTGGGAGGATGAATAAGTGTTTCGAGACACTTTCTGTGCTGGCTTTGCTCACACATCCATTTCTGCCCACACGGTGCCACACAGATTACACCTTCGGGGTTCTGCGGGGTGTTTTCTTGGTGTATCTGTGTGTGTGTGTGTGTGTGTGTGTGTAGGTTTATATATGGTGGAGGGATCATATTCTTTTTTTTTAATTGCAAGTTAATCTGAAGATCCTAGAAGTTGCTATGTAGATACCATTTGGGAATTCAAAGTCTTATATTTGCTGTTTTTAAAAAAAGATTTTATTTATTTATTTATGAGAGAGAGGGAGCTTGAGCACACGTGTGTGTGTGTGTGTGGGAGTGGGCGGAGGGGCAGAGGGACAAGCAGACTCCCTGCTGAGCGAGGATCCCAGGACCCTGAGGTCATGAATTGAGCTGAAGTGAGATGTTTAACTGGCTGAGCCACCCAGGTGCCCCATTCTATTTGCTTTAAATACAGAAACAGGGGCGCCTGGGTGGCACAGCGGTTAAGCGTCTGCCTTCGGCTCAGGGCATGATCCCGGCGTTACGGGATCGAGCCCCACATCAGGCTCCTCCGCTAGGAGCCTGCTTCTTCCTCTCCCACTCCCCCTGCTTGTGTTCCCTCTCTCACTGGCTGTCTCTATCTCTGTCGAATAAATAAATAAAATCTTTAAAATAAATAAATAAATAAATACAGAAACAATATAGCCTCATATTAGCTGCATCAATCTACCACATAGAATAAACATAACGGTGCCAGCGGAGTCCATGATGTCTCTTGGAAGTATCTGCTCCTTATCTGCAGACATGGTTTAAACAACACATCCCAGTTCCCACTTCCCTGCCATAGCCAGTGGGAGCGAGAAGCAAATTCCTTGGCTAGGCAGCACTAGTCTGGTTCCCTCGCATGGTGGTGGTGCTAGAATTGACAGGCAGCGAGGAGTTGAGGTGGCCCTGGAGGAGAGTTGGAGAATATTCCTTTTCTTTCTTTCTTTTTAAAGATTTTATCCATGAGAGAGAGAGAAAGAAAACACATGAGCAGGGGGGAGGGGCAGAGGAAGAGGGAGAAGCAGACTCCCTGCTGAGCAGGGAGCCCAATGAGGGACTTCATCCCAGGACCCTGAGATCATCACCTGAGCTGAAGGCAGATGCTTAATGGACTGAGCCACCCAGGTGCCCCATAGAATATTCCTTTCAGCATCTCTCTACTGATTTGCAAGTTTTACAAGCTCTTTCTACATCTTTTTAGTAGTTCCCCTCCCCCTCCTCCTCCTCCTCCTCCTTCTTATTCTTTCTTTTTCCTTCTCTTCTTCTTCTTCTCCTTCCCTTCCTCCTCCTCCTCCTTCTAGATTTATTCGTTTATTTTAGAGAGAGAGCAGGTGCACGCACAAGCATGGGGAGGGGCAGAGAGAGAGGGAGACAAGTAGACCCCACTTACCCCCCGCAGGGATTGATCCTGGGACCCTGAGATGATGACCTGAGCCAACACCAAGAGTTAGACGATCAACTGTTGTGCCACCCAGGCACCTTAGTAGTTACTCTTAATATTAAAAGGCAATCTCAGCTTAAGTCTCTATTTAATATTTCCAACCCTTTCTTGTGTAATTCAAAACCCTTCCACCTGACATGGTAACGTCGAGCTCAGTGCTCTGCTCCTGAGCCAGTCTGTACTCCTTCTTCTCCCGTCTCCCCCACCTCCCTTTCCCATAATGGTCCAAGCCTTTGTGGACCTACAGCGTCATGGCACAAAATCCAGAACCATGCTGTCTTATCTTAATATACTTTAATTTGGGGGAATCCCACATTGCAGGAGGAAGTCCTAACTCCAGCTACCAGCAAGGCTCTACTGCCTCTGAAAGCCTCTTCCTCGGTGGCTAGCAATCCTTGGCTTTGCTGCTGTATCACTCCAGACTCCACCTTTACTGTCCCATGGCTTCCTTCCCTGGGTGTCTGTATGTGTCCCCTCCCCTCTTACAAGGACACAGTTATTGGATTTAGAGTCCACTTTAATATGACCTCCTCTTAACTAATTACATCAGCAAAGACCCTATTTCCACATAAGCCATATTCTGAGGTTCTGGGTGGACATGAATATTTAGAAGATGCTAGTCAACCCACTACAGGGGATCCTGTGTACAGTGTATAACGGTCTAACTCTCTGAATGAAGTCTGCCACTTCCCATCACCTTGACTGGGGCCAGCCCTCCCTGAAAGAGGATTTTCAGGTATCTGGGAAACAAAAGTCTTCATGGATTGTGTAGGTAGAATACTGTTCTGGGCACAGTGGGTCAGGATGGAGAAGTGCTCTTATAAAAGAGAGACTGAACTTCCCTTCTGCAAATTGGAAAAGCATTGGCTGCACACCCCACAGGGCCTGGAAAAATGAACGTCCTCCTCCCCCTCTTTTTTGTGTCCTTGATAAAGGGCTCTGACTCGGAGGGAAAATACACAGGCAGCCAGGGGCCATGTTTACCCTGAAGTCCACATGGGAGTAACAGAAGCCTGCTGGGAGGAACTAGGGCTGTTATGTGTGTGGCACAGTCAGGGTCAATAGTGGCCCACGCCTTTGTCTGTTCTGGGCTCAAAATTCTGGACCAGGAATGGCTGGCATGTGAAGGGACATTAGCAGGCAAGTGAGGAAATGTCTGTCTTGGGAAGAACATTCATTCATTCATTCATTCATTCATTCATTCATTGAGAGAGTGTGTGTGCATGTGCATGTGTGCAGGGGGGGGCAGAAGGAGAGGGAGAATCTTAAGCATACTCCTGCTGAGCATGGAGCGCCACACGGGGCTTGATCTCACGACCCAGAGACCATGACCTGAGCTGAATCAAGAGTCAGACGTGTAACCCACTGAGCCACCCAGGCGCCCCTGTCTTGGGAAGAATGTTAAGGTGGCAGCTATTTATCTATTCAACGAACCCTTACTGAAGTTCCACTGTGTACCAGGCACTGCATTATACTGTGTCTCTTCTGCAGTATAACTCAAAGACTATGTATAGACATATTTCCTATGGTTAAATCCTCAAAATGTGTGGAAAAGCTCATGCAAAGATGACATAGCTTTGCTTCAAGCTGTGTTAACTAAAGCACAGGATGTTGATATAAAATAACTAGGCATTGGGCTCAGAGTTAAATGGGAAATGTCAGCGTTTGTATGAGACTCAAAGAGTTGGATGAAATCAACATGAAGTACAGAGCACATGACGCTGAAACCCACTAACCTGAGATGATCCCTTAGCCAGGGTTGCATTAGGCGCTGTGGAAAAGTCTAGAAAAGAGAAACAGTGAAATTTATCATATATGCAGGAAAATGTGTTGCTTTTTGGGTTTGTGTAAACAGAATTGCTAAAAGGAAAAATGTTGAAACATCTTCCACTAAAACAGCTTTGCTCATAGACCTTGACAATACCTTCTCAGCTGGATAATTTCTTTTCTTTTTTAAAATTTTGAATGCCTCCATTTACAATTGCTTCAAATATATTTTAAAAGATTTTATTTATTTATTTATTTATTTGACAGAAAGAGAGAGAGAGAGCCCATGTGGAGAAGGCCAGAGGGGGAGGGAGAGGGACAAGCAGACCCCACACTGAGCGTGGAGCCTGACATGGGGCTCCATCTCACGACCCTGAGATCATGACCTGAGCCGAAACCAAGGGTCAGACACCCAACGAACTGAGCCACCCAGGCACCCCTGGATAATTTATTTTATCTCAGAAGCATGAATTTTGTTACAGTCTCTGGAAGCTCATAGAAGCCCAGGGATTTCTTTCTCTTTATGGGCACTTAATCCATGTAATCATTCATTCAGACATGTGTTTGGAGTGACTACCAGGAGCCAGGTACTATTTGCTCATGGAGTCATAGCATTTCACAGCCAGAAGAGCTTGCACAAAGTGTTTAGTTCCTCCCCTTCTGTCTCAGATAAGGGCATTGCTCAGAATGTTGAAAGGCCTGGCTCAAAACCACCATTGCCAGGGGGACAGGGTCTTCTGAGCAATGCTGAATGCTTTTTTTTTTTTTAATGTTTTATTTATTTATTTGAGAGAGAGAGAGAGAGAATGCAAGTATGAGGGATGGGGCAGAGGCAGAGGGAGAAGCAGACTCCCTGCTGAGCAGGGAGTCCAACGTGGGGCTCGATCCCAGGACTCTGAGATCATGACCTGAGCTGAAGGCAGACGCTTAACCAACTGAGCCACCCAGGCACCCCCATGTTGAATGCTTTTCATGCAAGGCCATTGTTAGAGACTGCATGTTTGTGCTCCCCACCCCCCCAATTCATACGTGGAAGCCCTAACCACTCACTATGATGGTATTCAGAGGTGGGGCATTTGGGAGGTGACTAGGTTTAGATGAGGTCATGAGGATGGAACCCCCATTATGGGATTAGTGCCCTTATAGGAAGAGCAAGAGAAACTAACACACACTCTCTCAGCCATGTGAGCACACAGCGAGAAGGCATGCTTACGCACCAGGAGGAGGGCCCTCACCATTGATGGAATCTGCCGGCACCCTAATTTTGGACTTAGCAACCTCAAGAACTGTAGGAAATAAATACTTGCTCTTTAAGGCACCAAGTGTATGTATTTTGTTATAGCAGCAGAGCTAATCTTGCCTTATTATCCCCTACATTATTTTATTTATTTATTTATTTTTGCTAAAGTCCTGGCATCAGTTTGTTATTCTGTTATTTCAAACAACTCCCTACATCTGACCCCATTCTCTAAAGCAAAGCAAAACAAACCAAAAACCAAAACAGAGTTTGAAATGTATTTGTAGAAATCAAATCCAAATACTGAAGAAGCAACAAACAAAGTCTAAATGACAAAGATACTTGAATTCAAGGGGGCCTATTTCAAATTATCATCAGCATGGTAAAAGAGCAGTGCAAGAATCCAGGTGGTGCTGAGAATTTTGCCCAGGTGTGACAATCAAAATCTGTGAGTGTAAATAACAGGAATGGAGCAGCTCTTAGGGCTCTTCCAACCGAAAATTCTGTGATCCAAGTTTTCTTTTCTTTCTTTCTTTTCTTCCTTTCCTTCCCTTCTTTCCTTCCTTTCTTTCCTTCTTCCCTCCCTCCCTTTCTCCCTCCCACCCTCCTTCCCTCCCTCCTTCCTTCCTTCCTTTCTTTTTCTTTCTTTTTCTTTTTAAAACCAGTAACTTTGTCTAAATGGTATAACTGACCCACAGGTTGCTCTTTTTCAAGGGATAATTAGCAATAGTTTAGTTTAATTAAATTCCAACAACTAATTCAATTCCATCCATTACTCTGCAGCCCATTATAACCATATATGTAATGATTTTATGCCTTTCACACCAAAATACATATGTATGTATGTACCCTTAAGGCAAAGTTAACAAAAGTTTCCCTAAAACCTGTATGACTTCTTATTACAGCAGCTCTGGAGACTTGAAGATGGAATATCCATTTTTTATGCAATCTCAACATCAAGCTAGAAGATTGGGCTTTCTTTTCACATGAGAATGGGAATCTTTTCTCCCAAATCATTATTACGAGGTTCTTGCAAAAGTAATGTCTATTTTAATGTGAGCCAGTCTGGAATTAACTTTTCTTTGTCTGCCTGTGCCTATGTTTGCTATTCAGGGGGTAGGAATTTTGTATCAGGTACTCACTCATAAGCATTCCAGATACCCCTGCCTAAGGAAATACAGATAAGAAAATAGAGGATACGTAACTAGCCCAAGAGTAGCTAATTAAGCAGAGGACCCTCCTGCAGCCCCTTTTTCCACCCCCAAGTCAGCTGAGACTCACTGGAATGGCACCAAACCGGTATCACACAGCCTAACCTTGCTCATGGGGAAAGCTTCTGGGTGTGCTGCCTTTCTTGGAGTGTGGTGTGAAGCCCATCTGAATGAGAACCTCCTTGGGGAGGGTGTGCTTTTTAAAACCTGTAGAAGACTCTTGACTCTGGGAAGCAAACTGAGGGTTGCAGAAAGGGAGGTGAGTGAGGGACGGGTAACTGGGTGATGGGCAACAAGGAGGGCGCGTGATGTGATGAGCACTGGGTGTTATACGCAACTAATACATCATTGAACATTAATCAAAAACTAAAGATGTACTATATGTTGGCTAATTGAATTTCACTTAAAAAAATTGAAAATAAAAACACAAATTCCTAGACCCTGCTAAATCAGATCCTGGGGAAGGGTCCCAGGCATAAACACAGTAGACATGTTCTGTGGTTGATGCTGAGGCTTGTTAAGGTATTAGAACTGTTTTTAGAAGGGACATTGATTCGTAGCAGAGTGATCACCATAGCAACCTAGGAACCCATCACCTGAACTGTATTCCACATGATTTCATGTTTACTGTCTTCTACTTTAAATGATAGATCAGAGAGAAATAAAACCCACAAGTATCTAGGCAAGTCATCATTTATTCATTAACACAACTCCATGTCCAGAAACAGCCTGACATGACAACTTTTCTATCCAGACAATAGAATGACAGGGTCATGGATGCCCTTCAACAGACCAGAGATGTGCTTGCTCTATTGTGGCCTCTTCAGGGACACATCGTCCTTCTGCCAGCCTTCCAGTGTGCGACATGGCAGGGTGACCCCTGAGGGAATTGCCGTGTGCTCATTCTATCCCAATCCCTCACCTCATCAAGTGCAAGGATCCATGAATCAGACTACAAATCAGAGATGGAAATAAAAAGGCATTCAGAATAATTTTAGGAAAAGACGGGATGGGCCACTTTTAGAACTCTGGTACCAAAACACGAGAAAGGACAAGAAAGAGAGAGAGAAGATGAATTTTCCATCTTCCATTTTCTGAGCTTGGGTGCAATTCACTCCTGATAAAGCAGTTTGAATAAAGCTCAGGTGATGGGCCTTTGGTTGCCATGGCAATTACTCAGCTGTGTGCAGCCACCTAATGATTCTCGAATTTCCCTGCAGAAGTGCACCCAAGGTCAGCAGAGGAAACAGAGTGCTGTCCCAGACTCCTGGGGACAGAGTTGGACTCTGCCTGGCACATAACAAAAATGTCTTTGAAATCCATTGCATTCCTTGAAATATTAGTAATCATTTTGACATGACATAAAATGAGGCAGGTTGGAGCTTTGGCACGCAGGAAATAGAATTTTATTTTTGCATAACTCAAATTTCTATCTTTATCCCAATGGGGTGGCGGGAAAATCTAATCAGTATTTAGGGATCACTGCACTTTCTCAGGGTTACGTGAAGGTGTGGGTGGGGCCGGTTATAGACCACCAGTGTGGGGAGGGGACATCTGGGCACCTGGGCTGCTGCTGAGACCTCCCTGCTCCTGTCCATGGGCTGTCCTCAGTTCTGCACCTCTCTCTGCAGCTCCACTCCCTCTTGGGTATATACCTCTCCGAGAGGCTGTTTTTCATCCCCTCTGCACGGACACAGCAGCGCTGGGCATCCCCCTCAGGGGTCTTGAGGTTTCCCCGGGACTCTGTCCGTGAGGCAAACATAGGGTTCACTCTCTAGAACTCACCAAACTCAGCTTTCCTCCGTTTCCTTCAATCCCCTCAGATCTTTTTCTGGTATGTGGGTAAGGAAGGATCCTACCCCCTTTTGAGTTTCTCCCACACGTTTTGTCTACGTTCTCTCCTTTCTCTTGCCCATGGGCTTAGAGTTTTAGAAACTCAGGAAGACTCTTTTCTGTCCAGCTGCACTTCTCCCTTGAACATTCAGTCAATAAATGTTTATTGAGCCTCCACTCAATGCTGAGTGCTGTTGCAGGCTATGGAGATGTGGTAGTGGGAAAAATACGCACAAATCCTTGTGATTATGGGGCTCAGTTCTAGCAGGGGAGAGAGAAAACAGTCGATAAATGTGGCAACAAAGGAGGAGGGTGGAAGGGAAGCAGCGAGTTGCAATTTTAAATAGAGAGGATGATCGGCGTAGGCCTTGTGGAGGTTTGAGCACAGTGTCCAGGAAGGTTGAGGGAGACAGCTAAAAGGGTATCTAGGGAAGAGTGTTCCACGCAGAGGGAACAGGCGAATACCTTAAGACAGGAACATGCTTGGTGTTGTTCAACAGTACGGCTGGAGTGAGTGAGGGGAGGTCAGAGGTGTGTGTACTTGTGTGTGTGCGTGCGTGTGCGTGTGTGTATGAGAGTGTGTGGACGGGGATGTTGACAGATC
Source organism: Ailuropoda melanoleuca (assembly GCF_002007445.2). Taxonomy (NCBI): domain Eukaryota; kingdom Metazoa; phylum Chordata; class Mammalia; order Carnivora; family Ursidae; genus Ailuropoda; species Ailuropoda melanoleuca. The sequence continues at coordinate 27,702,894 of NC_048231.1, forward strand.
ATTAGGGTCTTGGAAGCCACGGCAAGGGCTTTTCTGCGTGTTGTGGGGGGGGGCATCGTTGCCGAGATCCGATTAGGAACAAAATTTGGACTTTGGTTTTAAAAAGATCACTCTGGCTGCTGTGACAAGAAGAGACACTAAAGAGGGAAAATAAAGAGACAGAAAGCCATTGCAGAGACCCAGGTGTGAGAATGCGCTGGAGGAGATGAGAAGTGGCCGGATTCTGGGGTTACGACCCTCCTCCACCTCCATCAGACTTTTTATCATGGTCTCTAAGTTTCTTCTTCTCCCCCACTGCTAGGCGGTCGACACAAAGCCGCCTTTCATACATAACATGTGACCGGTCTTCCAGCAGCTTTGCTTCCTGACAAGTGGAAGGCCCTTCAAGGATAACGCGGGCAGTCCTTTGTGCCACAGCACTTCCTGGTAACATGAGTCATTTTCAAAAATGCTATCTAGAAACCTGATTTGTAGATGACCTCACCATAGGAGTCCTATGATCTAAATTTAGGAGGACATGTCCTATTACATGCTGTATCAATTAAGCACTTCTTAAAAAAGATAGTTTGACTTCCATGTTCTGTAGCAATTTGTCTCTCTTAACTGCTCTATGACAGCCCAGCTATTATCTCTGAGGGCCTCCTATGACTTTCGAACGAAATCTCAGCTACCTCGGAATCCGTTCTATGTATGACTTGGAGATTGTCGCTCTGGTTTAAACCACAGGAATATAGCGGGTATTGGAGAAGGAGGGGCTGGCATCTTACTGTTATTTCAGCTGCTTTTTGGCAACATTCATTCTGAATGTAGCAGTTTCAGCTTGGGATTCAGTTAAAACGTGGTTGTGGGGCCCCTGGGTGGCTCAGTCAGTTGAGCGTCTGACTCTTGATTCTGGCTAAGGTCATGATCTCAGGGTTGTGAGATGAGGCCTATGTTGGGCTCTGTGCTCTGCAGGGAGTCTGCTTGGGATTCTCTCTCTCCCTCTGCCCTTTCCCCCACGCCCTGCACTGTTTGTCTCTAAAAAAAAAAAAAAAGTAGTTGCAACTACCGCAGCCTCAGAAGAAAGCTTATTGTCTATTTTAACTACTTCCAAATCCTCAAGTAACAATCAAATATCTTGGTTTCATTCGTTTGTTTTTGTTTTGGGTCTCCTTTTCTAAGTATCTTTAGCGTATTAGAGGCTGAGCCAGTCAGGGTTCCTGGCTGTGAACAACAGAAATCAAGCCTGGCTAACTGGAGCGCAGAGTGAGTCATAAAATGACGAGATGGTGGAAGAACCAACCTCGAAGGACAGGCAGGGGCTGGGGGAGGAAAGGGACGGTCAAGGCCACTGTGATGCGTCGATGTTTGTGTTCCCTCCAAAATCCTATGTTGAATCCCACTGTGATGGTGTGAGGACGTGGGGGGTATACGGGAGGTAGTCAGTTCATGAGAATGGGGACCTCATGAATCAGATTAGTGCCCTTAAAAAAGAGACCCCCTAGAGCTCTGTAGCTCTCTTCCCGCCATGTGAGGATACAGCCAAGACGCAGCAATCTGCAGTCGAGAAGAGGGCTCTTACCAGAACCTGACCATTTCCTTGGACCCCCACAGCCAATCTATCATCAAATCCTATTCTTTAAAGTATCTTTTAGCTCCTTATGGTCATTGTTAATTACGCCATCTTTGATGACATCCTCGTGACCTATTGCCGGAGATCCGTAAAACTCCTAAGCATTCTCCTTGACTCTAATTCCTCCCTGCCCCATTGCATCCACGCCAACCGTTACGGTGTTTGCCAAACCCAGATAACGACCTGGCTTTCTTAAAAACTCTGCAGCAGATCCAACACACGGTCTTTAGCCTGCTGTTAAGTGTCTCTCCTTCACTCGTCTTCATCCCTGCAGCTTTGTCTGCACACGTCATGCTCCCATCTCAGTATATTTTCTCCTGTAGTTAGAACCTTCCCATCGCCCCTCACTCCCTGCAGGGATGCGTTCCNTTGCCAAACCCAGATAACGACCTGGCTTTCTTAAAAACTCTGCAGCAGATCCAACACACGGTCTTTAGCCTGCTGTTAAGTGTCTCTCCTTCGCTCGTCTTCATCCCTGCAGCTTTGTCTGCACACGTCATGCTCCCATCTCAGTATATTTTCTTCTGTAGTTAGAACCTTCCCATCGCCCCTCACTCCCTGCAGGGATGCATTCTCCTCTGCAGCACAGCATGCAAGGCTCTCCTTTCCTGTGCCTTCCTACGGTTGGCCTTCTTCCACACAGTATAAATAAATAAAGCTGTTTTATTCCTCAGGGCGATGACATATGCTCTTCTGTTCTCTCAGACTAGAATGCCTGCCCATATTTTTCTTCTTCACAAACTCTTATTTATCTGTAAAGATTTAACTCATTCATTTAGTCCATAATTACAGAGTACCTCGTATAGGTCACACACTGTCCTGGGTGCAGTGAGTGGGTCAGACAGGATTTCTGCTCATGGGTCTTATATTTCTTTTTCAGGGCGATGACATATGCTCTTCTGTTCTCTCAGACTAGAATGCCTGCCCATATTTTTCTTCTTCACAAACTCTTATTTATCTGTAAAGATTTAACTCATTCATTTAGTCCATAATTACTGAGTACCTAATATAGGTCACACACTGTCCTGGGTGCAGTGAGTGGGTCAGACAGGATTTCTGCTCATGGGTCTTATATTTCAGAAGGAGAAGACCAACAATTAATTGGAAACAAATAAATGAGGTAACTGATGATAATGGTAAGAATACTTAAAGAAATATAATAAGATGTGCTAAGAATGCAGGGGGGGTGGCCCTTTACCCTTGTGTTTTAGAGAAGGCTCTTGGAGAAGGTGCCATTTTATCTGAGACCTGAATGAGAGAAGGAACTAACATGCAAAGTTCAGGGGAGAATATCATTCCAGGTAGAGGAAACAGCGAGTGCTAAGGCCCTGAGGCAGGAAAACCTGCTACACTGGAGGAACAGAAAGAAGGCCAGCGGGCTGGAGTACAGTGAATTAAGGGGACAATAGCAGAGATGAGCCCAGAGAATTGGGAACGGCCAGATCATACAATGTCTTATAATGCATTGAAGGAGTCTGGATTTTTTGCTTTCTCCAATGAACCTTCCCTGACCTTCTTTCAGTAATTTAAGCACAATTTTTGATCCTAAGTGACTCAACTACTAAGAACACCTACCTGGCCCCCAGCATTCTCACCTCAACTTTCTTTGTGGATCTCTGGTCATTGTTTCATGTATTCTTAGAAAAGGAAACAAACTGTTCCTTTGGTCTAAAATTGAGAGAAAATATGAATGCAAATGGAAAAGGCAGTGAGGATATGCATTGGAAATATGTCCAAACAGGATTCTCATTATCCATATTTACAAATTTGGGGACTCCAAAGTCCCCAGAGACTGTCCTCCTGAATGTTTAAAGTTCTGCTCTGCTATGATTTACCAACCTTGGTTATAATCTAGTGGTCTATTTTTTCAACTAAATTATAAAATTCTTCAAAGATAGGTTCCGTGTCTGAAATTGCTACACACATAAAAACTTCCACACAGCACCAAACACACTTCCGGTTTCACTGTAGAGGCTTACTAAGTCCCTAAACAATTCTACTTCTGAAATCTTTGCTTACACTGACAGAGGGATGGTGTAAAGATAGCATATAGTGAATGATGGTGGGGTCTTATGACCGTCCAGCATTTGGGGGAGAATGTCCCTAATATAAATCTCTCCCCCACTAACCAAGGTAGAAGCCATCCTTCTTTTTCCAACTGCCCTTGCAGCTACGGTGCAGTCATGTGACCTTGCCATCTCCAATCCGATGCGCCCACGTGACACTTTAATTTGGAAGAAAGCAACGGGAGGAAACAGCTGTTTCCCAGAATCCAATTTTCAGATGACAGGGCAATGAAGGAATCCAGCTTTCAATAAGCTGGAGGGAGCAGGAGGGAGAGGCCTGGCACCCAGAACCTGAGGTAAGGAGCGGCAGCCACAGTATCTGTATCTAGTGATAGGGACCACATCCTTGCCTGAGCTGCCCTGTTGCCTGGCTCGCATGTTCATTGACTCTTAGCCTGACTCTAGCCCTCCAGGAATTTCTGTAAGCAATCTCATATCCTCTAAGAAATGCCGTTTCTGTGTAAACCGCTGGAATGTCTTCTCTTTTTCTCCACTAAGAACTCTGGTTGCAAGCAGGGTAGAGATAGCAGGGAGACTTTCAATTAAGTGTTAGGGTCGAAAACGAATCAGGAATTAAATACGAAACCTCTGCAAGGTATCATTTAAGCCAGTGGGGGCATAGTAGCTGATTTATAAAAATTCAATTTGCTCACTGCCTCTTAGAGAGGAAAACTATTGAAGTCGCGTTGCTTTAAAATGGAAGGCGGGTACGTGGCAACTGGAAACTCGTAAAGACATTTTGACTGTAAAGCACCCCATTGGGACAGATGCATAGACAGAATAAGGCTACTCTCTCACTTACATGTCTACTGGCTCGCTGCTTGATGGTATTACATCCTTTTCCAACATGAGCTGTTTCTCTTCACCTGCAGAGCCCTGAGCATGTGAGTGTTTCTACATTGAATTCCTGGCAACTGAAGGGGAGGTTTTGGACTCCTTGGCAGAGCTGGTATTCTTGTAACAGCTTAGGACTGTTTTCATAGCCTGTTCTTCATTTCTAATGTAATCACAGTACTAGGTGTGATTAGTTCTGCCGATGGGGTTCCAGGGATGAAAGCCAGCATCAATCTTGGGCTAAACCCTGAGCTACAATCAATCCTCACTTAAGTCTATCAATAACCCTATAAAGGAGGCGTTATTTCTGCTACTTTCCAGAGGGGAAAGGGAGACTCAGGAAAGCGGTGTTTCCTGCCCAAGTACTTGGACTGTGGAATCAGGGTAGTACTAGGGTACCATCCTAGTCTGTCGGGGCTCCTAGAACAAATTAGCAAACTCCGGGTGGTTTAAGCAATGGAAATTGATCTCTCATATTTCTGGAGGCTGGAAGTCTGGGATCAGAGTGCCTGCACAGTTGGAATCTGGTGAGTCTCTTTGACTGGGCTGCAGACTGCTGACTTACCAAGTCCTCACACGGTGCAAAGAGAGGGGAGAACTCTCTGGGGTCTCTTTATAAGGACACTCACCCTGTTCACGAGGGCTCCACCCATGCGATCCAATCACCAGCCAAAGACTCCATCTCCAAATACCATCACATTAGGGGTTAGGATTTCAGCATATGAAACTTGGGGGAACACACACATTCAGTCCACAATAATTACCAAGACAATTTGAAAAACTAAATCGAATAATTAGAACATCAGAGTACATTGTGCTTCTCAAGGGTCTTATTTCATGAAACCCTAGTCTTAGTTTTTTTATATCCATGCAGATATAAGTACTGGGTAGTGATGTAAAATATATTTCTTATTGCGAGTTGCAGCAAAAGCTGTTTGAAAGCTAATGGTTATAGTCTAAAGTCTTCATGTTACAGAGGAAGGAATGGAGGCATAGAAAGATGAAGTAAATTGGCCAAAATTAGTCAGCTGTTGAGAAGAAAAAACAGACCCCTGAGGCTCCTGCTAGTCCGTTTTTCTATCCCCATATGAAAATGGTCACTATAATCCCTGTCTTTTCAACCTTACAGAATTGTTATAGAATTTAAATAAGATAATTCAAAAGATTCTTTTTTTAAACCACAAACCATGAAACAAATGGAAGGTACAATTTGTATCAGTCAGGGTTATCAGTCCGAAGACAGGCACCACTCTAGGTCTTCAGGCTGAGAGAAATTTAAATAGGATTTAGGTCACAGAGTTATTGGAAGGGCTGGGGGAGCAGAGAGCAGGGAAGGACGACGTTATCTAGAGCCCAGAAAACGCAGAAACTTGCTACGGGCCAAGTGGGGGGCCGTGGTCGCCGCACTTGCTGGGTGACCGCTGACAGAGGCAGGAGAAGAATGGTTTCGGCTTTCTTCCTCCCTTCTAACCTTGGTCCGTGCTTCTTGTCAGCAGCACCTAACAGAATTGTTCTGCTTGTTGGGGAGAGGATACTAAATCAGGAATGTGCTTATGGGCCACAGAGGATGCCCAGCATAAGGTTTAATTCAAATTTTCATTTCACAAAAACAAACAGTATTTCTCTGGCTCTGCCCCCTTCACAGTTATGGGGGCTTCAGCTCTCACTAAGGTACCCTCCTGCTATTCCTGTAGGTCTTCTGGAGCATCTCCGAGCGCTGGTGAACACACCACTCCTGGGTACTACGTGTCGCTGACCCGGTCTCCTCTGGAGCCGTGATTTGTGGTCTCTGCTGCTGGTGAATTTCAGCTCTCTGCTATTGGTGAATTTCCAGGCTGATGCGGCTGTGGCTCTCCCACCTGCTCCGCTACCAAAGGGTCTGCACCCAGGTGCTCAGGTGCTGCCATCTGTGGTTGCGCCTGTCGCCCGGGGTGGGAGGTGCCACTGCCACCCTAATCTGCCAGCTGAAAACAACAGCATCAGCTGCTAAGGCCGTCTGACCCACAGCTCTGCCCCTGCAAGGCTCTGCTCCTGCCATCAGCTAAGTCTGTGCATGATCATGGGGCCAGCCTCATGGCCCAGCCAGCCTCGCCCCTTGTGGCCACGTCCAGCAGCATGCTCTGTGGATGTTACTGAAGTGGCCTTGTACCCATTCCACACTCCACTGGTTTGTTCTGGAGGTGGCTGTTTTCGTTGCCCCAAATGTACTGTCACATGTGACTCTGCTACCGTATGTCACAGTTTTCATCTGAAAAAGTGCTCTTTGGGTATTCTTTATTTTTAAGTTCATTGTGCATTTTTCTCTGAGAACAGAACCGTGGGAGCCTGGGCTCAGAACAGTACCCCCATTCCTTTGGTCAACAAATATTGGTTGAGACCTGGCATTGCCAGCCCCATTCTAGGCTCTGGAGGTAAAGCAGCAAACAGAACAAAGTTCCGACTCTTGTGGAGCTCCCCAGTCAGGTTGGAGGTTATAATAAGTTATAAATTGTTATAAATAACAATAAAGGCAGACCATAAACAATTTTATAATATATAAATGAATGTCAAATGTCAAATATATAAATGAATGGGTAAGGAATGTCACGTATCCCGATGGCGAATAGAGAGAGGGAGATTTTAGCAGTGGTTAGGGAAGACGTCCATGACGAGGCGGCATTTGAGCTCTACTTTTGCCGTGGACTAAATTTTTGTGTCCCCCTCCCCCAACAAATACATATGTTGAAACCCAATCCCTAATCCCCAATATGATGGTGTTAGGAGATGGGACTTCTGGGAGGAGATTAGGTCATAAGGATGGAGACCTCATGAGTAGAATTGATGCCCTTATAAAAGAGACCCCAAAGAGATGATCTCTTTCTCAGCCATATGAGGACACATCAAGAAAGCAGCTGTCTGCAAACCAGGAAGGGGGCTCTCATCAGATGCTAAATCTGTGGTATCTTGATCTTGGACTTCCCAGCCTCTAGAACTATGAGACATGAATGTTTGTGGTATAAGCCACCTGATCTGTGGGATTTTTGTGATAGCAGCCAAAGCCAACTGACATAGTTCTCTATCTATTGGCCCTTGCCATTTATGCTGTTTCTGTCCACATCCAATCATCTCAGTGATCCTCCAGCAGTCAAGCCTCAGGGATACTCAGGACATAATATCTGCTGGTCGAAGAGAATATTAGATGACTACAACAACCACAATCACAACTCCAATGACTAATATATTTTAAGCATCTCTTATGTGCCAGACATGGTTCTAAATGCTTTGCATCTATGATCCGATTTAATGTTTATCTCTGTTTGATGAAGAAAGTACCACTGTTATTCCCACTTCATGATTGGAAAATGGAAACATAGAAAGAGGGCGTTCTCACTCAAAGTCAAACAGTCTGGCTCCAGAGCCTGATTTTAAGGGTTATCCCGTATGTCATGAAGGTAGACAGAACGAGCTATGGGAATATCCAGGCAAAGGAGGTTCAGATAAAGAGAACAACAAAAACCCTGGGAGATAAGCCTTGGCATCCTGGAGAAACAACTGGATGCCAGCATGGCTGTAGTGGAGTGACAGAGATGTTCTGGGCTGCATTGTGATCTCCCCAAATCTATGTGGAAGCCCTAACCCCCAGTACCTCAGAATGTAACTGTATTTGGAGATAAGGTCTTTCAAGAGGTAGTTCAGTTAAAATGAGGTCTACAGGGTGGACCCTGATCCAATATGACTCGTGTCTTTGTAAGAAGAGGACATTTGGACACAGGCATGCACACGCACAGAGAGACAGCCATGTGAAGACACAAGGAGAAGGCGTTGTTTGCCAGCCAAGGAGAGAAGGCTCAGAAGAACCCAACCCTGCTGACACCTTGATGCTGGACTTGGAGCCTCCACAACTGTGAGAAAGTAAATGTCTATTGTTTTAGCTGCCCAGTGTGTGGTATTTTGTTAAAGCAACACAAGCCGACTGAGGCAGGAGAGGGAGAGTGGAATGAGGTGAGGACAGTTAAGTCTCAGCGCAGACACTGCAAGGCCTTGGTGGCCCTGGTGAAGACCTTAGATTCTATCTGAGAGAGGCAGAAAGTGATCTGGGGGTTCTGAGAAGAGGAACGACAATCTAACCTGAGTTAGTGGCTGTCAGAGGCCAACTGGGGAATCAAGGTGGAAGATGGTGGTGGCTGGGATCAGGGCGGTAGTGGGGGGCGAGGGAGGGGTGAGCAGATGCTGGATGTATTTTTGGAAGTGGAGCTGCCAGAGATTTGCTGGCAGATCAGATGTAGAGAGTGAGAGAAAGGAATTACAGACACCTCTGTGGCTTTTTGGTCTCAGCAATTGAGACATCTGATGGAGGGGAGACATCAAGAGTGAAGTGTTGGTCATCCAAACAGAGACGTTGAGGAGGCAGCTGGACACAAGAACTGGTGTTTACGCTGGAACATGTGTGGGTCTTTAGTGGATAGACGGTACTTAAAGCCATCAGACTGAGATTTCCTAGAGATCATCTAGGAAATACATGTAGGTAGAGATGAGAAGATGTCCAGTGACTGTACCCTCCAGACTCTGGGGATGAGAAAGCCATGGGGATGCAGCAAAAGAGACTGAGGAGTTGCCAGTGAGTAAGAAGGAAACAAGAGAGCGAACAGTGGAGCCTAGCAAAGCGTGTCTCAGGGAGGGTGTTTGGCAGGGTAACGTGAGTCTACCGATGAGGTAAGAGCAGAGCTGAAATGGACCACTGGGTTGAGAACTCTCTCACTGAAGGGTCGTGAGGAAAATCTGACCTGACGGGATTCATGAAAGACTGGAAGGAGGGGAAGGAGAGCCAGCAAGAGTAAATAACCTTTTCAAGGTCTACTTCTGTAAAAGGGAGAGAGAAAGAAGAGGTATTGGGATTGAAGATAGGCGGTCAGGGGAGGTCTTCATTTCTACGTTTTCTTTTGCTTTGCTTGTATTTCATGTTTGTGCACTGACAGGAATGTTCCAGTGGAAAGGGGGATTTTGGTGAGGCAGGAAAGAGAGAGACCACTGCAAGAGGTGAGAGGGGAAGTGTTCCAGGGAAGGGTTTCACTTTAGATGAAGTGTAGAGAGTTCTATCCGTAGTAACAAGAGAGAAGACAGAGCGCAAGGGCCTAGACACTGCCACCTGGACAGGTGTGTTGGTGGGAGCATGTGACTTTTGCCTCTAATTGCTCCTATTGTTTCAGGGAAATGTTTATTTCCCAGGTTAGGGTCCTCCGCTGAGAGTAAAGAGAAGAGAGGAGATACTGGAGGTTTGAGGAAAGAGGACAAAGTGTGATTATTCGGGTGTACAAAAGACGGGATTGCCAACTGGCAGTGAGAGCCCCATTGGAGACAGACGAGGCCTTAAATGTGAGACAGACAGCATGGCCATGGGCTTCTCTCCCACCACGCTCACTGGTTTGGGTGCAGGCGCAGAGCAGGTGGACGGGTGGGCTTTTGTGAGGAAAGAGAGAGAACGGCAGAGCAAAGCAGCGATGATGATGTGCTGTTGGACTTCAGCCTGCGAGCGGTGGAGTGACGATAGGTGGGTTACTGCTGAAGACAGCGGAAGAGAGGTAGGACCAGTGGGGTGGGTTTGAAGTGAGGCAATAACAACATTTAAGTCACCTTCCCTCCATGAAGGGGGTCAGGTCATTGGACCAACCTTATGATCTAGGTTTTTGTTGATGTTGTTCACAGAACGAGTTATTTTTTCCTAGAGACTGAGACCCCTTATATAAACAGGATTCTGACACTCCCTCCCCTCCACACATAGGGTGCATCGGGCTATCTGCTCCGTATTTTGAACTCTGTCTATCCAACTTCGGATTTCTGGTTGACATGCTGTGTCTGGATCTAGCTTTCAGTGGGCTGCTTCTAAAGACGTTTCATCCCCCTGTAGCCTTAAATACCTCCTCACGAGCAAGGTGATTCACCTGAGTTGGCTGTCTTACTTAATCAAGCTATTAAAAACCAAACTGCAGTGTGAAAAAGTACAGGCTCAATTTAGGTGCCAACTCATTGAAAAATTGGCCCTTATAGGCTATAATTAGGAGAGAAAGAGCCCACGATTGTTCCACATGGAATAAAGGAGCAGGAGAGGGAACTGAAGGCCCAGGGGGCAGGGTAGCATCATCTAGGGATGATACGCCTCACAGAGGGGCTTCTTTTCCTTCTCTCCTTTTCCTTTTGGCCAGTGACCGCCCCGCACCTTAGGAGCTGCCTCCATCTTTGTAGCCCCTCCACTGAAGCCTGAGGGTATGGGGGATCTTTGGGGCAGAACCTAACATCCAGTGCTGGTGTGAGTGGAGTGAGCCTGGGGCCCTGCTGAAACCACAGGATAAATCACTGGGGAGCCTCCCCTACTCTCTGCTCCTCTCCTCTTCCAGGACTTTGATCCAAAGCAAAAGAGGCTTCACTGAACGGCAGGGTCAACCTTCAGAGGAAAGAGACCCAGAAAGTGCAAAAAAAGCAGGGGTGGAGGTAAGAACCAGAACTTAAGAGAAGCTTGCCCAGGGGGCTGCCTTCCTTGGAGCTTCTTTCAAGGCCCCCAAATGATTTTCACATCATTGTACTGAATTCCCCACTCCCAGCCCCAGCGCTGAGCAAAGGTGACTATCACCTAGTTCCTGGTGATCCATCACTACCATGGTGGTTACAGACCACTAAGGATGGTTGTGAGATGCAAAAGGCAGGCCCACTTTTCCTTTAACCCCCCCTGCACATCTTTGGTTCTTAATAGTCACAGAGGAAAATGAATTCAGCTGGTTTGATCATCTAACTGAAGGAAGTACCCCTGTAGGCAAGCGAGTGTCAGGAGCAACCTAGCAATAGGTGGGGTGTATATGTGTGTGTGTGCAGGGGGGTGTTGGCTCATGTCTCATTGTCTCTCTGATGTTTCTCCTACACTGAGGACCACTCTGTCTTAAGCCATGGAATGGTGACTTTGAATTGCCAACGTGGCCGCTCCTCCTGTGTATTGGCAGGGAAGGTCCCCTCGGGAAAATGAAGCAAGTTTCCCAGGTCAGATCTCATAGTAGAAAATGGAGAGGAAGAAACATTTTGGGGCTGCAAAATGAGAATCCTCCAAATAAATTTGAAATCATATTGAGTACCATGTCCTCTCCCCACGGTTCCTATACCCAATGGTATGCTAGTAAATGTTTAACAGTTGGCTCTCTGGGGGCTGGAGGGGATGGTTTACAGTCTCTGCTGATTGCTGTGGTATAACTCCTCCCACCATGGCCACTTCCCATGGGACTGGAGGGAAAGTTGGGAAGAGATGTGTTCTTTTGACTCCTGACCGTCACTGTGAGCTGACTCTACACAGGGCCAGGGTTTTATTGTTGATAATGTGAGGGCAGGCAGACTTCAGCTTTGGCTCTAATTAAAGCTGTGGTAGGACCCAGAGAAGTAAGTGGTATGGGGATGTCAGCCTGGAGAAGGAGTTGGGCAATAATGTGATTCTGAACCCAATTCCAACGTGGGGTGGGAGGGTTTCCCCACACCACCAATCAATGCTCCTGACACAGGCTGGGTGTCCTGTAAGTGAACTCAATTCTGTATCTATCTATCTATCCAGAGATACCATCAGATTCCCAGATTAAGGGCTCAGCCTCAGAGATTGTCCCCTGCTCCAACTTCAGATGTCAGTTGCAAGCTGTGGTTGTCACCTAGACATCTGATGAAATGACTATCAACCAGCAGTTGCAACAACCCCCTCCTTGGGTTTGATTCATTTGCTAGAGCAGTTACCAGAGCTCAGGAAACCCATTCACTCGCTAGATCACTGGTTTATTATAAGATGATAGAACTCAGAAGCATCCAGAATGAAGAGATGCATGGAGTGAGGTATGGGGAAGGGCGTAGAGCTCCCATGAATGGTATCAGTACACACTGTGTGAGTGTTGTTGTGCGACTCTCTAACATCTCTATAGTGCTCTAACCCAGCAAAGCCCAATAGAACATTCTATAATGACGGAAAAGTTCTACATCTGTGCTGTCTGATAATGGTAGCCACTAGCCACAGGCGGCTACTGAACACTTGTAATGTGGCTATTGCAATTAATAGAGTGGGTTATAAATTTTATTCAATTTTAATAATTTAAATCTAAATGGCCCCACATGACTGGTGGCTACCACAACGGATGGTACAACAAACAGCTTGCAACTCAAATTATGCTCTATGGCCCAGCAGCTCTGGCATTAGTGTCTGCAAAGCATGATAACACAAAATGCAATAAAATGGGGCATACTGGTACTTGGGAGCTTGTGAGACATTTTATCCTCATAAAAAAATCCACATTGTGGTTATGACGCTTCCCATTTTAGACATGATGTCATTAAGCCTCTGGAAGGTTATGTGATTTGCTCAAAATCACTAAAGGGGAAGGAGAGACTGAATCTCCAAGCCCAGCATTGCTTCTGCTAGCACACATAGTAGAACTGTCTAGTCCCAGGCAATTTCATCACCACTGTTTCTTCCAGTACTGTTTTAAAGATATTTATTTATTTATTTATTTATTTATTTATTTATTTATTTATTTGGCGGGGGAGGGGCAGAGGGAGAGGCAGAGGGAAAGAATCTCAAGCAGTATCCTGGCTGAGCACGGAGCCCACAGCGGGGCTCAATCCCAAGACCCTAAGATCATGATCTGAGCCGAAACCAAGAGTTGGACACTTAACTGACTGAGCCACCCAGGCGCCCCTGTTTTAAATGGAAGATGATCATAGCACTTTGCTGCTGGAAACATGAGCTCTAGATGTGATAGTGGAGATGGATTGTGGAATGAGATAGAACTGCAGGGGCAGGCAGAGAATTAGCCATGAGTTTCAGTCTCTTCCTCAAGTACACAGAGTGAGAAGGAATGAAGACAGGGCTACAGGTAATGTTGGGCTGCCTTTTAACCAGAAAAGAAGATCATTTTGCTGCCCAGGCTCTATTTAGATGCATAAGCCAAGCTGTAGCTCTGTTTTTCTTTTGTCAGTTCATCACGTGAAAGGGTTGCAGAGATCTTTAACAATTAGGAGATGAAACATTGATTGGCTTGGTTAAGAATTTCCTCTGGGAAGTCCCAGGAATGAAGGGTGACAGTGCTCCCTCCAGAATGGCTGAAGGTCAGGTAAAATGACAGAGAAGGATGAACGTGGTTTCAGATTTGAACCCCATGCCTGGCCAGCTCAGTCAGTAGAACAATCAACTTTTGATCTCAGAGTCGTGAGTTCAAGCCCCATGTTGGGTGTAGCGATTATAAATAAATAAACTTAAAACCCCTGGAAACCCCAAATACGGACCCCAAATCAAAAGGTCACAAGGATTGAGACTCTAAATTATAAGACTTCTTTTTTTTTTTTTTTTTTTTTTTTTTTTTGCTGTCTCATGGAGGCTTTCATGGAGGCATCTCTCTGAAGGAAGCTCTGGGTTCATATTAAATAAACACACAAATGTATTTAATGCTGATAAGTGAGTCTCCCAAGCAAAATGAAGAAGTCTGCAATATGTGTATGTTGGTCAATCACTGAATTTTCATTGTGGTCACTTTCTTCTTCAGAGGAGCAATTCCCTGATCAGCCTCACACTATTTCATCAACCCTGTCTTTTGTAGAACTCACACCCTTAAGTGAAGAGCCCGATTACAAATAATAACAGCTAAAGCTAAGTGTATGTAGTCCTGGTTTGCAAACCAGTAGCAAGAGAGCAAGCAAGAGAACAGATAAGTAGACATAGAGGAGAAAAGGAAAATAATAAGAATCAGTTATCAACCAAGCCCTGAAATGACAGGCATCACTTTCTCGTGACCCACCTACTCCATAACCTGCTTGCTCCTGCTGTGTTCCCCCGGCATAGAGAATGGCACCCGAGCTCAGAGCCCTCTGGTCACTACGGATTCATCTCTGTAGGCCTTCTTGACTCATCTCTCTTGCACTCTTCACATGTAATTGACCATCAAGTCTGGTCAGCTCTCACTTTTAAATAACTCTATTATGTCATTTCTATTCTTAGGGTCATAGTTCAGGTCTTTATCATTTTACCTGGAATTCTGCCTCCTAACTACCCCCTCCCAACTCCATCTTTAATCTCATCCCTTAACAATCTATCATTTCTGCAAAAACAGAAAGCTAAGTACCAAGGATAATCAAATAATCATCTATTTTCCATCATCCTGTCATATTGCATTAAGTCATTCATAAAATGATATAACAGTCTAGATAACATCCCCTTTATTCAGTAACTCCTGTTTGCTTTCCCCTTCTTGCTCCTCCAGAGGCAATTACCATCATAAGTTTGGTGTGTGTGCTAGATTGAATTACTTTTTTCACAATGATTTGTTGCCTCCTCATCCTGTTGTTCTCTCTGGAGACAGAGCATAAACCCACCATAGTCCAAGCCTGTCCACCATCTGTCCAGAGCCTGGCAGAGCTGAGCAGAGGCATGGTCAACCTATAGCCCTCACGTGATGTGAATAAAAATATTTGTGATTATAATCCACTAATACTGAGGTTATTTGTTACCCAGCAAAAGCTAACTAATTCAAAATATTTATGTATATGAAGTTTTACAAAATAAACACAAATGTATCTATTGTGTTTGTTTTGTGTATTTTGATATACATATATGTGTTCATTTTGTATATCTTCGTATACATACATATGTATCTGCAAGCAGTATAAGATTCTGCTTGGTATGTGTTCCAAACTTTACACAAATGGTTACATTCTTTGTATATTTTTCTACATCTTTTTTTTTTAACGGGGGGAGGGGCTGGAAGAAGGAGAGAGAATCTCTAGCAGCCTGCCCACTGAGCAAGGAGCCCGACACAGGGCTTGATCCCACGACCCTGAGATCATGACCTGAGCCTAACTCGAGAGTTGGATGCTTAACGGACTGAGTCACCCAGGCACCCCTATATTTTTCTACATTTTGATTTTTACATTCAAGATTTGTTTTGGATACCTCTCCATGTGGATGTGTATGGATCTAGAGCGTTCCTTCAACAGCTGTTAGAGAAATCTTTCCAAATCACAAATTTGGTTCTGCCAGTTCTCTGCTATGAAGGATGAGAGCTGAAGGCAGTCACCAACAACACTCCCAGCAGCGGGGCAACAAGCTTTTCCCAAAAGGGGATGGATCTAGGTGATACCTCACAGCCACGACCACAGTCCACCCTTTGAGCAGCTCGATCTACTCTTCATGTGCCTTCTGGCACATGTGCCTTCTGGCAGCAGCTCCTTCCAGGGTCCAGGGGGAAACTCAGAAAAGGAAGGTTTATAAAATGTATGCTGTGGTTCTAAGACCACCCCTAAGGGGTCTGTACCCCTGCTCACCATGCCCTTCTCAGGCTGGGCTTGCTGCCGTTATCACTCACTGTCAAAATGGGGCATGTACCAAGAGGCACTCAAGCAGGTCACCTGGGTGCCAAACATATTCCTTCTTGCCCCCATCACATGGTGGCAGCCCAAGAAGGTTTTGCACAGAAAAAAGCAAGTAAAACCCAGGAAACTAATACTAAACCATCTCCTAACTCCATCCTCAGGTAACCAGTCCCTTATTTTGATTTCCTCTCCATTGTTCAAACTAGGCTTATTTTAAAATTCTGATAATTATATGTAGGCGTGTATAAAAGAATACTTGTATGTGTATGTCTACTTAGAAAAATGTAAGGGACACCATAAAAATCACCTAGGACACCACCATCCAGAGGGAAATACTATTATCCTTTTGCTATCTTTCTTGCAATAGCTTTCTCAAGGTACTTAATTTCTCTAAAATGAAAAACTACACATAAAAATTAGTCTCCTCCCTCTTTTTCAAAAATGTGGCAATATATTGTGACTACTTCTCAACCCCTCTATCTTTATACTGTATTCAAAGGGCAAAGGAATCAGGCTGATTGTGATTACTTCCAGACAGCACTCCTTGAAGTATTCTTTGTGATAAGAATTGATTGACTTTGAAGAATGACACAAAGTTACTCCACTTTAGAAGGCAAAAAAGTAGCATATACAATACAGAGCATAACACAATAATAACTACCATAATAATAAGTGTATTATCTCATTTAACTCAGCAGCCACATTATAAATTCAGTGTATGTTATTACTGTTACTGTAGATGAGAATTGAAGTGTAGAGAGATTAAATCACTTGCCAGGGGCACACAACTAGAACCCAGAAATCTCGATTTCCTGCCCTTATATCCCACACTCATAGCTACTAAAGGAGGTTAAGAAGAGCTTTCTGGGGTGACAAAAGCCCAGGGGACACAGCTACCAGGGATGGAAGAAGTCCAGCAGAGCGGGCAAATCATGGCATCAAGGGAAGACAGGGACATGCCAAAGAGCTGTCAGTGAGGTTAGGTGTCTGTTTCCAGGGGCTCTCCTGAGGGCCCAGGTACGCTGACCTGTGGGCTGGTGGAAGGGACATGGCAGCACCCCGGCCCAGGAGTTGGAACCCCAGGGGGCAAATGCCTCAGCAGGAACGCAGCCAGTGCCTGGGGTAGGTCAGAACGCCATGTATGAGGGAGGCAGTGGAGGAAGGTAGTTGGGAAGGAAGGAAGGTGGGAGCTAGAAGTCAGGCCATCAGAATTCCTTTTCTTTCTCCTTTCCTACCCACCACCCAGTCTGGGTTACCCTGCCTCACTGTGGTAAGGGCAAGGACCCTTGGCAGAAAAGAGGGGAGACAAACCAGCTGCACAAAACAAGAACAATGACACACCTTTACCAGAAGACATGTACCAGAAGGTTCCTAGAAGCACCATTCAAAATAGCCCCAAGCCAGAAACTATTCAGATATCCATCCAATAGGATGCATAAACCAATGGTGGTATAATCACACAGTGGAATCCCACACAGCAATGGGCGTGAACAAACCACAATCACACGCACTAAGAAAACAGATGAATCTCACAAGCATCATGTTCAGTGAAAACAGACTCGAAACCATACATTCTGTAAGATTCCTTTCATGTAGGGTATCAGAAGTAAGGTCATGCTTGGGGGTAGCGGGTGCCCAGAAGGGGTCATGATAGGGCTTCTAGGGGCCTTGTAATGTTCTTTTAAAAAACTTTGTTTGGGGCGCCTGGGTGGCTCAGTTGGTTAAGCATCTGCCTTCGGCACAGGTCATGACCCTCAAGTCCCGGGATCGAGTCCTGGGATTGAGTCCCGGGATCAAGTCCTGCATCAAGTCCCGCATTGGGCTCCCTGCTCGGCGGGGAGTCTGCTTCTCCCTCTGACCCTCTCCCCTCTCATTCTCTCTCTCTCTCAAATAAATTAAAAAAATCTTAAAAAAATAAAAAAAACTTTGGGTGCAGGTCGCAGTTGTGCGTGCTATTCTATCAAAACTCCAGCAAGGATTTGTTAGATTAAAAATACGAAAAGAAGTAGGAGAAAGAAAAGAAATGAACAAGAGCAGCAATGATAAAGACAGAAAAACCTATACCATTATGATGAAAACACCAAACTTCACTCCATTTCCATCTATGGGTAGAAAATAGCACTTTTTCGGCCATCTGTTTCTATACAGTTACCCCAAGAAGTGTCCTAGCCCAGCGATCATAAGAAAATCAGTAAGGGAGAAGTTTTGTGTAGTCGAATAATTTACAAATGTTCCAACCCACTCTGGCAGGTTCAGAGCTATGGGCTCCAGGGCAGAGTTCCAAGTCACTTTGAAGTTCTATTGCATTATTTCTATGTAATGCAAATTGACAAGGTCTCTCAATTAGGCAACTAACTAGAAAATGAGGTCTGAAAGCCAGCTTTATTAGCAGCCAGGAATCTGGTCAGAGAGACTTATCTGTTTGTGGCCAGGGCCTGGGTGGGAAGTACAATTTCCACACAGGGAAACAGGATGAGAGCAGCAAGGAGGAGAAGATCAAGTGGAAAAGCCAGAGAATAAACCAGGGGGTTGAAAAACTTTCTGGGTTTTACTTAACAAATGTTTGCAGAGTGGTTTCTATGTGCCAGCACTAAGTACTCACTCTATAAAGAGCCATTTAATCCTGACAACAAACCTTTGAGATGGGGGCTATTACCATTGCTCTCATTTTAAAGGCCACACAGCTACTAAGTGGCAGAACCAGAATCCAAATCCAGTTTCTGTATCCTTGTTCTCAACTCTGAGGTCCGCGGCTTCACCCAACAAGATGGCAGCATGACTCTGAGGACGAGGACCTTGGTTTTTCTTGCCAACTTCCCCACTGGCAGACTCTGGTGGTGGACCTGGCATCTGCCTGCATGCTGCAATGAGATTGCTAAGAAGACCCCCTCAACTTCTGTCCCTGCCCCCAACATATTTTCCATGTTGTACTATTGCTAATGCCTGAATTTCCATCACTGATATTTATTCTTTTGGGTTAGTGCTCTGTTGCCCCCAGGGTTCCTGATAAAAGTGCAGATAGCCTTGCAAAATGTCTGGGAATCCACATCTGAGTGTAAAACTTCACCTAGTTTTTGGGAAGGGGTGAAAGAGGACATTGAAGGCCCAGCAGGCTAGGAAGATGCCCAAATTGGTGGTGGGGCCTCACTGTTCTGGCTCAGCAAGTGGGTCAGTTGCTGGCTAGCGCACATTTCTTCATCCATCCACTCAGTGCCTGCGTTTGAGTCCTTAAATAGATGTAAGATCTCCTTCTAGGTGTCATGTGGGACACGATGGCTACACAACCCTCATCATCCATTATGTGCTGCCTATTTAATTCACAAAACCCTCTCTCATGGGACCCTCCAAGTTACTTCTTACTATTCCCAGTTATCCGTGAAGAAAGTTAGGCTCACAAAATTTTTGTGAGCTTCCCAGGGTCACTTGGTGTTTGAACAGCAGTTCTGGGATTAAGATCCATGTCTGTGGCTCATCTCAGGGGAGTAGCTGGGGAAGGAAAGGGGAAGCCATTCAACCAGGGACGGGTTTTTGGTTTTGTTTGTTTGTTTCTATTCTGGTAAAATACACATAACATAAAATTTACCATCTCAATCATGTTTGAGCCACAGTTCAGTAGTGTTCGGAGCTTTACACTGTTGTGCAACCCATCTCCAGAACTCCTTTGATCTTGCAGAACTGTAAATCCACACCCATTGAACAACAGCTCCCCATCCCCTCTTGCTCTGCTACCCCTGGAAACCGTCACTCCACTTCTGTTTCTCGGAATTTGCCTACTCCAAGAACCTGATATAAGTGGAATCATAAAGTACTTGTCTTTTGGTGACTGGCTTCCTTCACTTAGCATCACGTCCTCGAGGCTTATCGGCGTGGCCGCCAGCGCCAGAACTCCCTTCCTCGTGAAGGCTGAACAGCACCCCGTTGTAAGTATGTAGCACCTTTTGTTTATTTTTCTCTCTGCCGATGGGCACTTGGATCGTTTTACATTCTGGCTGTTGGGAATAATGCCGCTATGATAGAATGAGTGTTTTTAAGATCAAGTATTAACATGAAGATGATCAAGGCTGGGATGGGACCTTAGAAAAGCCGTTGGGAAAGCCAAGGTCAGTCTGAGAAGTAGGTGACTGCGTCTTTAGGGGTCAGATCGTGAGACTTCTGGGGAAGCAGCCAGAGTGAGGCGCCTTCCTGCTTTCTGTGCCGGGGTCCTCATCTTCCCACAGAGAGTCCCCACCCCTGGACTCTCTCCCCCTCATGGTAGGACTGGCCAGGGCCTCCAATGCCTAGTTCAGTTGAGCAACTTGTCCGTTTGAAGATATGGTCCAGGATCCCATGGGCTGCCCTGAACTTCTCAGAGGACTAATTCTTGCTCATCTGTTTTCAGGCCTCCGTGGCTGACCCATCACCTCCAGCCTGACCCCCAGCCACAGTGCATCGCTGGGGTCATGGCACATGACATTCCCTCTGTAAAGACACCCCAGAGCTCAGGTTCCATACTGGCAGTGCCAAAGGACCACCAACCACGTGAACAACATTACAGTAGGATAGAATGTTGGCTAAAACTAGCTCTTAAAATTCCAAGAGGAAGAGAAAGAAAATAATGATTTCACCGAACTCTGTATTATCTGTAACGGGCAAATTTTAAGACTCCCATTAGATACAGGGTGTTTCAAACACAAGCTGTTTATGGTGTAAATGAGCCAAAGTCACACTTCCCATTTCTGCTTTGGCCACTTAGCTTGGCAGGGAGGAACATGCCTTTATCACCAGACAGTTAACAGACAAGCTGGGATGGTCAAGGACCAGGCTGGCCACAGGATGGATGGAGAGGGAGGAGGGTGGATGGCTCGCCCACACGTGGAGAAAACTCCAAGCACACATTCTCCTGAAAGCCAGGGATGCCCTTGTGACCTTATGAATGCCTTCTACTCACTTGCTTGCACAGGTGAGTGTGGGCTAGTTTGGGTGTGGGCTCGTAGAAGGCAGGGCTCACACCCATGTGTCTTATTTCACCTTGGGCACATTTTTTCATCTTATCTCATGACAAGACCCATTTTTGCAGCGTCTCAACATGGCAAGTGGCCTCCAAAAGGACAGTCCATAGACCATTTCCCTTTCAGATCAGAAGTCCCAAGCAATCCATTAGTGGCCTGGTCTCTGCTGTACAAAGGCTACAGAATGTTGGCCAATACTCTACATTTCCTTTCCTTGGATCCTCAAGACTGCTCTGCAGGCCAAGGAAAGCACACGACAAGGACAAGGAACCAAGGAGGGGGAATTGCCTAGTCCCGGCTCAGGAGTGGGGGTGCAAGGCTCTGTCCTGCATCAGGGGCTTTGGCTGTGGACCCTCTGTCTGTCTCTTCGTCTCTCTGACTCTTCTTCGTGTGGTGGAAAACGGTTCTTTGCAATCAGCAGATGAGATAATGGGCCGGAGAAACCCTGCTCCAGGTGCTGCCTGTGCTGTAGGAACGTGACCGTGAACCCCTCCCTGTGAAATCACTGGGGTTGTTCTACGGCCCCTGAGTCTGTAGCTCGCGTGAGCCTTCTCCGTTAGCACTTGGACGGGCCCAGAGAATCTGTTACCACCACCTCTTCCAAAGCGAACCAAAAGCTCCCTTCGGGTCAAAGAGAGATAGGGCTTCTGCAGAGGGTGAGATTTAAATAAAAAGCGAAAATAGACACTTGGAGAAAGGGCACTTTATTTTTAGAAAAGAAAAGGAATTAGGAGATTAATGGTTGCCATGGCAACAGCAGAGCACCGCATATATTCTATAGGCCCGGCTTTCACCAGGATGCAAGAAACAAAACGGCTTCCCTGGCGACTTCCTGAGAAAATATAGATGACAATAGAAAGGCCGCCCAGAAACAGTCTCTGCCGTTAGTTCAAGTGCCATTTCCCTGCCGCCTTACGAGCTCCTCCGTACTCCACGGCCCTGCGTTCACTTAAAAACCCATTTTAATGTTTGGCACAGAATCCATGGTCAATGAATGTCTCCAGGTCTTTTTTCGTCTGTGTTCCTAATTGTGCTTTCAAAATTGAACCGGAAACAGCAGACCCCGGGGCAGGGCTTGGAAACCGGTGGTTCTCAGTCTAAACGGGGAGATGATGCGGGCAGCGTCTGCAAGCCTCTACATGAACCGAGAAGGACAGCACAGATTGGTTGCTAACATTTGAACAGGTGCAGACTGCACATAAAAATTCACATTTCTGTGCTTTCTTGAAGATTTAGGAAAGCGGACCCTCCTGGATCTTCCTTTTCACGAATCGAAAACCAGACACAGTTCACGCATGTCCTGGTCACCAACCCTTCTGCCTAATCCCCTTGATATTACTGCCCTGTCTCTGCGGGTATTCCGTTTGGAACCCGCACTTAGTTACAGCGAAAGTGCCCCCTTCAACGCTTCTCAAATTTTAGTACACATCCGAATTACCTGGAGGGCTTGTGAAAACATAATTTGCTGGGTCCCACCCCCAGAGTTTCTGTTTCTGTGGTTTTGGGGTGAGGCCTGAGAATCTTTCTTCTTCTTTTTTTTTAGTGGGAATATATTTTCTTAAGATTTTATTTGTTAGAGAGAGAATGAGCGAGAGTGAGTGCGAGAGCGAAAGAGAGAGCACAAGAAGGGGGAGCAGCAGGCAGAGGGAGAAGCAGTCTCTCCACTGAGCAAGGAACCTGATGGGGGACTCAATCCCAGGACCCTGGGATCATGACCTGAGCAGAAGGCAGACGCCCAAACTGACTGAGCCACCCAGGTGTCCCAAGAGTCTGTGTTTCTAGCAAGTTCCCAGGGGATGCCCTTGCACCTAGCCTAGGGACCACACTTTGAGAACCACTCCCCTAGATTAATGGTTCTTATACTTTTGTTAGTAGAGATTCCCCTCTTTTGGATGATTTTCCTCAAAGAAACTTATTTTAAGTTTAATAAGGTGGGGAAAATTTTTCTTCCGTGCTGTACATTGGAGGAAGATGGCCATATTGTGGGGGGAGGGGGAGGGAGAAGAAAAACAATGCTCTAGCTACAAAAGATGTTGGCTGGGCTGTTTTGCTGAGACAAAGCAAGAAATGAGAAAGGAAGAAAGGAAAAAAGAGAGAAGAAAGGGAGTTTTTTAAAATGTGAAGTCAGTAAGAGGAGGGGTCGTTGCCACGGACACCTCCATCTTTGTGACCCCCAAACCTCCGTAAAGTTCACTAAATCCATGAAATGCACGGTGTGAATGGATTGTGTGTGTGTGTGTGTGTGTGTGTGTAAATGGTGACGCAACTCAGACCGAAGTGGAGTCAAAGAGGAGCCAGCATGGTGAGGTCACCACGGAAGTCAAATCCCCAGAGGTCTGCAGTTAGCTCATGAAGGCTTTGGACTTCCTCCAACTATGGAATTGAAAGACTTGAGGCAGGTTTCCTCAGATCTCAGAGCCCCCAGCTGACCTCTGGATTCCATAAGAAAGATTTTACCTGTGCTATGGTCTGAATGTTAGTGTCCCCTCCAAATCCCTTTGTTGATATCCTAACCTCCAAGGTGATGGTATTAGGAGGTGAGGCCTTTGGGAGGTGATGAGGTTCTGAGGGTAGAGACCCTGTGAATAGGACTAGTGTCCCTATAAAAGAGACCCCAAGAGAGATCCCTTGTCCCTTGGGTCAAGTGAGATTATAAGAAATGATGTCTGTCTAGGAAGTGGTTCTCACCAGACACCAAAATCTGCCAGCACTATGATCTTGGACTTCTCAGCCTCCAGAACTATGAGAAATAAATGTTTGCTGCTCATAAGCAACCCAGTCTATGGCATTGTTGTTACAGTCATCTGAATGTATGAAGATAATCTGAGTAAAAATGTGTAATTCATTTTGCCCATTTTTAATCATCAAAGATGATGTATGTAAGGCAAAGAATCTGAGCTTCTGCTCAACATGAGTTAACACCTGGGTTGACTTAATTTCAGAGAAAAGTCACAGCTCTTGAAATTTTAGTCTGTGCAGCTTTCTAGAGATATTTCTTTTCTTGAAATACCAATGATAGCTCTTGGGAAATCCATTATTGCCTTTGCAGACCTTTAGGGGTCTGGGGAGGCCTGGGGCTGCCTCCTGGCCCAGTGTGGGGTCTAACACAGAGGGGGATCCTGTGTTGATGGGCCCCTGGAGCGCCACATTGAAGGCCTGGTACCAGGAGGAATATTCAAAATGACTATTTTACTTGTGTCTCCAGTATGTTTTGGTCTTGAGTCTATACAATTACATCCATGAAAGCATTATGTAGATAACATGTTAGTCACATACCTCTCCTTTGTTGACCCCCTACTACGTGTCAAAGCTTTATGTGCACTTTCTCAGTTAATATTGACAACAACCTGAAGAAGTAAGCATTTGATTTCTATTTTACAGACAGAAAACTATGTTCAGAGAGGTTTAGTAAATGTCCAAAGGTCATTCAGTTGGTAAGTGGTAGAGGGTGGGATTTGAACCCAGATCTGTCCAGCTCCAAATTCTCCATTGTTTTCTTATAACCACCTCCGCGGCTCCCTGCTTCTCAAATGAAAGGGATTGCCTTTCTGATTACTTCTACAGCTTGCGCGTGATAAGCGATATTCTGGCGGACTTAACATTTGTTCAGTGTTTAAAACCTAGCCCAAGAAAGGCATAAAATAAGAATTTGTACTACATCCATTTGAATAACAGCACTGCATTCCTGAGCCTAACCCTAAAGGAGTCTTCTCTGTAATGACGGTATTTGAAAATGGCTGTATGTTCCCAGCCCTCTGTGATTTTTTTTTCCCAGCGAGCAGTTCCAGCAGAACATAGATTTAGCTTTGCAAGTAGGAAAGTTCCACTTGTCTCACAATGAATTTAATCTCTCAATTTTCCTCAGTTGTGGACATGTAAGAATGAAATTCAAATGAGAAGCTACGATAATGACCCTTTTTCCTTAGCCTCTCTCACAGCTGGGCTTCGTTTATGTGCCCATAAGCCAGTTCCTCTTTGCAGCATGGGAGTGACTACGAACTGGGAAACTGAGCGAGACCCAAAATAGCAGCCAAACCCTCGTGGTTCTGCTGCTCTCATCTCTGGTTGCCATTTTGTTTGAAGGGGGAGAAAGAGTCCATGTAGAGGGGCAGCTGTTGGCTTTTCCTCTATGGAAAACACTGTGTGACAGAACTGAGGGGAATGCTGTCATCTTGCCATGAGGTTTCTATGGAGAGAGCTCTCTGGCATCGGGCATCCTGTTAACCAGAGCCCCCAACGAATCAGCGTTCCTGCTTCTCTAGAATAAACTACGTAGAGATACTTAGAATGCGGATGCTGAGGAAGAGTCTGAAGTATTCTGATGGTTACGCACCTGTATCCCTCCCATTCCACTCTCTTCAGGGTCACTCTCCACAGTGGCCAGTGTGATCTTTCTAGCATATGAAAGTGAGCAAGTCGCATCCTGGCTTCAGTTGTTCCCCTCTAAGGTCTTTTATGCCCATAGCCCTGCTGACTTTTCCAGTCATGTGTTAACATGTCTTCCTGCTTCCCCATGCTTTGGACAGCCTAAACTGGATCATGTCACCCCCTGCTCAGACTCCCTCCACCACCACCTCTGCGGCCGTGGCATCCCCCTGCATGCAAAGTGAAACCCCACATCCTTACATTGGTCTGGGAGAGCCTTTTGTTGGCCATTAAGGTTTTTTTTTTAAGGGGGGGCAAAGTCCCTGTTCAGTTCTTCTGCCCACTTTGTCTATTTCTTTAAAAAATTTTTTTTATTTAAATTCAGTTTAGTTAACATATAGTGTATTATTAGTTTCAGGGGTAGAATTTAGTGATTCATCAGTTGCATATAACCCCCAGTGCTCATTCCATCAAGTGTGCTCCTTAATGCCCATCACCCAGTTACCCCTTCCCCTCCAGCCACTCTCCGTTTGTTCACTATAGTTAAGAGTCTCTTACAGTTTGCCTCCCTCTCTGTTTTTATCTTATTTTTCCTTCCCTTCCCCTATGTTCATCTGTTTTGTTTCTTAAATCGCATATGAGTGAAATCAGATGGTGTTTGTTTTTTTTCCAACTGACTTATTTCACTTAGCATAATACTCTCTAGTTCCATCCACGTTACTGCAAACGGGCACTTTGTCTATTTCTTACTGATTTTCTGGAGTTCTTAATGCAGTCTGGATACAAGTTCTTTGTTGGATATATGTCATAACATATATACCTTCCAGCTAGCGGCTCTGTTTTCCAACGTTCTGCTTTTGCCAACGTTTTAAATTTTAATTCAATTTGTTTTCGAAGTTAGTTTTTTTGTGTGTGTGTTTTGTTTAAGGAATCTTTGCTTATCCAAGATCACGAAGATATTTTCCTTTTCTCTACATACTTCATGGATTTTACTTTCACATTTAGTTCCATGAATCTACCATAAATTAATTTTTGTGTATGGTGGGAAGTAGAGATTGAAATTAATTTTTTCCCCAAACGGGCATCCCAGTGACGCAGCATCAGCTGCTGAAAAGACCAACACTTCTCTACTGGATTGCCATAACGTTTTTGTTGTAAATCCGGTGTCCATATGTGCCACACCTCTGTGCTTTTGCTGCACGTTCTTCTCTCTGCCTGAGAGGCCTTCCTTGCCCTTGTCTATTATTTGAGTCTTTCTCACCTTTCAGGACTCCTCCTAAATACCGCCATGCCTTTGAAGCCTCTCCTGTCCTCCACACCCACCCTGCTGCTTCCCAAGCAGTCTCTGATGGCCTTGGCCACTACGTCATGCCCATGCTACCCCCGAACACTGGCTTGCTTATGTGTGCCCCCGCCACAAGACTGAGAGCACCTCCAGGGCAGGGTCTGGGTGGTCTTCATCTCCGGAGCCCGTGACTAACACTGTACCAAACGTGGATGATCAATGTTTGTCTGGTGAGTAGAGAACTTCTGAGCAGCTAAAAATAAAAAGGTTAAATGCTCTTCAGTGAATTAAAAGTAATCTGTGCTGGGAGTCTTACTCTTTGGGGGAAAAAAAATCAGTATTCAATGACCAGTATGTGGTATGACCCAATGTTTGGGGGTAGAAGGGTAGTTTATAAACCAGTCACTTAGATGATAAAAGGGAAGGCTTAGTCATGAATGAGGGAAAGGAAGGAAAGAAGCAAAAGCAAGGTGTTTAAACCAGAATATTCCTAAGGACATAAAATAGAAAGTATCTGACCAGTGATATATGAATTAGTGTATTTTTCCTTGTTCTCTGCCAAGTCCTACCTCAATTTGCCATCCCTTGTATTGAGATCTAATTGACATATAACATTGTATTAGTTTAAGGAGTACAACATAATGATTTGGGATATGTATACACTGTGAAATGATTACCACACTAAGCCTAGTTAACATCCACACCTAACATAGTCAAAAATATTTTTCTTACGATGAGAATTTTTAAGAGCTGCTCTCTTAGCAGCTTTCAATATATAATACATTATTGTTACCTACAGTCACCATGCTGTACATTACAGCCTCAGAACATATTCACCTTGTAACTGAAAGTTTGTACCTTTTGACCACCTTCACCCATTTCCCCCAGCCCCAGATCCCTACCTCTGGCAACCACCAATCCATTCTGTTTCTATGAGCTCCATTTTTTTTTTTTTTTTAGATTCCACATATAAGTAAGGTCATACAGTATTTGTCTTTCTCTGATTTTACTGAGCACAATACCCTCTAACTCCTTCTATTTTGTTCCAAGTGGCAGGATTTCCTTTTTCTTAATGACTGAATAAAATATTGCTTTTATATATATACCACATTTTCTTTATCTGTTCATCCACTGACGGACACTTAGGTTGCGTTCATGTCTTGGCTAATGTCAATAACGCTGCAGTGAGAAGGGGGGTGCAGATATCTCTTTAATGCAGTGATTTCATTTCCTTTAGTCACATGCCATGCCATAGTTCTTAAATTCCTTGCATCAGAGTCATAAATTCTAGGAGTGGTCACATGGCACACCTGGTGAAAGGATGGAATTTAGAATCTGATCTGGGTTCTAATCCATCATAGGTGCCTGTAATGTGATCTTAATTTCCTCTCTCCCTCAGTTTCATCATCTGTAAAATGGATTGTTACAACATTTGCATGAGACACTATATGCAAAGCACAGAACACAGCGCCTGACAGTACTCCACAGATGGTGAAAATATTTGGAAGCTCCTTCCCCAGTGCCTCATTCATGGTGCCTCGAAGATGAGAAGCTGCAACAAGGACTTTTCCAGG
>NC_048231.1:27733794-27840729 GCF_002007445.2 Ailuropoda melanoleuca
AAGCTACGATAATGACCCTTTTTCCTTAGCCTCTCTCACAGCTGGGCTTCGTTTATGTGCCCATAAGCCAGTTCCTCTTTGCAGCATGGGAGTGACTACGAACTGGGAAACTGAGCGAGACCCAAAATAGCAGCCAAACCCTCGTGGTTCTGCTGCTCTCATCTCTGGTTGCCATTTTGTTTGAAGGGGGAGAAAGAGTCCATGTAGAGGGGCAGCTGTTGGCTTTTCCTCTATGGAAAACACTGTGTGACAGAACTGAGGGGAATGCTGTCATCTTGCCATGAGGTTTCTATGGAGAGAGCTCTCTGGCATCGGGCATCCTGTTAACCAGAGCCCCCAACGAATCAGCGTTCCTGCTTCTCTAGAATAAACTACGCAGAGATACTTAGAATGCGGATGCTGAGGAAGAGTCTGAAGTATTCTGATGGTTACGCACCTGTATCCCTCCCATTCCACTCTCTTCAGGGTCACTCTCCACAGTGGCCAGTGTGATCTTTCTAGCATATGAAAGTGAGCAAGTCGCATCCTGGCTTCAGTTGTTCCCCTCTAAGGTCTTTTATGCCCATAGCCCTGCTGACTTTTCCAGTCATGTGTTAACATGTCTTCCTGCTTCCCCATGCTTTGGACAGCCTAAACTGGATCATGTCACCCCCTGCTCAGACTCCCTCCACCACCACCTCTGCGGCCGTGGCATCCCCCTGCATGCAAAGTGAAACCCCACATCCTTACATTGGTCTGGGAGAGCCTTTTGTTGGCCATTAAGGTTTTTTTTTTAAGGGGGGGCAAAGTCCCTGTTCAGTTCTTCTGCCCACTTTGTCTATTTCTTTAAAAAATTTTTTTTATTTAAATTCAGTTTAGTTAACATATAGTGTATTATTAGTTTCAGGGGTAGAATTTAGTGATTCATCAGTTGCATATAACCCCCAGTGCTCATTCCATCAAGTGTGCTCCTTAATGCCCATCACCCAGTTACCCCTTCCCCTCCAGCCACTCTCCGTTTGTTCACTATAGTTAAGAGTCTCTTACAGTTTGCCTCCCTCTCTGTTTTTATCTTATTTTTCCTTCCCTTCCCCTATGTTCATCTGTTTTGTTTCTTAAATTCCGCATATGAGTGAAATCAGATGGTGTTTGTTTTTTTTCCAACTGACTTATTTCACTTAGCATAATACTCTCTAGTTCCATCCACGTTACTGCAAACGGGCACTTTGTCTATTTCTTACTGATTTTCTGGAGTTCTTAATGCAGTCTGGATACAAGTTCTTTGTTGGATATATGTCATAACATATATACCTTCCAGCTAGCGGCTCTGTTTTCCAACGTTCTGCTTTTGCCAACGTTTTAAATTTTAATTCAATTTGTTTTCGAAGTTAGTTTTTTTGTGTGTGTGTTTTGTTTAAGGAATCTTTGCTTATCCAAGATCACGAAGATATTTTCCTTTTCTCTACATACTTCATGGATTTTACTTTCACATTTAGTTCCATGATCTACCATAAATTAATTTTTGTGTATGGTGGGAAGTAGAGATTGAAATTAATTTTTTCCCCAAACGGGCATCCCAGTGACGCAGCATCAGCTGCTGAAAAGACCAACACTTCTCTACTGGATTGCCATAACGTTTTTGTTGTAAATCCGGTGTCCATATGTGCCACACCTCTGTGCTTTTGCTGCACGTTCTTCTCTCTGCCTGAGAGGCCTTCCTTGCCCTTGTCTATTATTTGAGTCTTTCTCACCTTTCAGGACTCCTCCTAAATACCGCCATGCCTTTGAAGCCTCTCCTGTCCTCCACACCCACCCTGCTGCTTCCCAAGCAGTCTCTGATGGCCTTGGCCACTACGTCATGCCCATGCTACCCCCGAACACTGGCTTGCTTATGTGTGCCCCCGCCACAAGACTGAGAGCACCTCCAGGGCAGGGTCTGGGTGGTCTTCATCTCCGGAGCCCGTGACTAACACTGTACCAAACGTGGATGATCAATGTTTGTCTGGTGAGTAGAGAACTTCTGAGCAGCTAAAAATAAAAAGGTTAAATGCTCTTCAGTGAATTAAAAGTAATCTGTGCTGGGAGTCTTACTCTTTGGGGGAAAAAAATCAGTATTCAATGACCAGTATGTGGTATGACCCAATGTTTGGGGGTAGAAGGGTAGTTTATAAACCAGTCACTTAGATGATAAAAGGGAAGGCTTAGTCATGAATGAGGGGAAGGAAGGAAAGAAGCAAAAGCAAGGTGTTTAAACCAGAATATTCCTAAGGACATAAAATAGAAAGCATCTGACCAGTGATATATGAATTAGTGTATTTTTCCTTGTTCTCTGCCAAGTCCTACCTCAATTTGCCATCCCTTGTGTTGAGATCTAATTGACNTGTGCTGGGAGTCTTACTCTTTGGGGGAAAAAAATCAGTATTCAATGACCAGTATGTGGTATGACCCAATGTTTGGGGGTAGAAGGGTAGTTTATAAACCAGTCACTTAGATGATAAAAGGGAAGGCTTAGTCATGAATGAGGGAAAGGAAGGAAAGAAGCAAAAGCAAGGTGTTTAAACCAGAATATTCCTAAGGACATAAAATAGAAAGCATCTGACCAGTGATATATGAATTAGTGTATTTTTCCTTGTTCTCTGCCAAGTCCTACCTCAATTTGCCATCCCTTGTGTTGAGATCTAATTGACATATAACATTGTATTAGTTTAAGGAGTACAACATAATGATTTGGGATATGTATACACTGTGAAATGATTACACACTAAGCCTAGTTAACATCCACACCTAACATAGTCAAAAATTTTTTTCTTACGATGAGAACNACCAGTCACTTAGATGATAAAAGGGAAGGCTTAGTCATGAATGAGGGAAAGGAAGGAAAGAAGCAAAAGCAAGGTGTTTAAACCAGAATATTCCTAAGGACATAAAATAGAAAGTATCTGACCAGTGATATATGAATTAGTGTATTTTTCCTTGTTCTCTGCCAAGTCCTACCTCAATTTGCCATCCCTTGTATTGAGATCTAATTGACATATAACATTGTATTAGTTTAAGGAGTACAACATAATGATTTGGGATATGTATACACTGTGAAATGATTACCACACTAAGCCTAGTTAACATCCACACCTAACATAGTCAAAAATATTTTTCTTACGATGAGAATNGTCAAAAATTTTTTTCTTACGATGAGAACTTTTAAGAGCTGCTCTCTTAGCAGCTTTCAATATATAATACATTATTGTTACCTACAGTCACCATGCTGTACATTACAGCCTCAGAACATATTCACCTTGTAACTGAAAGTTTGTACCTTTTGACCACCTTCACCCATTTCCCCCAGCCCCAGATCCCTACCTCTGGCAACCACCAATCCATTCTGTTTCTATGAGCTCCATTTTTTTTTTTTTTTTAGATTCCACATATAAGTAAGGTCATACAGTATTTGTCTTTCTCTGATTTTACTGAGCACAATACCCTCTAACTCCTTCTATTTTGTTCCAAGTGGCAGGATTTCCTTTTTCTTAATGACTGAATAAAATATTGCTTTTATATATATACCACATTTTCTTTATCTGTTCATCCACTGACGGACACTTAGGTTGCGTTCATGTCTTGGCTAATGTCAATAACGCTGCAGTGAGAAGGGGGGTGCAGATATCTCTTTAATGCAGTGATTTCATTTCCTTTAGTCACATGCCATGCCATAGTTCTTAAATTCCTTGCATCAGAGTCATAAATTCTAGGAGTGGTCACATGGCACACCTGGTGAAAGGATGGAATTTAGAATCTGATCTGGGTTCTAATCCATCATAGGTGCCTGTAATGTGATCTTAATTTCCTCTCTCCCTCAGTTTCATCATCTGTAAAATGGATTGTTACAACATTTGCATGAGACACTATATGCAAAGCACAGAACACAGCGCCTGACAGTACTCCACAGACGGTGAAAATATTTGGAAGCTCCTTCCCCAGTGCCTCATTCATGGTGCCTCGAAGATGAGAAGCTGCAACAAGGACTTTTCCAGGAAACTTACAAAACTACAAAAAGATCTTTATGGTGCAGTCATTTCAACAGAACCAAGGCAAGAGCCGACATTCATCCCTGTTTGTTAGCACGATGACAATATAATTATGTGCTGGGAATGCTTTTGCTTTGCGTCAGAGGTTATGTATCCCAATGACCATTCNCGGTGAAAATATTTGGAAGCTCCTTCCCCAGTGCCTCATTCATGGTGCCTCGAAGATGAGAAGCTGCAACAATGACTTTTCCAGGAACTTACAAAACTACAAAAAGATCTTTATGGTGCAGTCATTTCAACGGAACCAAGGCAAGAGCCGACATTCGTCCCTGTTTGTTAGCGCGATGACAATATAATTATGTGCTGGGAATGCTTTTGCTTTGCGTCAGAGGTTATGTATCCCAATGACCATTCTTTCCTTCTCCCTTTTAGAGCAGAGCTTGTTGCCACGCCCATAGAATTTTCGTTGGAGCACCTAGCCGTCTTGCCTAAGGCTGCATCTGCCGGCCTCCCTGGCAGCCGGATCTGGCTCTGTCATTAAGTTCTCTCCCATGGTGCTTGCTAGCCACTTCTTTATTCCCCCTCTGGGCTGAAATGCTGATAGCATTTCCAAGGTGAACCAGCTTTGATTATGTGGAAAGGAAAACACCCTGTGTCCCAAGGGGGATGGCCAAGCAATAAGATCAAAGACACGTGGGTCTCTCAATGACCTGATGGAGCAGCACTGCCTATTCATTCTAGATGGTTCTTA
Source organism: Ailuropoda melanoleuca (assembly GCF_002007445.2). Classification (NCBI taxonomy): domain Eukaryota; kingdom Metazoa; phylum Chordata; class Mammalia; order Carnivora; family Ursidae; genus Ailuropoda; species Ailuropoda melanoleuca. Next base: position 27,738,547 of record NC_048231.1, read on the forward strand.
TGAGAGAAAGGAAGAAATTGCTGTCATTTGCGTTGTGCTTTGGGTATCTTTTGTCAGCAACTTAGTATCAACCTGAACTACTACAAGTAAATATATTTTTGGCCGGTATGTGCGTCCTCCTCCACCCCCACCAGAACGTTCTCCCTCTACCCTTCCACTTAATTAGCTCTTTTTCTTCTTTCAGACCTCAAAGATCTCTTTCTTTCCTCCTTCCTCTTTCCTTCCTCTCTTTTCTCTTTCTTCCTTTCTCCCTTCTGCCCACTCTTTTTTTTTTTAAGATTTTTTTTTATTTTTTATTTATTCGAAAGAGATAGAGACAGCCAGCGAGAGAGGGAACACAAGCAGGGGGAGTGGGAGAGGAAGAAGCAGGCTCACAGCGGAGGAGCCTGATGNCCTCAAAGATCTCTTTCTTTCCTTCCTTCTTCTTTCCTTCCTCTCTTTTCTCTTTCTTCCTTTCTCCCTTCTGCCCACTCTTTTTCTCTCTCTCTCAAGCCTCCTTCCTCTCCTCTCTTTCTGTTTTTGAAAAACTATGTCCTCCAGATCCACTCCACCCAGTTTGAGCAAGCTAGGAAGGAAAAAGGATTCTGGAGACCTAGAAGTTTTCCAGTTCACCGGAAGTTCGACTCTGAGCCTCCTAGGGGAAGGCTGTGGCTGACTGCAGCTGCTGCACGGTGGCCTGGAGAATGAGGTGTCTGCGGGACGCCACTTGTACTTGACCTTCAGTACCAAACTCCTTAGTGGGCAAACCCATCTCTTCCCAAGACTTTGCTGTCACAGAATGGGGCCATTCAAGGGACTGAGAGCCTCCAGTGTAAGGACAAGAATTCTGAGGACAACCACGCAAATGGCAATGCTGTCTCCCTGAATCCGTGCTTGAGACAGAAGCTTTTGCCGAATGCAAGCTCTACCAGTGGAGCTGGAAATGCTAAAACCGTGCAGCTGCACAAATGTGGCCACCTTGAGCCCCTCTTCCCTTCATTTCTGGGGAGATGCAGCCATCACAAAGAGACGCTGTCATCCTTTTGCCTCCCACCAGCCTGCCGCAGAGACGCAGAGCTTTGCCATGGGACAGTAACAGGGCTACGAACTACCTGCACCTGATCACAGCCTNAAGCTACCTGCGCCTGATCGCAGCCTGCAGGACATGATGTCCTTGCAGAAAGGAACAAGCAGGTGCTCGGGGTTGCTTCGGGGCTATTGAATGATGTGTCCTTGTGATTGTCCTCCTGGGAATTCTAGAGGTTCCAGCCTTGCAGGGAGTGAACTGGGACAGGATGGAGATCTGGCCTCCCATCAAACGCTCAGGTTGGGCCAGAAGGGCCTTGCTACTGCTTCCTCAGAAACCAGGTCCTCTCGGGCTTTCTCTGCTGGTGACCGGGCAGCAGGCCTGGTGTAGGGACAGTTCAAGGACTGACTTGGCCGCACCTGTCCCCGTCTAGGAGTCAGGAGTTGTGTGTTCTAGTCCCAGTTCCCAGCCCTACAGCTGAGAGAACTGGAGCAAATTCTTCCAACTCTGCATGCCTCAGTATCCTCATCTGTAAAGTGAAGGGGAAAAAACTGGCCCTGCCTTTAACCAGTGAGATGGTCCGAGAATAAAAACAAATAGTACACGTGAGAGCACTCCGGGGGCTGGTGGGCTCATTCAGTGGAGAGTGCAACACTGATCTCGGGGTTGTGAGTTCAAACCTCATGTTGGGTGTAGAGGTTACTTAAAAATAAAATCTTAAAAAAAGAAAAAACCCTTTGTAAGTTTAAAGCTTTGTGCAGATGCAAACCCTGGGTCAAAATNTTGTGAGTTCAAACCTCATGTTGGGTGTAGAGGTTACTTAAAATCTTAAAAAAAGAAAAAACCCTTTGTAAGTTTAAAGCTTTGTGCAGATGCAAACCCTGGGTCAAAATCTTATTATTGGGATACTAACAGTATTCCAAGAGCCNTCTTATTATTGGGATACTAACAGTATTCCAAGAGCCTGTTCAGGGAGTTGTTGCGTGAATTTCCCTAGGTAAGCAGATCCATGGTATACTTCAGGATTCACTTGACAACTCGCCTGTGCCCCTGGGAATGTCTAGGATAGGTTACAATAAAACAATATGAATTCAGTGATGTGTAGGTGAAATTGGCAAAATGCCTCTTCTCCATTCTACCAAAGTCCTGACTTTGTTTAGGATTAATTAGTTCAGTAATACTGGAGGTACAGTTAACCCCCAGATCTCAGTGGCTTAACCGCTCTGTGTCCCATGTGATTCGGTGATGTAAGTGCTGGGCCCTCATAGCTTTCAGATAGTCCTCTTTGATTAAATTTCATTTATCTTGTCCTCAGTGACTGCATTTTTTCTTTCTCTCCTGATTTCAAGAGGGTAATCAAGGGCAACTAGATGAGCGTATGACCTGTGTAGTGTCCCAGGTTCTCAGAAGAGCCCCACGCTTGGTTTAATGCCTTGCCTACTGATGCTGTCTTCAAATACTTCATCATTTTTGAACAAGGGGCATGCATTTTCATTTTGCACTGGGTCCCCCAAATCATGAAGCCAGACCTGGTGGCAGATACATTGACGAGCAACCAGTCCCCTTCCTCCCAGATGCTTTCCATTGAGGGACCCCGCCCAGAGTTCACTCCTTGCGAGGACAATGGCCGGGAGCCTTTGGGCAGCTGGGATTCCAGCCCGGTGTCTTGCCTACAAGCCACACCCATAATGTGCCATGTTCATCTCCAGTTCCTGGGTGAACACTTAAAGACAGAGCCACACATTCGTGGTACAAAAGCCTTCCAATTTGCCCCGCTTACTTATAGTGATCTCACTTAGAGCTCATTCCACACAATTCCTTGGGAACTCTGATTTATGAGCCTTTCTGATGACTCAAGATAGTTTTCATGGACGCAACTCTCTCTCTGCATCCATGCCGCGCCACTGCACGATACTTCATTATATGATGAGATGACTACCGTAAGCACAAACGCCATGAGCGACTCTGGGATGATCCCTGCAGGCTCTTACTGAACGCACACCTGAGCAGGTGCCTCCAGGTACGGAATGCACTCATCCGCACAGCCCACTGGCCCGCTGGGCGGACCACAGCCTCAGTCAGCAGATATCATGGACAAAAAGGAGATCAGTTCTGTTAGGTCGGTTGAGAGGGCTTTCACTTTTCTGTGACTGATCCAACCGTGTGGCTGGACATTTTGGTGGTTTCTACTATATTTTTCTATTCTAAATAATGCCTCACTGAACATGCTTGTCCTTAAATCTTTGATTTAGTATTTAACACAAAATGAATGATTGAAGATAAATTTGTAGAAGTGGAGGGACAGGGTCCAACAGTCCGCGTGCTTTCAAAGCTTGTGATAAGATTTGCCAAACTGTCCTGCAAATGGTGCCATCAGCGCTAAGGAGGAGGCTTCCTACTCCCTCCCAACGCTGGGTAGTGCTGGGAGGTGCACCATATGCACACTCACTTTGAGGAAGGCAATTCTGTGTGCGCAGCAAATCTTCCACACACACACAACCCAGCCATTTCCAGGACAAGCCAATGGTTCAACTGCTGCTGCTCTATCCTTGTGGGAAAGGCGGTCTTACTGGAAAGGAGATCTCCCGAGAGCTGATACAGCAATCAATCCACGTAGCCGCCACAGAGGTGTCCCTGTTTGTGTCCACAAAGGTCCTTCATGTCTGGGAGCTCCCCCCACAACTGCCAGGGCACAGTTGGCTGCCTGCCTAGCCTCGCAAACCAGCCATCTCCTCTTTGGGGCCTGCTGGAGGTGGCAGGAAGCAGACTGCAGGGTCCCCTGTTTAGGAACCTTCATCGCTGACCCTTCATTTCCTCTTCCCCCAGTCTCAGGAACACCTTCTTGGTCTTCAGAAAAAGCCCCCCTTCATCCAAGATTTGGTGGAGTCCTTGTCTTAATCAGCCTGGGGGGGTGTTGTAACAAAAATACCACAGACTGGGGGGACTGATGAACAATAGAAGTTCATTTCTCGTGGTTCTGAGGTGCAGGACTGGGGTCAGATGCCAGCATGGCATCTGGTGAGGACTCTCCATGGCTGACTTCTCATTGTATCTTCACATGGTGAGAGCAGAGAGAGAAGCAAGCCCTCTCCCCAGGCTTACAAGGGCACAGATCCCATCGTTGAGGACTCTACCCTCATAACCTAGTCTCATCGCATTTACTTCCCAAAGGCCCCTCCTCCTCATACAGTTCCGCTTAGGGTCTCAACATATGAACTGTCAGGGGACACCAACATTCCTAGCAGTTCTCTTCAACTGCCCATCTAGGCAGGGCCTCAGGCTTTTGGAAACCAAAGCCAGGCAGAGGCTTCTGGGTCGTTGTCACTGGGACTCGACACCTGGCTGTTCGAATGAGAAGGTCAGGGAAAGAAAAGAGCAGGATAAACAAAGTTATTATTAAAACAAAATGCTCCTGCCCCACGTCTCTCAGCTTATAGCAAGCTGCTCCTCTGGGGTACCTCGTCTTTTCATGGGAGGTCATAGTGTCAACTCTATTATCATTGGGAATCTGTTATTTTCAAAGACTGAAAATAAATTTAGAATATTAGATCAAGCAATCTTTCTTTTTCTTTTTTAAAAGATTTTATCGTAGAGAGAGCATGTGCATGCACGGGGAGAGGGTCAGAGGGAGAGGGAGAGATCTCAAGCAGACTCCCTCTGAGCAAGGAGCCCAATGTAGGACTCGATCTCATGACCCTGAGATCATGACCTGAGCCGAAATTAAGAGTTGGATGCTTATGGTTCAACACTCGCAAATCAATCAATGTGATACATCATATCAACAAGAAAAGACTCAGGAACCATATGATCCTCTCAATTGATGCAGAAAAAGCATTTGACAAAATACAGCATCCTTTCCTGATTAAAACCCTTCAGAGTGTAGGAATAGAGGGTACATTTCTCAATCTCATAAAAGCCATCTATGAAAAGCCTACTGCAAGCATTATTCTCAATGGGGAAAAGCTGGAAGCCTTTCCCTTAAGATCAGGAACACGACAAGGATGCCCACTCTCGCCACTATTATTCAACATAGTACTAGAAGTCCTTGCAACAGCAATCAGAAGACAAAAAGGGATCAAAGGTATCCAAATCGGCAAAGAAGAAGTCAAACTGTCTCTCTTTGCAGATGACATGATACTCTATATGGAAAACCCAAAGGAATCCACTCCCAAACTATTAGAAGTTATAGAACAATTCAGTAAGGTGGCAGGATACAAAATCAATGCCCAGAAATCAGTTGCATTTCTATACACGAATAACGAGACTGAAGAAAGAGAAATTAGGGAATCCATCCCATTTACAATAACACCAAAAACCATGCGTTACCTTGGAATTAACTTAACCAGAGACGTAAAGGACCTATATGCTAGAAACTATAGATCACTTTTGAAAGATATTGAGGAAGACATAAAAAGATGGAAAAATATTCCATGCTCATGGATTGGAAGAATTAACATAGTTAAAATGTCCATACTACCCAGAGCAATCTACACTTTCAATGCTATCCCGATCAAAATACCGAGGACATTTTTCAAAGAACTGGAACAAATAGTCCTTAAATTTGTATGGAACCAGAAAAGGCCCCGAATCTCCAAGGAACTGTTGAAAAGGAAAAACAAAGCTGGGGGCATCACAATGCCGGATTTCGAGCTGTACTACAAAGCTGTGATCACAAAGACAGCATGGTACTGGCACAAAAACAGACACATCGACCAATGGAACAGAATAGAGAACCCAGAAATGGACCCTCGGCTCTTTGGGCAACTAATCTTTGATAAAGCAGGAAAAAACATCCGGTGGAAAAAAGACAGTCTCTTCAATAAATGGTGCTGGGAAAATTGGACAGCTACATGCAAAAGAATGAAACTTGACCACTCTCTCACACCATACACAAAAATAAACTCCAAATGGATGAAAGACCTCAATGTGAGACAGGAATCCATCAAAATTCTAGAGGAGAACATAGGCAACAACTTCTATGACATCGGCCAGAGCAACCTTTTTCACGACACATCTCCAAAGGCAAGAGAAATAAAAGATAAAATGAACTTATGGGACTTTATCAGGATAAAGAGCTTCTGCACAGCCAAGGAAACAGTCAAAAAAACTAAGAGACAGCCCACGGAATGGGAGAATATATTTGCAAAGGACACCACAGATAAAGGACTGGTATCCAAGATCTACAAAGAACTTCTCAAACTCAATACACGAGAAACAAATAAACAAATCATAAAATGGGCAGAAGATATGAACAGACACTTTTCCAATGAAGACATACAAATGGCTAACAGACACATGAAAAAATGTTCAAAATCATTAGCCATCAGGGAAATTCAAATCAAAACCACACTGAGATACCACCTTACGCCAGTTAGAATGGCAAAGATAGACAAGGCAAGAAACAACAATTGTTGGAGAGGATGTGGAGAAAGGGGATCCCTCCTACATTGTTGGTGGGAATGCAAGTTGGTACAGCCACTCTGGAAAACAGTGTGGAGGTCCCTTAAAAAGTTAAAAATTGAACTACCCTATGACCCAGCCATTGCACTACTGGGTGTTTACCCCAAAGATACAGACGTAGTAAAGAGAAGGGCCATATGCACCCCAATGTTCATAGCTGCATTGTCCACAATAGCCAAATCATGGAAGGAGCCGAGATGCCCTTCAACAGATGACTGGATTAAGAAGCTGTGGTCCATATATACAATGGAATATTACTCAGCTATCAGAAAGAACGAATTCTCAACATTTGCTGCAACATGGACGGCACTGGAGGAGATAATGCTAAGTGAAATAAGTCAAGCAGAGAAAGACAATTATCATATGATTTCTCTCATCTATGGAACATAAGAACTAGGATGATCGGTAGGGGAAGAAAGGGATAAAGAAAAGGGGGGTAATCAGAAGGGGGAATGAAACATGAGAGACTATGGACTATGAGAAACAAACTGAAGACTTCAGAGGGGAGGGGGTGGGGGAAGGGGATAGACTGGTGATGGGTAGTAAGGAGGGCACGTATTGCATGGTGCACTGGGTGTTATACGCAACCTAATGAAGCATCAAACTTTACATCAGAATCTGGGGATGTACTGTATGGTGATTAACATAATATAATAAAATAAAAAAAAAAGAGTTGGATGCTTAACTGACTGAGCCACCCAGGCACCCCTCAAGCAATCTTTCATTCAGATAATAATTACCAAATGATTTTATCTACAGGCTTTACTGCTTTGAGTTTATAATAAAATTAACATGACTTGAAGTCTTACTCATTTTCAACATTGTATAGGGATGCAGAATAGAACTCAAAAAATTTTTGAACATCTATGTATTTATTATGAAAACTGAAATGTGTACCAAAACATAATAAACCTCAGAGGGGAAGAAGCTTGTCTGAATTCTCTATTGCTTCCTTTTTCCTTCCCTTTTTTTTTAATTGGATTAAAACACACATAACATGAAACTGACAGTCTTAGCCGTTCTTCAAGTGCACAGTTTGGTGGCACTGGGTACATTCACACGGGTGTGTCACCATCACCACCATCTACCCCCAGAACTCTCTCATCTTATGTAGCTGACACTGTACCTATTAAACACTAACACCCCAGACTCCCCTCCCCCACCAGCCTCTGGCAACGCTCATACTACTTTTTGTCTTTATGACCGTGACTACTCTAAGTACTTCATGTAAGTGGAATCCTCATCTATCCTATTGTGACCAGCTTATTTCATTTAGCGTATCGTCCTTAAGGTTAATCCATATTGTAGCATCTCCCCTCCTTTTTAAGGCTCAATAATATTCCATCATGTGTATATACCATATTTTGTTTATTCATTTATCCACAGATAGACACTGGGGTTGCTTCCACATTTTGGCTGTGAGGAATGCTGCTATGACCATGGGTGTACGGATATCTCTCTGAGACCCTGCTTTCAATTCTTTTCAGTATATACATAGAAGTGCAATTGCTGGGTCATATGGTAATTCTATTTATAATTTTTTGAGGAACCTCCTTACTGTTTTCCACAGCAGCTACACCATTGTACATTCTCACCAACAGTGCACAGGAAGAACTCAATCTGGTCCAGCAGAATCATTCTGCTCACCTACTGTAAGTCTGGGATCAAGGCTAGATCTGGTGGGGGCCAAAGAAATGGAGAGCATTTTATCCTAAAGAGTATGCAAATTTATCTTACTAATTAGATTGAGAGGAGTTAGTTTAAAAACTGCATGTTAAAAGATTAAATTTTTAGATAAAATATGCAATTAAAGTACTTTTTGGAGAAAATAAACAGAGTAGGACCATCTGGTTGCCTGCTTCCCCCAATCAGGGAGGCACTAGCCCAGCACTCTAGGATGCCTTCTGAGAGAGAAACCTAGAACATTTTGCTATTTCTTCTCCCGTCTTCAGCAGCCAGCTGAGACAGGTGATATTTCAGAACAGGAGATGCAGACAAGTGCTATGTTCACCCCTCGAGACATTCTGAGTGCTAATTTGGTCCGGGTCAGACTACCTGGGGTGCATACTTCTATCTCATTAATTTTGCCCTTGCACAAAGGTCTTCACAGAGTTGAAAGAACATTAGGAATGTTTTTGGAGGTGGACAGATTGGGGCTCCCATTCGAGCTGCTTTGCCTAATGGCCGTATAATCTTGGGTAAAGAACCCATACCTCCTTATAAAAGCATCCCTGAGTCCTGTCTCTGCTGGAAATGAATCATCCCCTCCTCTCTGGTACGCCATAATACAAACTTCTATTACTGTAACATTTGCATCTTACCATGCTTGTTAATTTGACTACTGGCTTGTCTTCTCCTGGCACCTTGGCACCAGGGAGGATGGCTGCATTGTACCTGTATCCCCAAGACACTGCACAGAGCCTGGTACATGGTGGAGGTGTTAGGAGCTGACGCTCTGCAGAAACTGCCACACCTGATAAGTAATACTGTTAGCGACCCACTAAACTCAAACTGTCACTTGGCCTCTGATAGTATCTCCCAGTATTGGAGAGATCGAAGTAATGAGAACTAGTGAAGCAGAACCAGATTCTAGCCTCAATGCCATTATTCTGAGAGCTACTTTGTATCTATCTTTCTTTAGCTCACTGTGATGTGATTCTCAGTTTTGGTCCCTACACTGTTCCTCCAAGGAGAAGGCAGTCCTGGAAGGGAGTCGACCTTGCACGAGAGGACTACAGAAATCAGAAATTTACATTTTATTGCCTTCTCCTACATCTTATCTTATTCTTATTAGAAGAATGCTAGAAGCCTGGAGGCAGGGGCTCTTGGCAGTTTGGTTTGTGTGAGGCTGAGTATGTCCTATTTTTAAGGTTCATAGGCTCTAGGCTCATTCTCTAAAGAGTAGGCACTATCCCTCGCATCCCCATCCACATTCATTCTGTCTAGTCCCCAGATTACTCTTTAAGTGTTCTGGATCAGAACCCAACCTCTCTATAGTGGGCTGAAAGGTAGTATCCCAAAAAGATATGTCCATGTCCCAATCCCAAGAACCTGTATAACCTTATTTGAAAAATGGATCTTTGCAGATGAAATTAAATTATGGATCATGAGATCATCCTGAATTACCTGGATGGACTCTAAATCCAATGACAAGTGTCCTTGGAAGAGATGGAGAGAAGACACACAGAGGAGAAAGTGACACAAAGATGGAGGCAGAGAATGGAAGGATGTAGTCACCCTGGAAGCTGGATGAGGCAAAGAATGGATTCTCCCCTAGAGCGTTTGGAGGGATTACAGCCTCGCTAACACCTTAATTTTGGACTTAAGGCCTCCAGAGCTCTGACAGAATACATTTCTGTTGTTTTAAGCCACTGAGTTTGTTTTAAGCCACTAAGTTATGGCAGCCCTAGCAAATAAATACACTACGCAAGTTTCAGTTTCCTTAGCTGCAAGAAGAAATACTAATCCTTCCCAACAGATTTATTATGTGGATTTAATGAGAAACTATAAGTAAAGTTGCCCATATCAGTGATCCATGTAGTAGGCCCTCAGTATATGGTAGCCACTAGAGTCTTACGTTCTTGACATTTATGGAAGCTCACTGGAAGTCCATACTTGGGCATTTCACTACAATGCTCCCACAAGACTCTGGATTGCCCTCTCAGAGTTAACCTGGGAGAGAAACACTTGATGAAGGAGGGCAAAGAAGTGAAAGGTCACCGAAAAGAGACAGAGCCTTCTCAGGTAAGCAGGATATCATTAAAGAGTACTATGACCAACCCCAGAGAGGTTTGGGTAGTCATGAGGGCCTAAAAAAAGAAGAGCAAAGGGGGAAATGTTGGCCACTCATGTTCAGACTATGTTTAGGAAAGAGGGGTCTTAGCGAAAAGGTTTCTATGATTTCCAATCTCTAGGCAAAACTATCCCATCTATGTGGTGATAGATGGTCTTGATGCCATTAATTATTTAAATATTAAATATTTCAAAGCAACCTTTGGATTTCCATGTAGGTCTGCTTATGAGGAAAATGAATTAACTGTTGGCGTTTTGAGTAATCCTGACCTCCGTGATAGAGATTTTTCATGACAGATCCAAAGCGTGGCTCTGGATGAAGATTTGGCTTCCCAAGTATCGTAACTGGAGAGAATGCACAGATGGGGCCAGCGAAGGCACCCTTAGTCTTTGTGACAACTGTTTTACTCACTATTGATTCTTGTCTCCATTTCTTAGGCATTTCAGTTAGGCTGAGTTCGTTTTCCAGGATTTGATCACTTCTGGCATCAATGAGGCCCCCGGGCCTAAAAAACAAAAGGCCTGGCATGGATTACACCACTATGACATTTCGGGTCCATCCTTTCCTCTGATTCCCACAGAATCACTTTCCATGCTCCCTGCAAAACTCATCAAGAACATTCAATTGTGCCTGTCATTGCTTCCAACACCCATGGTGATGATGTTTTCTGAGACAGAGATTGGACATGCACGGGTGAGTATATGTTTGGAGAACACTGGGATAGAATATTTAATAATGAAAGTAATTAAAAATGCACAACAGGTAGCCATTATGCTTATGTGGTACTAGTAAGAGAAACATTTTAGAATTCAATTCCAATAGACATTTTGCTTCTACTGAACAATTGATATATTTGCTTCTTTGGTAAAAATAATGCTTTCTTTTACTCCAGGAAGTGGGCACAGACACACGTGGACAATATCACACTGTGATTGTGCTGACTACCAATCTGTTCCTCCCTACCTTTCTTTCTCAGCAAGTAGTTCCAACTACTACTATCAAGAAACTCAATGTGAAAGCTGTTAATCATCATAACTGCATGAATTCTTTTACTTTCCTTGTTCTTAATTTTCTAGTTCTCCCCCTCAGATTATACCACAATTTTAGCCACTCAGATGGCTGGCTGGCTGGCTATCTGTTCATGGCAGGGACTGGTTGGTTCCACCCCTCATCCGTTCTCTTGTTCTTCCTTATTAACAAAATCTCCCTTTCAGCCAGGTGTGGCCATGGACTAAGTTTTGTGTGGGACTTCCAGGAAGGCTGCTTAAAGAGTGCTGACCCATTGAAGGGGAGTCTTTTATCTTTCCTACCTGTTGACTTGGTAGTACCCCCAGCATACCAGCAGCTATCCTAGACCATGAGGTGTCCCAAAGGATAGAAGCCAGTACTGGGATGATGGAACAGAAAGATGGGTGCTGAGTCACTGATACCTGGAACGTCATCCTTTCAGCTCCAGCCACCTAGCCAGCGGTTTCTCTTAGGTGAATCAGAAATAAACTTTGACTTTTTTGAAGTCACTCTTATTTTTTCCATAAAACTGCTACACTATTTTTTTTACAGCACTTCCCAGAGCTTTATCAAAAATTAATTTCAGATTCACTCCATTTTTTAAGACAGACCACTCCAAAAATATTCTCCAAATTCAGTGAAAATCTGGCTCAATATTTTTGTGTGATGTGGTAATCAGACACACTTAATTTTGTCTATATAGATGTGCCCTCTGTTAGAGGCTGGTGCAGACACATTTTGGAAGGGGGCAGAGTATAAATAAATAAACAACAGTAATAGTAAGTAGGGAAGTATTTCAAGAGGTAGCTTCCATCCATCTTCTGTAATGAATATATGAAAAATTTTGAAATTAGCATGGTACTTGTATGTAAAAGAAAGTGTCTAATGAATATTCTATCAAGGATATCGAATATCCCCTTAAGACTTATTGATATCATTCACCTGCAGAGAAAAGTCACTTTTTCATAGATTAAACCAAGATAAATACCAGCCCACTGTCTGTCCAAAGTGTTATAAATTTTGCATTACTGAACTAATGAGATTTAATAAAATCCAAATTAAGTCTTATAGTACTTTGGAAAGAATCTTTCTTTCCTTTCAACCCTAGGTCTTCCCACTCATCTTCAAAGGAAGCATTAATGAGAAGCAATAAATCCCAGCACGATCGTGATTAAATTTCATGAATTAAACAGAGGTAATTTTGCAAAATGGTAAATTCAATCAGTAGAACAGATACTTTTCTTTCTCAGCCAAACTGAGGGCCAAACGTGTCTCCAGATCTTGGCATAAATGATGACATTTTGATTCTTCCTATAAGTGAGTAAAATGCTTTTAAATACCTTCAAGAGTAAATTGCAAAACTGCTATTAGTGCCTTTAAAAATATGGCTTAGCCCTCTTTCCTTCCCTTCCTTTTCCCCCTACCTCCATTCCCACCCTCCAACACATGTACATACAAATCTGGTGGCTATCTGGGCAACACTGAAGGATAATCATGACTCTGATTATAGAATGCAGCTTTAAAATTCTGGATTCTCTGTTTTAAGTGAGAAGCACCAGCTCGGAAATCATTTCTCCTAGTCGCTATAGGTTTTCCAGCGTCTTGGCAGTTAAGAAACACCAGCTTGCTGACAGCATTTTAAATGACCTACATTTGTGTGGAAAGCCATGTGGTCCAGCCCAGCAGGATTAGAGACGGGAGAAGATGCTCTGGCACTGATTGCTTATCAAGAGAAGCCGACTCCAGACCTTTCCTGCTTGGTTTCTCCATCTCACCATCTGCATAACTGCTGATTCATTAGGCAGGTGTCTCTCCTGCTGCTGGAAGGGACATTTGTTCCCTGTAATTTGCCACTTTTCCAAATGGTTAAGGGAAATTGGACTCGCTGCTGGATACTGCAAGTGATGAGCTAATGCCAGCACTTCCCCCATGTAAATGTCATGCATAGAATCAAGGCTCAAATGGCTAATGACTTCCCAGCTAACCTGGAGTGGACACCTACAGGAGAAACCAGCAACCATCATGACATTTTGGGAACAAGCCTAATTTAAATGTTGCATTCTGTTGTCCGCACATTTATCAGACTGTGCATTTAAATTTTGGTTTGGAGAATATTATCACTTGCCCAGAGTGTGTGTCTTATAAATATGTCCAAATCACTGTAACTAAGAAGCCAGGAAATTGAAGGGGACAATGCCCGCACATACCCCAGGAGAGTTCAGGGCTGAGAATAGTTTACATTCATCAAGGCCTAAGAGACTACTTCTTGGTGCCGCTTGCCTTTAATTTTGTCCAAAAGTCTTCTTTTTGCCCAAAGATTTTTCTGTCCTACTGTTGGTTCCATATCTCCTCCCATCCCCAGACACAGGGGCATGACTCAAGATGAAATCATCATAGTACCTCAAATCCCTGGACACAGTGATTAGACTCAGAGTTGGGCAAATTGTGACAAAGTCCTTGCCTTTTGTATGAAAAAGCCATTCATCCATTCATAAAATTTTTTTACAAAACCTCCACTCAAAGAGAGGCATTATTTAGGGTGCTGGGGAAGTAGCAATAAATAAGACAGATGTAATTCCATGGAGTTTACACGATAGGGCATGGAGCAGGGAGGCAGACACTAAGCAAGAATATGAACAAGATGATTTGTGAAAGTACTGCATTAAGAAGGATGTAAGAAGCATGAATGATAGTGAACAGGGCTAACACCCAGAGAAAATTGAAAACGGGAGGGGAAGGAGGCCCTAGGGGTGCTAAAGTGTTGGTTCTAGCTATCTTTTTTTTCCCCCAAGATTTTTATTTATTTATTTGAGAGAAAAAGAGAGAACACTCGAGCACAAGCAGGGGGAGGGACAGGCAGAGGGAGAAGCAGGCTCCCCGCTGAGCAGGGAACCCAATGTGGGACTCAATCCCAGGACGCTGGGATCATGACCCGAGGTGAAGGCAGACACCCAACCCACTGAGCCACCCAGGCATCCGAAGCTCTAGTTGACTCTTATGGCCAGTTTCACCCTGCTCTTCCTGGGGCTTCAGATCATGAGCCAACAAATTCCCCTTTGGAGCTAACGCCAGCTCAATCTCCACTATGCATCCCTTACCCACTCTTTGATGCCAGGATCTTGACTTGAGAATGGTCCTTCAGTCAGCAAGTCTGTGTTGACTGCCTGGTGCTGGGTATTGTGAGGGTTCAAAGAGGAGCAGGTCATGCTTGCCCCCCTCAAGTAGTTTTCCATAAGTGTGGGCTGGGAAGTGGGCATAGACACACGTGGACAATATCAAACTGTGATTGTGCCGACTACCAACCTGTTCCTCCCTACCTTTCTTTCTCAGCAAGTAGTTCCAACTACCAGGTTGCTCAAGCCTTGATTCATCGCTCTCTCACCTCCCATTTCCGATCCATCAAAACTATTTCTTGAGTCCATTCCCATTGACACCACGCTGGCCTGATTCCACCTCTTCCATGCACTGTGGGAATACCTTCTGCACTCCTCTGGAGAAGAGTTGGCTTCCTTGGAATCATGTGAATCTCCAGATGGAAATTGACTGCAATAGGAGAGGTGATGATGACCGCCAGGAAGGCTTCCATTACTGAGCCCAGGAAGCCACAAATTCTAATGCATTCCTACGAGACCACACAGACACAATGCTCGGATCTTCCAACGCATTTGACAGTTTGTGACGAGACTCTCATGAGCACAGGTATGGCCAGAACTGAGAATACCTGATGAAATGTTAGCACTGGAAATCACTCTGAAGTCACCTGGACCAACTACCTCCTGGTACCAGTGGGGAAACTGAGGTGCAAGGAAGTTAAATGGCTTATCTGAAATCACTATAATTACTTAATTATATATATGTAATGTCTATTCCAAAGCAGATTTAAAATGCCTCATCTGTGATTTAAAAAGACTATGGGCACAGTACTTCTTCAAGACATCATCACAAATAGTATTTGTCCAAAATAAGTTTTTTTGATAAGAATCAGGTAGCAAGGGTGCAAAGATATGTCTGATGAGTACTGGGGAACATGTACCATGGGATGGATTAAGAGTGGAGACATAAGCCAACTCCTGAGAGGGTCTATACCCTTTTGTAAGAAAGCAGCCATCCCATCTCCTCACACCTCGCTGTAAGTGCGTGCCCCTGGATATGGCCAAGATTTCCCTTAGGAAACATCTCTGGTCCCGCACTATGCTGGACAAATAAATGATTGAGGGCCTCAGTTTTCTGCTAGAGAAAACAGCTACGGGTATTTTTTTTTTTAAGATTTTATTTATTTATTTGACAGAGATAGAGACAGCCAGAGAGAGAGGGAACACAAGCTGGGGGAGTGGGAAAGGAAGAAGCAGGCTCCCATTGGAGGAGCCTGATGTGGGGCTCGATCCCAGAACACTGGGATCACGCCCTGAGCCGAAGGCAGCCGCTTAATGACTGAGCCACCCAGGCGCCCCAGCTATGGGTATTCTAACTTAAAAAGTTTAGGGGCTCCTGGGTGACTCAGTTGGTTAAGCCATTGCCTTTGGGTCAGGTCATGATCTCAAGGTCCTGTGATCCAGCCTGGTGTCAGACTCCCTGCTCAGGGGGAGCCTCCTTCTCCCTCTCCTTCTGCCCCTCCCCCCAGCTCAGTCCCGCACTCTAAAGTAAATACAATCTTTAAAGAAGAAAAAAAAAGAATGTTCAAATCAGTACCAACTCGGCCATAAAAACAAAGCATCCATTGAATAGCCAACATTATGCAGTTAAATCCTGCAAGATAAACTAATTGCGAAGTTTGCAAATGTGCAAATAAATGAATTGACTTTCTATTTGAAGTGGAGAGCTATAAAACAACTAAAGGTTGGGGAATATCTACTCCAAATGAGATCTTATTTTGGAATGGTTATTTTATATCATTATCTTCCACTTGTGTGTCTGTGGGACACATAATTGACCTAAGCCTCAGTTTACTCTCTCTGTACAGTTGGCCAGTAATATTCCTGATGTTCCAGGGTTATTGGAACAGATGAGATAATGCATATAGAAGATTTAGCATAGCTTTCAATAAATGTTAACATTGTATTACAAAAGGGCTATATTAAGGTCAATCTTCATTCACAACAATAAAATTGAGCCATCAGGATACAGGAGCTTGAGGTGAGGGGCTGGGAATGTATCTGGGTCATATGCTAAAACAGCCTAGGCACTGAGCAAGCTCTAGACAAAGTCAAGACTAAAGCTAATTATCTGCACAATGCAGGACATCTGTCATCAGTTCAGCAAAACTGGGATGACAAAGTTGAGCAGGACACTGTCCCTGCTTTTGATGTCCTCCCACGTAGAAAGAAGGTGCTAGATAGTACTGGAGGCCCTTCCCTACAGAGACAGTTTTCGTAATTGAATTACATATTGACCATAAGGTCAGTGAATTAAGAAACACATTTACGGGGCGCCTGGGTGGCATAGCAGTTAAGCGTCTGCCTTCGGCTCAGGGCGTGATCCCGGCGTTCTGGGATCAAGCCCCGCATCCGGCTCCTCCACTATGAGCCTGCTTCTTCCTCTCCCACTCCTCCTGCTTGTGTTCCCTCTCTCACTGGCTGTCTCTGTCTCTGTCGAATAAATAAATAAAATCTTTAAAAAAAAAAAAAAGAAACACAATTTACATTACCCTGATTGCCATTGGTAACAACAGGCTTGTCCCTGGGGATCCGTCCTTGATGAGGATGACAGGTAAGAGGAACAAAGTGTGAGGACACCCAGCAGCGTGCATGCTTCCTCCTTGGTACACCAGTTCATGCCCGTGATTTTTCTGTGTACTGTGTTATGAATTGTGACGCCAGCAAAGTTGCAAGGTCAAGGCCAAGATGATTGAGGTTTGGAAGGCTCCTGGGTGTGTGGCTTATAAGTCAAATGAGGTGTTTGGGTTCATTTTTGTCTTTCTTGATCAAGCAATTTGATATGTGAGTTTGCAATTAAATGCTGTGATTGGCATAAAGCACCTTTAGTATTGAAAATCCTGCAGGAGAGCTAACTTTGTTATTGTAAGCCTTGAACACACTAACTGCCACCCCTTTTATCTCTCGCCAAATCAATTGGTTTTTAATTCAATTTTGATAAAGTCAATTTTCTCAGGAACGCAATTATCTTTTTATAGCATATCAGGCTGTATAAATACACAATGTGGGAACTGCTACGGCAGCGGAATGCATAAAAGAGGAGGGTAACCCAAAATAATTCTGCCTTGGGGTGTGTGGGTGGGTGAAGGGAATGTCAGGGGAGGCTACGGAAAAGAGCTGACATTCGAGTTGGAGGCTTAGGAATAAGTACCTGCTTCCCTGGCAGATGGGATGGGAAAGGCTATTCCCGGCAAAGGGAAGGGCTTGAATGTACAAAGGCTGGAGAAGTGTAAATGCACGCCAAATAGAGGAGATGGGGACTGGCATAGCTGCTTAGCATCTGCTGGACAAATGTAACTGAACGCGTAGCAGGTGCTGTGCTCGGCAAAGGGCACCGGCTGCAAAGAACACAGGTGATGCGGGAAGGCAGGCTGGAGCCAGGAGATGGCTGGGAGGCTTTGTGCCTCTCGCTTTGGAGTTTGAACTCCTGAAGACAGTGTGGTTTTAAAGCAGAGGACTGGTGTCATGAGAGCCCAATGCAGAGGAGCAGGAGCAGAACCGTAGAGAATGGACGGAAGAGGAGAGACCAGACGGATATGTAGTAGTCCAGGTTGGCGTAGTTGGGGGCAGCAGTGATGTGTGATTTGGGGGGAGCCCCACTGACATATGCAGCCCTCTTTCCTGGTGCCCACAGGACCCATTTCCCCAGATTTGCAGCTCTTCTAGCACCTGTTCTAATTTGCAAGGAATTAAACAAACCCAAAAAACCCCAAAAAACCCCAACCTAGAAAGCTAAATCGGACTCGCTCTCTCAGAGCTGAAATTACTTTAGCAAAGATAATGGCTTCTTTTAGTTTGCAGGGTTTCGTCTTCTCTTCTAAAGGTTAAAAATAGAAAACAGATTAAAATCCTGAGTATGAATCCTAAAAAGGATTTCTATTCCCTCCCTGTGGGGTGATAAATTTAAAGGGCCATGGGATCTAGAAACTGCCTGAGAGACGCTCTTTTGCTCCACGCATTCTTTTTTTTTTTTTTTTTTTTTTTTTTTTTTTTTTTAAAGATTTTATTTATTTATTCGACAGAGACAGAGACAGCCAGAGAGAGAGGGAACACAAGCAGGGGGAGTGGGAGAGGAAGAAGCAGGCTCATCGCGGAGGAGCCTGATGTGGGGCTCGATCCCATAACGCCGGGATCACGCCCTGAGCCGAAGGCAGACGCTTAACCGCTGTGCCACCCAGGCGCCCCCACGCATTCTTTTTTTAGCCAAAGACCTGGCCATGTGCTCTCGTACAGAATTGGTCATGGTCTGCGAGGCAGGTTTATTCTGTTTTGCATAGCAGACCTGCTCCTAATCACGTCTATTCTTATTTCAGGTTAGGTGGGGGGCCAGCGGGGGGTTGGTGAGAAAGGAGAAGAGGGAAGCTTATTTTAGCCTTTGCTTCAAAAATTAACTTGGTTTCCAATGAAGATGTCTAGTCTATTAGCTTCATTCCCTTGGGGCATGCCCAGAACAGCAGCATCTCCTTTCCACTCCCTCAAATGCTCCTCTGTCCCAGAATTGTAACCCACTTTGTGCTGCGGTCCACTCCACAGAAGCACCCCCGCACCCACAATGACCACTCAGGAGCCCCTGGCTGGGGGGCGGGGCTCTACATGGGCCTTTAGGCTCACATTGGGTAAACCAACTAATCCAGCCTGGAAATAATGAAACTCATCTAAAAATCTCTCTTAATCCCTCTTAGCCCTGAAACCATGGATATTAACTGCAGGGTGAGGCCGGGGGAGAGGGAGCATCAGAGGCTCTGGGCAATTTAGCCTCAGTGGTTATGTAAATCAGACAGTGAACACTAGCACATTCCATTGCTGGGGGAAGGGAGAAGGGGGAGGGCTGGGGAGAAGGTGGGTGGCTGGCAGCCCTGGTTCCTTGATATCACCCTGAGAAATACCACCCCAGGCTACAGATGACAACGCAAATGTCAGCATGCTCAAAGTCTCCTTCATCCTCCCTGAAATTTCTGATAAAATCAGAAGTTGTCATTGTTATCTCAGGAAGGCGTTATTTTAAAAATAAGTTGCCACTGACTTAACTTTCCAAAACTCCTCTGCAATATTATTATTCTTTTATTTAAGCCCAGAAACCATTTTTTTAAAAAAATGTATGCCCTTTGGACCAAGGATTTTTAGAGTCAGAAACAGTCTATTTGGGATTGCAATGACAGTCTGTTTTTTCCTACTTGGCATACCTCCCTGTCTCTTGTAGTCATTGATCCCTAACTTTCTTTTGGAAAACCAAACTACCCCCCATACCCTCACTTTTGATCCCTAAGGCAATTTTCAGGCCTTTCTTGCTAATAAATCTCAGTTCTGTTTGGGGAATAATGGACAAAATACTAGCTTCCACAACTTCCCTTCCAGCTAGTGACCATGAGACACAATTCTGGCCAGTGGGATCTACACAGAAGCTTGGGGAGGGCTTCTGGGAAGGCTTCTGCCTTTTGTGATAAAAGGGGGACAGATACACTGGAGCAGCCCCTCCACCTCCCTCCCTTGAACGCAGATGTGAGCTGTAGCATTCCATCTATTGGAAAAGGCCAATAAAATCACAGTTCATTGGCCCTTGATTTAATTTCATGCTGGTGACTGCTTGCCTCTGGATATATTATTATATGAGAAAAATAAATTCATGCTTGTTTCAGCCACTGTTAGCCAGACATTCTGTTCCTTGCCAATGACTGCACTTCTGAGACACTTGAACTTATGCTAACAGGAAACCAGCCGCTAAAACACTGCATTCCCAGAAAGGCAATTCACCCCAAAGTCCATCTCTCCTATGTTGATGGAAAGCATCAAGGAGAACAAAACCTAGGGCAGCTGGACTGGCAAGGCACTCATTCCACTGACAGTGCAGGGAGCTTCCCATCCCCCTCCAACAGGATATGGTATAAACCATGGACTAATAACCCCTGTTTTCTGTTTCCCTTTTTCAAATGAATGTTTTAATAGCAGTTACCCTGGTTTTGGTGGGTTTTTTTTTCCCTTCACTAGTGTTATTGGGTGGCTGGGGGAAATGTCATTTATTCAAAGGCTCTAGGACTTGAAGAGCCACACTCAACCTGACGGAGAAGAACATGCATCATCATGAAAGCCTGGAGGGGCACCTGGTGGGCTCAGTCAGAAGAGCGTGCGACTCATGATCTCCGGGTTGTGAGTTTGAGTCCCACGTTGAGTGTAGAGATTACTTAAAATCTCAAAGAAAAAAAAGAAAAAGAAAAAAAGAAAAAGAAAGAAAGAAAGAAAGAAAGAAAGAAAGAAAGAAAGAAAGAAAGAAAGTCAGTCTCAGTCTGGAAGTACATGGATACAGCCCAGACAAAACTGTGGGCTATGTTTTTAGAGAATGAGATGACTGTGTCCAGCATTGCACACAGAGCCGCTGCGTTGTATTTGGCAGGGCACTCTGGGTTTCTAGGAAGACTGTTGTATGGGAAGATTATCAGCTAAGGGGTGGACTATAGTAGGATCCAGGATTTTTGCATTCTCAGAATGCACTGCCCCTTCCTCTGAGAGCAGTACCCAGACTTTTCTGTAGAGAACTATCCCTCCACTTTCAGCCAATGCATTTTGGTGGGGCTGGCCATATTACCAGTTCCAAGGGTGGGCATGTGATCAAATCTAGACAAATGAGAATATTTATTCTTCTGGCCACTGTGACTGCTTCGGGATGAGCTCATGCCTCAGTGCAGAGAGTCAGCATGAAGAGTCTTACTACATTATTAGGAAAGAAGGTAGTTATTTATTGCCAATTATTATTGATGATCATTTGAGCTCCTGAATGGAGCTGACCTTGACTCTAACCTTGGACTTTTCAGTTATATAATGCAATAAACTCTCTTTTTCTAAGATAATCGGAAGAGCATTTTGTCATTTGCAGCAGGAAGTACCGTAATTAAAGAATTATCTAATTTCACTGCCTTATTTTATAGATGGGGATATAAAACTTATGCAGGGCAAATGACTTGCCTGAGGTCACATAGCCACGTAGTGGCAGAGCCCAAATAGGATCCATGCTTCCTGACTTGTGGACCATGAGCTCTTTTCCTGTTAGCAAATGGACCAGAACTATGGGAATTCACAGGAGGGAGAGACAATTTCCAATTGAGATGAGCAGGAAATATCTCACAGAGGAAAGAGTATGGAAATTAGGAAGGCCCCTGAAGTTTTAGATCAGTGGGAAGAAGGGGAAGGCATGCTAGGAGAAGGGGATGATGTGAGAATATGTGTGGGCCAGAGTTTGTAGCAGGGAGCTGTTGATTGTCTCAAATGGGAAAGAGTGAGAGAGAACAAAAGGGAAAGAGAAAAGGCAAGAGAAGGGAGAAAGGAGAGGGCAAGGGGAGAGAGGGAAAAAAAGGAAAAAGAAATAAAGCGAAGCAAGAGAAACCAGAGAACTAAATTATATTTATGCATCTATTACGTGTTCCAGAAACAACAAGTCCTTTCTGTTTGGCTTTCAATTCTCAACAAACCTTAAAGGAGTGTTTCTATTCCCCATTTTACTAACGGTGAGCTGTTACATGGAAGCCCATGCTAGATGGCCAGAATTCCAACCCAGCCCCCCACCAACATCACAGGAGTCTTCAGCCACAGAGTTCAGGGTGAGGAAAGAGAAGTGACATCCTAGTCAATTCTACAAGGACAGAAGCACTGTGAACAGAGTTAGCCCAGGCTGGTGACTCAAGTCATCTTGACTCACAAGATCTGCCCTTTGGAGAAGCCAGCAAAGTCACTGCTCTAATCTCAGGAGCAGCCATAACTTACTACTTTAACATAGCAGCCGCTCTCCCTCTGCCTATGGAAACCGATGCTCTTACCTTCCAAGCAGAGGACACGTTGGCTGCTATGGGACTTCCCTGTAACAGGACTGCAGTGTGGTCTCAGAATGCTGAAAACTGCGTTTCCATTCGAAGCTGTCCTGGGAGAGCTCCTGTGAGCTGGACCACTGCGTTTATTTGGGGTCACAAAGGATCTATGCTCTCCTCTCCTTGCCTATGGAGCAATGCTACCAACTGACTGTGTCTCCCCAAAATTCATTTATGGAAACCTAACCTCCAAGGTGATGGTATTTGGAGGAGGGGCCTTTGTGGAGAGAGGCTTAGGTCAGGAGAGTGAAGCCCCCATGAATGAATGATACTAATGCCCTTAAGAGAGAACTCTTGCCTCTTCCCCCATAGGAGAACGAAGCAAAAAAGACGGCCATCTATGAACTATGAAGCAGGCTCTCACCAGACATCAAAATTTGCTGGCACCTTGGTCTTGGACTTCCCAGGCTCCAGAACTGTAAGAAATAAATTTCTGTTGTATGTAAGCCATCCTGTCTATGCTTTTCCGTTATGGAAGCCCAAATAGATGCAAGAATTGAAGGTTGCCACACATTCTTTGACATTCCTTCCATTGAGAGGTGGGTCCATCTCCTTTTCCCTTTACCACCAGAATAAGCAAAGCGAGTGGTGTTGTAGCAGTTTCCAGGCTGGAAGGGATGACATCTCCTACTTTCTGTGTCTGGGAACAAGTACTTTTGAAGTCCTGTGCTAGGTCTTCTGCTAGAGAGGCCATGGGAGAGGTCCTAAGACAACATGGGGAGGCAGGAATCCAGCTGTGCCCAGCAGGCCCCAGACATGTGAGCAAAGACTTCTTGGACCCTCTAGGCCAAACCATGTACCAGCTCAATGCCACGTGGAGCAGCCCTGCCCTAGTGAGGCTCACCCAAATTTCCCCATAAATCACAAACATAACAAAACAATTGAGTAATTGTTATTCAAGCCATTTGGAGGTTTTGCTACACAGCAGTTGATAACCCAAAGAGAACATCACCAGATAACAAAGTTCTTCAGAGAGGCCTTTCCTGGCTCTAAAATAGCTCCTCAAACCCACCACAATTCTATCCCCTTAACATGCTCTATTTTATCCATAGCACTAATCACTCTGGAGATTCTATCTTATATTAATATATAATTATATATTAACCATAATTAACATATTATAAATTATATATATTAGGTATGCTACTTATAGAATACATATTTTATATTAATGCAATATAGTCAACATCTTATATATAATTATATAATATGTTCACATCTTATATTATGTCACTCTCACTAGTTTATGAGCCCCATGAGATCAAGGACCTCACAACTCTTATTCCCTGCTGTATTTCCAGGGCTGGAACAGAACCTGGTGCACAGAAGGAGCTCAATAAAATTGTTGACTGACAAATGAGAGCAAAGATTGACCTCTTGGAGATAGCGGTTCCTAAGACTCCTTTCGAGAGTCTTTTCTTTTTATTTTTTGTCTTGTAAAAAAAAATTTAATATTTTAAGATTTTAATTTAAGAATAATAATAATAACTTTTTGTCTTGCACCCGGGAGGTCTTCATATGTCTCTAAAGTTGACTGAAGGCTAAATTCTGGGCACTAAATATTTTAATAAAATGTGTAAGTTTGTTTTAGATTACTGCATGGCTTTTGCTGGGTTTATTTATTTATTTTTTAAATTCTCAAATAGTATCCTCTTGACTCTGCGTGGAGTGCCTTAAGAACTTATCAAAGAGAGCCTAGTTGAGCTGCTCTGCATTCCTGCTTGTGTCACCGGGCTGGGAGCCTCTGAGTGGGGGCTGAGGAAGGTGGGCTGTCTGCCTGGACTTAGCATGAGTTACTGGCTGTCAGTCCAGGCCTCAAACAACTGCAGCTGGGTGTTTGTCTTAAAATTCATGCCTGTGTCAATACTGTTGCTATCCTTCTCAAACTCTCATTACCATTTTCATGATCTTCCCTGCTCTGTATCAACATTTGACCTTTTCTGACCTATCTCAGTCTGCAGATCTACCGAGTCTTGTAGACTGCTTATCACTCCAGCTGACTCCCAATTTTATCAAACTTCAGGCAAGAGCTTGACAGCAATTCCTTGTACAATTTCTCTACTAAACAGATTTCATTTGGAATAAAGGCACCAAGAGATCACAATGTGGACTCTGGGGTCAGCCAGACTTGAATGGGAATCCTGACTCCACCGTCTTCTAACTGTGCAAGTTTGGCCAAATACCTTGTCCTCTCTCATTTCAGTTCTTATCAAAATGTAATTTTTAAAAGCATGATTCTTGTACAAAGATACAGTGAACATATGTACATGATTTATTTAACCCATTGTGATAGTTAATTTTATGCATCAATTCAACTAGATCATGGAACACCCAGATATCTGGTTAAACATTATTTTGGGGTGCATCTGTGAGAAGTTTCGAGGCGAGATTACCATTTGAATCAGTAGACTGAGTAAAGCAGATTGGCCTCCCTAATGTGGGTGGGCCTCCTTCAATCTGTTGAGGGTCTGAATAAAACAAAAAGGTAGAAGAGATTTGTTCTTTCTCTGCCTATCTGAGCTGACACCTGAATCTTCTCCTGCCCTCAGCATTCCTGGCTCTCAGGCCTTCAAACGCACCATCAGCTTGCTTGAGTCTCCAGCTTGCAGATGACAGACTGTAGGACTTCTCAGTCTCCATAGTCACACGAGCAATTCCTTATAACAAATTTCATTCTCTCTCTATATATATCTTATTGGTTCTGTCTCTCTGGAGAACTCTGACTAATACACTCATTAAGGAGGGAATCTGCAGGATGATGAAGCTTGCAGAGCATTCAAAACAGATATTTATTCAAGATATTTGGAAACACATATTTAGTCTGTCAGGAAAATTATACTGACATAAAACTGCTATGTTAGATATAAAAGTGCTGAATATTCAATGGAGAAACATATCTAATCTTTGGGGGTATCTTTTCTACTGGGATAAGAAATACAGAAATAATTTGCCTCTCTACTGAACAAAATATTTGCAGCTTATCAATCTTTCTCAAGCTAAGATAGAACTTTGGACATTACAGACTCTAATTAATGGCAAATAGTAAATGAAACAAATACACATTTTCCTAGAGTTAGATAATCCTTGGGATTAGCTGACAGACAATGCCCAATATGACATTAAAGGACATGCAATAGGGGCACCTGGGTGGCTCAGTAAGTTAGGCATCTGCCTTCAGCTCAGCTTGTGTTCTTGGTGTCCTGGGATCGAGCCCCATGTGGGGCTCCCTGCTCAGTGGGGAGTCTGCTTCTCCCTCTCCCTCCGCCCCTTCCCCTGTCATGCTCTATCCCTGTCCCAATAATAAAATCTTTAAAAAATAAAGAACATGCAATTTTCTTTGCCTTTTCCCTCATATTGAATAATCTTTAAGTTTTCTAATGTAAAATAGGGTATTCCGAGATACATTTCATAGTATATTGAGCCACATATGCGGCCCTTCTTTCTTGGTCAACTGGACTGATGGCTTACCAAGCCACTGACCGTCATTAATTTCTTATTCTGTATTAATAGCATCATAGGGCAGAGAGGTGTCCCTCTTCCAACCTTCAAGGCTCTGAAGACCGCAACCGCTCCCCTTTGTTGCTCCAGCCCTAGGGGTTAGAAGCTTCTTCCTGCCATTACTATCCTCTCTAAGTTACCTGAATGTTCCCTTTTAGCTTTATCCTTCCTTTGCCCTCTGCTTAATAAATTCACAATATTCTCTGTTAAAATAACTAGTATGGTTTCTGTTTTCCTGACCCAACCCTGTTACAAGGAGAGCAGAAACATGTATTTCCTCTATTTCCTGATAATAAGGAAATGTCCTATTAAAAACCTGATGACTTCTAAAACTACATTAATTTTTACATTCAGAACTGTTAATTTTTCTACTTCTGGAAAGCCTTTGTTGAGTTTTTCCTATAAACAACACACTCTGAAAGCACTTGGCATATATTATCTCATTTAATCCTCAAAGCAATCCTACAAGCTATTTATTACTCTTATCCTCACTCTAAAGATGGAGAAACTGAAGTCTAGAGAGGCCAGGTAGGCCCCACCAATATCCCACTAGCAAATGGTGAGTGGGGGGATTCAAACCCAGGCTGTCAGAAGACACTCTTCTTAATAAATTATGACATGTGACTCATAGGTTCTATTTGTGTTGTGACAGTATAAAAAGGGCAAACTCCTCATCAAGATTAAAAAAAAAAAAAACCCAACAAGGAAACCTACGAGCAGTGAAGGCATTTGACAAGAATCACTGGGGACTCAGAGACAGAAGAAAATGTCATCGCAAGCGGTGATTGTTCAGAACCACGGACAGTGGCCATGGTGTTTTCCCCATATGGCCATGCCCATCCACCCAGTTGGCAATGCAAACACATTTCTGACTGTGCAGTCTGCTCTGTATCACTCTGTAGGTTGTATCCTGCATAGGAGTGTCTGGCTAAGGGGATGAGGGTGGGCTCTGATTAAAAGAGAGCCTCAGAAAGCATAAGGATGTTAGATGTTTGAGGAGAAAGGAGAGTAAAGAAGTGAGGCAGTTACTTAGTGAAAGCAAATTCCTCAGACATGATGATTTTGCCCAAGGCTGGCCCCAACCTTAGCTTTGAGACAGCAAAGGGAGACAAAACTTGGAATCAAAAGATCTGGTGAATTGCACACACTTTTTCTTAATAAATGCTTATTAATCTTAAAAAAAAAACTCAGCAATCAAGGAAGGGAAGATTAACTTCCTTAATCTGATAAAGGACATCTACCAAAAAAAGTGGGTTAAATTCTAATCATTAGACTTTGAACTTGAAAGCAGAAGATGCACTTAATTCATTTTTGTGTCTTTAGCTCTGAGTACAACATGAAATGTGATGGTATATTAAACCAAACTATCTACAGATTCTATGAGAGCTTAGGCCAATCCTTCTAGAAATGTCTGAAACTGTCTCCTCACCTACAAAACAGGGTCCTGTTTATTTATAGAGTTATTGTGAGGATCAAATGAAATAGCTGTTATATAGTTTTAATCGTGCAATTGACAGGTCCCTGTTTTTATTTATGCAGAGTAGAATATAATGTGGAATCCATTGGAAAGCATTTTGGGAAATGGTAGCAGATTTAAAAGGCTGTCAGTGCAAATGCTTTATGAAAACCAGAATTCTATACTGAAAGAGGAGGATTCATGAGGTATTTTCATTATTAAAATGGTGTAAACACATTCCATTTCAAAAAACCTTTGTTCAACTTAGTAAATGCAACCTCTGCACCTTCTGAAGGGAAGTTTTCTCCTCCTAATTCTTTATTGGTTTGAAAAGTCATTATTTGACACTTCGTTAAGGTCCAGAATTCAAAACAAACCCACCAGGCAAACTCCACCAGGAGATGCAACCCCTTGATCTCCAAATCCAGACCAAGACATTAAGAAGTTGCGGAAATTATTTCAAAACGACATAGTAATGGTAAGACCATGGCGGGTGGTAAGAAAATGAGGGAGATGAGAGGAGGAAAGGGAGACAGACAGGAAAAAGACCAAAAGCTTCCCGAGCCCAAGCAAATTTAGAAGCTTTTCCACATCAGGACACCTGCTGTTTAAGACTAAAATATCCACTTTGAGGCTTTAAATAGACGAGCACCAAAGTGACACCACTGATGTCATTCTGGAAAACACTGATCCATTAGGGTGATTTTTCACAACGTTCTCTCCAAAGATGTAAATGTTATTTGTTTCAAATGAGGAAGGGAACAACACCAGTCCAAGTCACACTTTCCCAGCTATTCTTTTTACAGCATAAATTAATGATCTCACGGTTTGCACTGACAGATACTCAGAGGTGTTTAATCAGCTGTCTCTGACAAAACATGGCATTTTTAAGGCTGGCACATTTACAAATAAAGAAAAAACAGCCTGTAATCCCTCATAAAGTGGAGCCATGGTTCAGCTCCATTTGATGAAATGACATTATCTTGAGCACTTGCTCATGAATGCATAAACAGGGCGCAGCTTGGGAAGTTCAGGTACGTGCAGAGCATAAATATTGCATGGGATACATTAGCCAGGGCCCACAAGGAAGAACATCTCAAGCTTCCTATCTGAGGTAAAATGAGAAAGGGGGAGATGGTACAGCCAAATCAAGAGATCACCTCTTACCTTCCAATGAGTTTGGGTCATGCAGAAAAAAAGGCTTCACCCCCACAGAGGAAGCAGGGGTGGGAGAATGGAGGTAATAGAGATAGACATTTTCTTGAGCAGGGGAGAATCTGTGCATGCAAGAGATAGATAATTATTATCTGCCCTGACTGCTGCCTCATTGGAAGCAAAAGGATGAAAGTGTTCAAGTGTATAATGTCTCCCGGAGTTGGGCCTAGACATTGTTGGCAGTCTATGCACAAGTGCAACAATTACTGAATGCTCACTGCATGCTGGGACTGTGGATACAAAGGGAATGAAGATACTCCTGCTGTTGAGGAGCTCACAGTCTCAACAGAGAAAAACATAGTCAGGGCTCTTAGTGGCAACAGAACTCAGTTCTGGCTAAGTTAAGCAGAAAAGGAATTGATTAAAAGAATATTGAGAGGCTTACAGACTGGGGCAGAGCATAGGACCAAAGCTTGGAAGCATGCCTCAGTCTTCGCTGCTGGTACCACCAACACTGGACCTCAGTTGTCGCTATTGGAACAGTTGCCACTGCTGTAGCCATCCTTGTCAGCATGGGGTCCCCACCTCTCTGTGCTATAAATTTTTGGGTCAAGCCTTGAGAAGGGTGTATACTGGAGGAGACAAGTCAGGAGCCCACGCTTTAGTGAAAGGAAGATTGGGTGAATGTGTATCTGGCATTTTCTGATTCTGTAGTAGGAATTAGGGCTTATAAGAAATTGGGGATGCATCAAGTGTCAGAAGAGGGTTCAGATGCTAGGTGGCCAAAAGGAAATACAAATGTCCACTGCAGATCAATAAAATATGTATTTCACAATATTATGGGAAGTGCTCAATAGAGGCACACACAGGGAGTTTTAGGAGCACTAAGTAGGGAGGAGGGGAACTTGGCCAACTAGTGCTGGAGGGGATGATGTAGAGTCTGGATGAGGAGTAATAATAACCCAGTGAATATAGGAGAACGGGCACTATAAGCAGAGAAGAGCACAGAGAGTTCAGTTTCCACAGTAGAGAGGGTGCGGTGGAGATAGAAGAGAGAAAGCCTCACGAAGGAGCACAGGGAGGACTTCACATGCCATGGTGGGAGGTAAAAATTTGTACTCTAGAAGGACAATTTTGGCAGCAACATGGGAAAGGGAGCAAGGCAAGCAAGCCTAAAGGCAGGAAGGTCAGTAGGATATTGCTGCAATTGCTAAGTGTGGGATAATAGAGGCCTGAGCTAGAGTGGAAAGGACGGGGTAGATTTGGGAAATATCTGTGAAACCAAGGGAGCAAGAATTAATTTTTGAGTATTTGTGGAGGGTGAGGGTGGTAACTTTTAAGTCCAGGGTGGGTGACTGGGAACGTGGTGGTGCCACTAGCCAACAGAGAGAAGAAGTTGGGGAAGAAGAGGCAGCTTCATAAAGGAGAAACAGGTTCCGTTTTGGACACATTGAGTGGGATATGTCCACAGGGTGTCCAAGATGTCAAGTCAGTGGTTGGATACGTAAGTCAGAGGTCAGGATGAAGATCAGAGTGAAAGCATAATTTGGTATGTCATCCTGGTAGTCAAGATTAAAAGGTGACCACTGGCTTGTCCAAGTCAAGCATGTAGAGGGAGAAGGGCAAGAACAGAATTCTTGAGAGCAATACCCATGTTTTAAAAAGTGGGTATTGGAGTCAAGGAAGGAGCCAGAACATAAGCTGGAGAGGCGGGCCATTCCAATGATGTGTGGTCCTAAGTGCTAGCTAGAGCTGAGAGAACAAGCAGGAACTGGATTTGGAAAATCCCTCTTTGGGTTTAAAACTATGGAGGCAATGGGTAACTCTAGCAAAAGCAGTTCCAGCAGAATGATGACAATGAAAGCCAGATTTCAGGGGGCGGTGGAGGAAATGAGAAGTGAGCAAGTAAAGACAACAAGCATCAACTACTTCTTTGTCTTTGTAAGAATCTTTGTCAAGAAACAATGGGAAGAGAGAGAAGGCTGTGGATAGAAGAGATAGGAAGGTCACAGAAGGTTTTCTCTGAGGTGTGAGCAATGTGATGGACAGAATGTGCAGGTTGAGGGAACATAGCTAATGGAAAGAGAACACGTAGAGATTTAGAAGAGAGAGGAAAGACTTGCTGAAGCAAAGTCGTGGGGTAAATGGAAGTGGTGGGAAATAGAGGTGGCATCTAACCTTAGCAAATAGAGGTGCATCTCAACCGCTGACACTGGTGTGGAGGCAATCAGGGGTACAGATAAATGAGTAGGTGAGTAGGTAATAAGGCTAAGCCACTTTAACAAAGAGACCCCAGAATTTAACAGCTCAAATAAGACAGCATTTTATTTTTCTCTCATGTGATAGTCCAGGAAGAGTAGGCCATCTCTGCATCACAAAATCTCCCAGAGACCCAGGCCAACAAGGTAACACAGCCATTCTCAACATGTGGCTCCCAAGGCTCTTCCCAGCCCATGGGAAGAAAATGGATGAGCAAGTCTAGGGTGAGATCTTTAAGAAAACAACTTACACACATTGCTTTTGCTCAACACCTATTACAAAGACCTTAGTCACATGGTCACACTTATCTGCAAGGAGGCTGGGAAATGTGGTCTCTAGCTGCACAGCCAAATGCCCAGAAAAACTTGGAAAATAGATCTAGGGGGATGACAGTAGAAGAGGAGAGAATATGGAGGGACAGGTGATTTGAAGGGAATGGGGAAGGTATGGCATAGCCAGTGAGATAGAAGGACAACTAACAGACTGTTGAAAGGTCCTAACATTCCACTTGGCTGGTGTGGTATCACGTGGGGGTGTCCATCTGTGTCAGTACAGCTTTGGCAGAGGCCAGATGGCAGCACTGATCCAGATATGAAGTCTGACAGCGAGGAATATATTTGAATTCTATAGAACCCTGGCAGGAAGTAGAATTGAAGGTCAATGCAGCATTGAGACTTCCTAACAGACTGTACAATGGGCATGTATCATGCCTATTGTATTGGTGTATGCCAGTGGGGATAAATGGTGTATAGGCTTAGTGTTCTAGGCTAGAGGGAGAAGGATGCATGGCTAGGGATAGGTGTGAGAAAATAGAATAATTAGGCTACCAGGGATCTCTTGGAGGTCAAAAAGCACACATACTTACAGGGGGTTCCAAGAAGGGGAAGGACAAGAGACTGTGTTCAGAGTGAGGAATTCTAGAGTTTTAGACTTTGGAAGCAGTTCAAGAAATAACAAGGTCTAGGGGACAGAAAGCGGAGAGTGGCTTAAGTAGAGAGAGGAAGAGGTTATTAAGATTGAGGCCAGGGTATTAGATGGTTAATGACAATCAGGATGATGGTGTCTGGTAGAAAGAACTGTAAGATCCAGGTGCCAAGAGACTGAAGAATTGGGGTGGCAGCCAGGAAGTCTGTAGAAGTGGGTGGGGGAGGTGTGAGTTTCAGGGGAGGAAAGCAGAAGCTTTCACAAGAGCAGAAGCAACAATGCAGCATGGAACCCACGTCCAAGATACGAGTTGTGTAAGAAATGACTCCTATATTATAGATGGCTATAGGGGAAGGAGCGTCCTTGGAAAAAGTCTGTTGTAACCAAGGCACAAGACAAGGAAGTTGAGGATGCCAGGGAAGTGTGATGTTTACCATGGAAAATGGCAAAGTGTAAAGGTTGGTGATGATGACGGTGGGGGAACAGGAACTATGAAAGGACATGGGGGAAATAGCACTAAGGAGCCGAGATGGCCAAGAGGAGACAGGGCTATCTTCAGAGAAAGCAAGCACAGTGTTGAAAGAATGGCCATAACCCTTGGTCTAGAGGCATCCCCCGAGATCTCCCCCACCCTCCACATCCTCTGTTTCTGTACCTTCTGCCCCTGTCCCCCATTCCAGGGGTGCACTGTGTCCCATCTCAGGTACATTTGTAAACCACACTAAACAGATTCTTAAACCTCTCCCTGTCTTCTCTTAGCACAACTAGGTTGAACTAAAATAGCAACTAGAATCCTAAGGAAAAAAGAGAAAATACTCATATACAGATTTAGCTAGATATCTATTGCGTGAGTGAATTAATCCTTTTCACACACTCCCTGCCCTTTTTTGAGTGATTCCTGAAGCATTATTTTACCCCTTTCCCTCAGAGATGAAATTATCTCTACCTTTACTTTATCAATAGAAAGGGAAGTTCTGCCCTCAAGCATCAGAGCACTTACATCTGTACTCACACTTATTTACATATGGACCCAGCCTTCCTGTCCTTCTTGCCTCTGGTTACAAAGAACGGGGAGTTCTTTTGTTCCTGAATTCACCCCTCTGCCTAAATTCATGACCCATCCCATTGTATTCTAAATTCCCTGACCCTGGATCTCTGTTGGTGCCACTGACCAGACAAAATATGAGGCTGGGGGTGGGGGTGGGGTTGAGTTCAATGTGGAGTCCTTGAGTTTGAGGTGTTTAAGGGTCAACTGTGTAGAGATAGATACCCACTAGGTAGTTGGCTATCCCGGAGTTTAGGAGGGAGGTCATATAACGGTCTTCTGGTAAACCTGCTCTCTGAAGGAAAAAAAAATCCAAAATATGTAGCATTTGCCAGTTTAAGTGGTGTAAATTCAGCTACCATGGCTGATTTCAGGTTACCTATGGCTTAAAAGTCAGTTTGCAAATATCCTAAATATTTAATAATCAGTCCTTGTGAGTACATCCAAGCCAGCTCCAGCACCCCACTGAAGTTGAGATTAGAGTTAGAGATTTTAGAGACAAAGATGCCCAACAAAACCCTGAAGTGTTTCAAATGGAGAGTGCACGGCATAAAAGGTGGATATCCCATAATATCCAGTGCTGGATATCCCATAATATCCAGCACTTCCCTTCACCTTCCTGAGGCAAAGAACCACCTCCACATTGAAAGAATGACAATAGCTGCATAGGATCCTCTATTCAGTATGCAGAGCTCTAGAGTCAAGCCCACAGAATTTGGGTTCATAGGGGAAAACATAATTTAATCTCTAAGAATGAATGTTCTAAAAGCCAATATTAAACAAGGTAACAGCCACTTGCAGAAGATGCCCCACCTCAAGGCAGAGTCTATAAATGTACTGTCCGGAGGCCTGCAAAAAATCAGTCCAAGTGGGGCAGCCTGGGAGAGTTCTCAGGACCCTCATGCCATTGGACAGGATGACATTCAACAGGCAGATGGCATCGGGGCAGGCTGCAGGAAGAATGGCCTCATGGAAGGACAACGTTTCCATAAGGTCTAGAACTAAGCTGTGAAGAAAGGGCGTTAGCCAGTCTGTCCACCACGGGCTGGTCAGCACCCATATCCTGATATCCTTGCAACAGAGTTGGTAGCTTTGGGCTATAAAGTGGCTTTTCATCATTCCCCTTAAAGATCCGCTGATCCTCTGTGCATAGATTGCACACCCGCTGAGCTTCCGTACAGATTTACAGGATCCCTGCAGTGGTAAAGATGCTCCAGGACTTGAATTTTCTACACTACCTGGCAGATATATTTCCTATCTTCAGCACTCCAGTTTGTCAACTGGTCAGCATGTTATGAGTTTGGTGGAATCAGTCCCACTTGAGTTTAATACACTCTGGATTAACTATCACTACCATCATTGTGATTTCTACCTTAGCTCGGCATTAGTCTAGCACAGGTAGTCCCAAGCACTGGGCAAGCACTTGGCATACGTGATCTCAATTTTTCCTTAGGACCATCTCACCGGGTATGAATTGCTAACCCCATTTACAGATTAGAAAAGTGAGGCTCAGAGACTTTAAGTAACTTGGATTCTCTGAAAATGCAGTCCTGGGGGCACAACCCTGGGCCTTGAGACTCTACCAAGATCAACCCAAGAGCAGCCAGCAAAGGGAAAGCTCCTGTCCCTTCACACCACCTTTTAAAGCAGCAGGGGCTCTTTATTGCTCTGGGGCCCCGGGCAGATGGCTCCCTCAGGGAGAACGCTCATTCCAGACAAATGAAGAAGTAGTTAATGGAACAACCAGTGAGGAGATTCTAGCAAACAAAATGGGTACTTGATTGCCACTGCGGCTCTGTGTTTAGGCAGAGCCCTCTAGCTATCTTTATTTAACTATGACAGTGTAGGCTGGCTGTTTCCCAAACAGTCTGAGACCTGTTATTGTATTAGGCTTCACTTGGGCATTATGACCATTCTCAGGGCATCTGGCTTTCTTCAGGGCTAAGATATACTGACATCCTGGCAGGAGGGAATGGAATTAACCACAACATTCGCGGTAGGCCTGGTCCCGGGAAGAGTTGGGTATAGCAATAATAATGGTGGTAGGGATGGCAACAGCAATGATGAGAAGGAGAGGAGCAGATGTAGTTTGTGGAACACACGCTAAGTGCTGGCTTCTGTGCTGGGGCTCTGTGGACAGTCACTGAGCAGACAGCTCCTTCAGGAAGTTATGGGCACCTGGGATGTCCCACATGGGGCAGGAAAAGTACTGAAGTCAGTGGATCTTTTTCTTTATGAGTTGTGATCTTCTTCAGCTGATTATTGTGGGAATTTTCCTCTCAAGCAGGCAAAGTGCCAAGGGTGAGCTGCGGACACTCGGGGAGAGCACTAAGGGGTCGTCTGGAGGGCACTGCAGCTGGTGAGTCAGAGAGGAGGTGGGTGGCTGGGCACCAGCTTGTGCCCTGACTGCATTAACACCTTGGCCCAGTTCACGCCCCGCTTGTGTGGGGGGCCAAGAAGGAAAAGGCCTGACTGAATTTCAATCAAGATGATGCCTTCCACCTCCTCGTGACAAGACCAGCAGACAGCCTGAACCCCAATCCTTCCTCCCTCCTACTCAGAAGGCCATTAATTGCTCTCAAGGACAGCCCACACTGGCTAAGAAACACTTATGCATGCAGTGCACGTGCACTGGGTTTCCAGCCTAATGGAGCTTCCTGACCCCTGGCCAACAGTGACCTTGCCTGATGGGGTCCATTCCACTAACCACTATGCATTTCAGTGGCCCTCCCCACATATAAGCCCAGCTGGTATGCTGGTAAACCCTTCTATTTGGAATGGTTTTGTAGGGAGAAGGGACTTCCTACCTAGTTGGTAAATAGCTTGATCCTTCTTTACATAACCTATTTTACCTTCTTGATGGAACCTCAAGGTCCCCACCCATCCCAAGAGTTACTCTTTCTCTGGTATACTGAGGGGAAGGGGTCTGTCTCCATCCATCTGGATCTTCATTACTTCTCTCCCACACTGTATCTTGCGGTGCGCCTGTTTTTCTGGCTGGAGCAAACCTCTGTCCCTTCCCAGTGACACGCAGGCTCAAAGCTGAGTTAGTGCCTGCTGTACTGACCACTTGGGGAGCATCCCAGGGGCTTCTGCTGTAGCAGACACAGAAGATACCTGAAACATGGTCCATCAGAATTCTTTCCTAAAAGGCCTTTGGCCCCCGCTGCCAGGAACCCCTGTCCTTTCTCTGCCTGGCCCTGCTGTCTCAATTAGTGCTATGGCCCTCCTAACCCATTCTTCTTCAGTGCTCTCCCCAAGCCTCCAATTTGTTGTTGTTGTTGTTGTTTTAAGTATGAAGAGG
Organism: Ailuropoda melanoleuca; assembly: GCF_002007445.2. Lineage (NCBI taxonomy): Eukaryota > Metazoa > Chordata > Mammalia > Carnivora > Ursidae > Ailuropoda > Ailuropoda melanoleuca. The sequence goes on from NC_048231.1 coordinate 27,774,460, forward strand.
ACTTTTAGTTCTCTTTATGCCATGCCTTTTGAAGTTGCATGCTAAGAAATGTCTTTTCACCACCAAGCCTCACCAAGAAATTTGCTGAATAAAAGCCCTTCTAGTCTGGAGGAAAATCTCCCTTAAGGAAGCAGATGTGACCACAGGCAACTGTGGTTGGAGACTTCTGTACTAGATCACTCTTTCCTGATAGGTAGTGAAATGGGTGCATGGGGATATCCCCAGTAAATATTCATTCGTGTGAACTTCCTTGCTATCACTGTTCTCAGATCTCCCTGGCTGAGTAACAGTGGAGGTACTTGGGTGTCGATCCATCTTAGGCAGGCCTCTCCGGAACAAAGAGCTCCCCCTGTGTCAGTTACTCAATGTAGTAAGTTACTTCTTATTAGCATATAGTTCCAGTGTGGAGCAGGTAGGGGGCGTTCTACTGCACACTGTCATCCAGGAAACCAGGTTCCTTCCTGCGGCTCCATCCAGCTCTGGGGTCTCAGAGTCCTCTCCATTCAGCAAGTAAATGGGGAGGGGGAGCAAGGATTGCTCAGGGGAGGTTTATATGCATAATGCCTGAAAGCGGTGGTCCTCATTTCAGTGTACATACCTTTTCCCAGAATTTGGCTACATGGTCACCCTAACTCCAAGGGTGGATGGGAAATGCAGTGTAGCTCTCCAGAAAGAAGTTTCGACATGGATGTTGAAGGGCTCTCGCAGTCTCTATCTACCACTATCCCTTTAGGGGTAGCATCCCTCTTCTCCAAGTGGGAGGTCCTTGTAGTGCTCCATTGAAGAAACCATGGCTTCTCTAATTGATTCAAGAATGGCCATACAACTGAAGCCCCCTGAATTTTTTTCTGGATAACTCCACTGGCGTCAGAAGCAAAGGTATAGGAAGAGGGCAAATCTCCTAAGGTTAAAAGGAAGACCACTGAAAATTTTGATAATTTGGCAACTTACTCCTTCCTGTTTTCCTCCAAACACAGGAGAGAAACAGTCATTTTTCTTTTCTCTTTGCTCTCTTATGCCTGGAAGTCTTGCCTTCAAAACCTCAGGAGGGACTATGTTCACCTCAAGATAAAAACAAAAACAAAAATAAAAAAACCCTAGTGAAATCATAGCAACTTAGTGGGAGGAGAATGAAATGTTCTCAGCTCTCTCTTGCTCCTAAAGATGTGAAAGGAATATAAATAAACGTAGACAGTACAATCTACTTCGCTGAAGCACAAAAATTATAGGGTTTCAATCTGCAGAAAGAGAATGAAGTTTTTTGACACTAGGTAAGTACACTGTGCGCAGCTGAGTACTGATTCTCCCAGGAATGAAACTCCCTAGAGAGAAGCCTTGAAGTCCAGAGGGAGGAGGAAGGTGGTCATTCATTCTGGTATGCCTAGGAGAGCTGTAGATGCCTGTTCTCCCACTGTACTCACTTAAAACCCCTTTGCTCTCAAAAGTGTCCCAGCTGGATGATAAATTATATGGTCACAGGGGGCATTTGAATACAGGGTAAATCTGTTTACATCCAACGCCACCATGGTAACACTACACTTATAAACAACATCAGGAAAATGGTTAAGTAAATCATGGTTTATCACTAAGGAGAAAGCAATCAAATCATGACTATGTGCAATGTTTGAAAACTTTGGACCCACAGTATTGCCATGGCCTCCTAACTGGTTTCCTTGCCTCCAGTACTGCCCCTTATGTGTTCAGTTGTACACTGCACAACTCCAAAAGGGACTGATCCTGCAGAACAGGATGGAAATGATACCTGCACTAAAATTGTGTACTACCCAACCTGTCCAACCATAGACAGCAGTCCTGAATGTGTTTCCTACCCTGCAGCTTCAATGCTGGTTCTTAAAATGAATACACTGTACACGATGCTCCTTGATTAAAACTATTCAATAACTACCTTTGACCTCAGAATCAAGGACAAACTCCTTATTTTGGCTAACAGGAAAACTCATAACGATCTCTGGCCACTGCCGAACTCCCCAGCCTCTCCTCTTACACTTCCTCATCATGGAGTCTGTGATGGTTAATTTTATGGGCTAGGGAGCACCCATGTAGTTAGTTAAACAGTATTCTGGGTGACTCTGTGAGGGTGTTTTTTGGATCAGACTAACATTTAGGTCAGTAGACTGAATGAAGAAGATTGCCCCCTATACCATGGGTTGGCCTTATCCAATCAGTTGAAGCCTTGACTAAAACAAAAGGCTGACTCTCCCCAGAGTAAGAGATAATTTCCTGCCTGATGACCTCTGAACTGGGACACTGGCTATTCCTGGTTCTATAGCAGCCTCCAAGATTTGAATTCAAACTGGAACATCGGTGTTGCAGATTTTGGACTTAATGGTCTCCATTATCACTTAAGCCAATTCCTTACAATAAATTTCTTCCTTTTTTCCTTACTTCCAGACTTACTAGAGTAGAACCCTGCTTTTATGATCACAGTTAACCTTAGTTAGCACCTTAAAGGCCCAACTTCAGATAATAGTAGCATAGGGGGTTAGGACTTCCACGTGTGAATTTGGATCAGGGGGCACAATTCAGTCCCTCGAGAGTCTAAGCTTCCACACATGCTGAATTACTCTCATATCGTGTTCTTCAAACACCATGCCCTTGCTCAACTTGGGTCTTTCCTATGCCAGAAAAACCTTTCCTGGTCCAGAGACCATGCCTCCCTATTCCTCCCAAACCCCTGTCATATACTCCTATTCACTTACCATACTGTAGTCTTCACTGTCTGTCACTGCCTGTCTTGTACTTCATTGAACCCCTACCATCTATCACTTAGTCTGGTGCCATAATACATACACAGTAAATACTTCTTAAATTTAAGTTTAAAATGTGGAATAAAAATAGCATGCATATGGGTGGCTCAGTTGGTTAAGCATCTGACTCTTGCTTTCGGCTCAGGTCATGATCTCATGGTAATGAGATCAAGCCCACGTGGGGCTCCGCACCCAGCAGGGAGTCTGCTGGAGATTCTCTCCATCTCCCACTGTCCCTCTACCAATGCGCTCGTGCACATGCTCTCTCTCAAATGAATTTTTAAAATTTTAAAACTAAAATACGCAAATTAATAAAATCATGAATGAAAGGGGAGAGATCACAACTAACACCAAGGAAATAGAAACAATTATTAGAAATTATTACCAGCAACTATATGCCAACAAATTAAGCAACCTGGTAAGAAATGGATGTTTCCTGGAAACTTACAAACTACCAAGACTGAAACAGGAAGAAATAGACAATCTGAATAGACCAATAACCAGTAACAAAATTGAAGCAGTAATCAAAAACCTCCCAAAAAAACAAAAGTCCAGGGCCAGATGACTTCCCGGGGGAATTCTACCAAATATTTAAAGAAGAAATAATACCTATTCTATTAAAGCTGTTCCAAAAAATAGAAACAAAATGAAAACTTCCAAACTCCTCCTATGAGGCCAGCATTACCCTGATCTCAAAACCAGGCAAAGACCCCATCAAAAAGGAGAATTACAGACCAATATCCCTGATGAACATGGGTGCTGAAATACTCAACAAGATCCTAGCCAATAGGATCCAACAGTATATTAAAAGGATTATTCACCACCAAGTAGGTTTTATTCCTGGGATGCAAGGGTGATTCAACATTCACAATGTGATAGAGCACATCAATAAAAGAAAAAAAACCACATGATCCTCTCAGTTGATGCCAAAAAAGCATTTAACAAAATAGAACATCCATTCCTGATTAAAACTCTTCAGAGTATAGGGATAGAGGGAACATTCCTCAATATCGTAAAAACCATCTATGAAAAGCCCACAGCGAATACCATTATCAATGGGGAAAAGCTGAGAGCTTTTCCCTTAAGGTCAGGAACATGGCAGGGATGCCCACTCTTACCACTATTGTTCAACACAATGCTAGAAGTCCTAGCCTCAGCACTCAGACAACAAAAAGAAATAAAAGGCATCCAAATTGGCAAAGAATAAGTCAAACTCTCCCTCTTCGCAGATATGACACTTTATGTGGAAAACACAAAAGACTCCACCCTCAAATAACTAGAGCTCATATAGCAATTTAGCAATGTGGCAGGATACAAAATCAATGCACAGAAATCAGTTGCTTTTCTATACACTAACAATGTAACTGTAGAAAGAGAAATTAAGGAATTGATTGCATTCACAACAGCAACAAAAACCATAAGATACCTAGGAATAAACCTAACCAAAGAGGTAAATGATCTATACTCTAGAAACTACAGAATACTTATGAAAGAAATTGAGGAAGACACAAAAAGGATGAAAAACTTTCCATGCCCATGAATCAGAAGAATAAACATTGTTAAAATGTCTATCCTGCCCAGAACAATTTACACTTTCAATGCCATCCCTATTAANGCATTCACAACAGCAACAAAAACCATAAGATACCTAGGAATAAACCTAACCAAAGAGGTAAATGATCTATACTCTAGAAACTACAGAATACTTATGAAAGAAATTGAGGAAGACACAAAAAGGATGAAAAACTTTCCATGCCCATGAATCAGAAGAATAAACATTGTTAAAATGTCTATCCTGCCCAGAACAATTTACACTTTCAATGCCATCCCTATTAAAATACCATTGGCATTTTTCAAAGAGCTGGAACAAACAATCCTAAAATTTGTATAAAACCAGAAAAGACCCCAAATTGCCAAGGGAATGATGAAAAAGAAAAACAAAGCTGGGGGCATCACATTGCCTGACTTCAAGCTATATTACAAAGCTGTGATCACCAAGACAGCATGGTATTGGCACAAAAGCAGACACATAGACCAATGGAACAGAACAGAGACTCCAGAAATGGACCCTCAACTCTATGGTCAACTAATCTTTGACAAATCAGGAAAAAATATCCAATGGAAAAAAGACAGTCTCTTCAATAAGTGGTACTGGGAAAATTGGACAGCTACATATAGAAGAATGAAACTGGACCATTCCCTTACACCATACACAAAGATAAACTCAAAATGGATGAAAGACCTCAACGTGAGGTAGGAATCCATCAAAATCCTAGAGGAGAACATAGGCAGTAAGCTCTTCGACATTGGCCACAGTAACTTCTTCCAAGACACATCTCCAAAGGCAAATGAAACCAAAGCACAAATGAACTTTTGGTACTTTATCAAGATAAAAAGCTTCTGGGGGCGCCTGGGTGGCACAGCGGTTAAGTGTCTGCCTTTGGCTCAGGGCGTGATCCCGGCATTATGGGATCGAGCCCCACATCAGGCTCCTCTGCTGTGAGCCTGCTTCTTCCTCTCCCACTCCCCCTGCTTGTGTTCCCTCTCTCACTGGCTGTCTCTATCTCTGTCAAATAAATAAATAAAATCTTTAAAAAAAAAAGATAAAAAGCTTCTGCACAGCAAAGGAAACAGTCAACAAAACTAAGAGGCAACCCACGGAACGGGAGAAGGTATTTGCAAATGACATTACAGAGAAAAGGCTGATATCCAAGATATATAAAGAACTTCTCAAACTCAACACTCCAAAAACAAATAGCCCAGCCAAAAAATGGGCAGAAGACATGAACAGACACTTCTCCAAAGAAGACATACAAATGGCCAACAGACACATGAAAAAATGCTCAACATCACTAACCATCAGAGAAATTCAAATCAAAACCACAATGAGATACCACCTTACACCAGTTAGAATGGCAAAAATTAACAAAACAGGAAACAACAAATGTTGGCGAGGATATGGAAAAAGGGGAACCCTCTTACACTGTTGGTGGGAATGCAAGCTGGTGCAGCCACTCTGGAAAACAGTATGGAGTTTCCTCAAGATGTTAAAAATAGAGCGACCCTACGACTCAGCAATTGCGCTACTAGGTATTGACCCCAAAGATACAGATGTAGTGAAAAGAAGGGGCACATGAACCCCAATGTTCATAGCAGCAATGTCCACAATAGCCAAACTGTGGAAGGAACCAAGATGCCCTTCAACAGATGACTGGATAAAGATGTGGTACATATATGCAATGGAATATTACTCAGCCATCAGAAAGGATGAATACCCACCATTTGCATCGACATGGATGGAACTGGAGGGGATTATGCTAAGTGAAGTAAGTCAAGCAGAGAAAGACAATTATCATATGGTTTCACTCATATGTGGAACATAAGCAATAGCATGGAGGACCATAGGGGAAGGGAGGGAAATCTGAACGGGGAGAAACCAGAGAGGGAGATGAACCATGAGAGACTATGGACCCTGGGAAACAGACTGCGGGTTTCAGAGGGAGGAGGGTGGGGGAGGGGGTAACAGGGTGATGGGCATTGCTGTGATGAGCACTGGGTGTTATGTGTAACTAATGAATCATTGAACGCTACATCAAAAAAAAATTAGTATGTGTACTATAACTATGTAAAACCCTTGAGCAAAGGAAAAATGTGAAAGAGTTGCAGCAAAATGACAATAGTGGTTGTGTTTGTGTGGTGGAATTATTGGTAGGTCTGTCTTTTCCCTATTTCCCAAGTTTGCTGTAATGTGATCTCAGCCTGAAGCTGGCTTGTTTCAGGATGTATTCCAAAAGAGCTGATTTCCTTGTAAGAAAAGATTCTGAAAGATGCCCTGGAGTTCCCTAACAGGATTTGACATATATGTTGTTAATTGGGGGGTGTGACCTCCCTGGATAATGATTCATTACTGCTCTGCAGGGTTTCAATAATGAGCACAATAGTCACCTTGGCAGGTGGGAATTCTCCAGATGGTGAGCCTGCCCTGGGGATATTCATTACTTAGATGTCCTATGGCTCCGATGCTGGAAGACCAGGGAGGTCTGGATATTTTTTATTGAGGTTAAGCTACCTGGCATTATTGCCTTGTTCTTAGATTCACCCAAAGGGAGAGAGAAAGCCAAATACCTAGGATATTTATAGCCCAGCATAATGGCCTCTCTGGGTCTAAAGAGTCACGTATCCACTGGTGTTCGGTAGCTGAGCAGCCGTAACGTATCTGCACTCTTGGGAGAGGGGTCAGTTGGAGATGGACGTTAGACTGACTGAAGGTAAACAAATGATGTGGTGGGTTGGTTATGGTGGGATAAAAGGGTAAAGAGCAAGAGCAACAAACACGTATTAAGCTCTGTGTGTGGCAAGCACAGTGCAGTGTCCTTTGACAGACCTCTTTGTAGTCTTCCCAACATCCCTTACCATCCCCTCCTTCCTGGCTGCACAGCCATCTGCCATTGAAAGGCTGAAAATGCCAGAAACCTGATTGCTTAGGCTCTCCTACAGCTAGAACATGTGACCCTCAATTTGGCCAATGAGGCCCATGGAGAAGACTGCTGAGGGCTTCTAGGAAGATTGTCCTCCCAGTAAAATGTGACAAATAGGAGAGAGTGTTTCTTTCATCAAGCACTGCCATGTCTACATGCAATGACTGGAACTGTGGCAGCTATCATGTGAGCATGAGGGAGCAAACCTACGTCTAGAGGCAAAGAACCACAAAGATGTCAGAACAGAAATGTGGAAAGAGCCTGAGCCCTTAATGTTATTGTTCAGCTAATGAACCAATGCTGGACTGGCCTTACCCCTGAAATTCTAGCCATGTTAAATAAATCTTTTCTACTTGGATACTCTGTGACTTATATCATCCTGCACTCTTTTGATCTTCATAAGAACCCTATGATGATTGTGTTCTTGTCCCCATGTCATAGGCAGTATAAATCTCTCATTTTCAGGCACTTCAGACCCTACCTTGTGCCTGATCGGCTCCCCTCCTCCTCCTCCCACCAAGTGTGCATTCCTTACTGGTCTGCACCAGAATTCCCTCCAGAAATCTGGAATGCAGCTCACTTCTCCCTTGGCCTGAGCCTACCTTCTGGACCTGGCCTTGGCCTGACCAGCCCCCGAGGCTAGCCTCTGGTCAGCAAACATCCCTGCATATCCCATGATTCTGGGCTTTGGCCACCACCGTCTCAGCATTGTTGACTCATGGCAGAACCAAGCTGCTGCCCTTTGCCTTGGTGATCCAAAAAGATCACTCCTGATAAACATGATGTGTCTCATGATTCATAGAAACACCTGATTTCCTGACCCCTGCTTGGCAAGACTTTATAGATCCTGAACTCATTAATCCTCATTAGAGCCCCAGAGAGGGGAGGTTATTTATAACCTTACATAGGTACAAACTCAGACACACGGGTCCCACAGGTATTTTACTGCTTGGATGGGCACATTGCTATTATAAGAACCAGCCTCCAGGTCTGCAAAAACAGACAGGCATTCCAGGCTCCACTAATTACCTCTTAGGAAGCTGAATAGGGGAGATTTCACAATATTGGGGAAATCACAGGGGTCAGAACTAGAAGGAATGTTAAGGGTCATTTACGCTAACTTCCTGTAGACTACTTAAGGCCAAGAACTTGTGTTTTATGTGTCTCCATAGGCCCTGTGCTTAGCACTGAAAAATACCCGGAGCATGAACTGGCCCAGGGAAGCCAGGTACACTGCCCGAGCCCCACAGCAGGTGAGAGTGGGAGGCAACCATTGCCACAATTCCTGGCCTCCACGTCAGGGCCCTGCCTGGGTTGCTGGTCTCCCTCTCTGATAAAAACCAATGCTCTGTTGGACAGGATAGAAACCTTCAAGAGGCATTCGACTGCACCCTAACTGCTAGATCTCCTGGCAGGATGGCCTTAGGCTGTCAACCTGGCAGAATGAAAGATTGGCACTAGATGTCTTCATTCATTCAAAAAGCATTGACCTAAATTGTTTTTCACTGTTAGGTGGGACTTGCAAAGACCTTGTTAAAATTTTTGTCCAGGTACCTATGGGAGGTGTCTGAGAGGTAAAAGGGTTTAGAGATATCATCTGTTTCCATGGCCATCCAAGGATGGAGTGTTTCAGGGGATCCTCAGTGTGGCTGATCCAGGCAGGAGGGGCTAAGGGAGGGCCCTTCAAGAAGTCAACTCCATTATCATCCAGCTTTGCCCCCAAAATGTGCCCCAAATCTGACCGCTTCTCTCTATTGTCCTCAACCTAATCCAAGCCACCACTACCACTCACCTGGACGACTTAGGAGCCTCTCCAGCAGTCTACCTTCTCCCATTCTTACCCTCCTCCTATTTTGACTCACACAGCTTCCCACCTCCCTTCAACAGAATTCAAACCCACTTCCCATGGCCCGTGAGGCCAAACATGAGCCGGCTCCTGGTACTTCCTGTCACCTCCTCTCCTGTCACCTCTCCCTGGCTCTCTGCCTTCCAGCTATACTGTCCTTGTTTACAACTCTTGAAACCTACTGATTTTCCTCTGCCTGGAGAACTCTTCCTCCAGATTTCCCTCTGGCTGCTTCCATCTGTCATTCAGGTGGCAGCACAAACACCACTTCCCTCACTGCCCCCACCCCCCAGCCCCTGACACACATTGCTAGAAGCTAATGCCATCAGATCTTATCTAGTTTCAGACTTGGTTATATTGTTTTTGTACTAGAAGCTCTATGGGGTGAGGTCCTCATCTGATCAATTTTATCCCTGTCTCCCACACCTAGAACAGTACCAGCTCAGGGGCGCCTGGGTAGCGCAGTCGTTAAGCATCTGCCTTTGGCTCAGGGCGTGATCCTGGCGTTCCGGGATCGAGTCCCACATCGGGCTCCTCTCCTGGGAGCCTGCTTCTTCCTCTCCCACTCGCCCGCTGTGTTCCCTCTCTCGCTGGCTGTCTCTGTCACATAAATAAATAAAATCTTAAAAAAAAAAAAAGAACAGTACCAGCTCATTATAAGTACTCAACGAATAGCTGTTGAACGAGTGAGTTTTCTGGGAGTTTGGTCATGTTGTAGGTCAAATATATTCTCCAAATTTCACGCAGTAAAACTCATACGGAACCTATAACTTTAACAGTGATGATGATGATAATACATACAGCAGAGACTCATTAAACATTCTTCCCCTAACATTCCCCGGGCTCCTTGGCACTCAGTAGGCAGATTCTGAAGGAGACATGTTAGAAATCACGTGTGTCACTTCTGAGTGGGTTTCTACTCTCTCTTCTCCTACAGCTGCATGTTCCTCCTGGTGTAGCTACCAAGCGCTGGGTCCCTGGATGGCTATGTGCGACGCAGCCCCCTCTACCTTCCTCCTCCACTGGCCCATGGTGGGGGCTCGGCTTGAAAGACAAATGAAGTTCATTGAGTAAAGCCACTGGGCTTCGGCAGCTAACACAGCATGAGCTCCTATTGCGCGCCGGGACCTGTGCACATATTATCTCATTTACTCTTCAATGTACCTTACAAGGCAGATGTGATTATTATTGTCATTTTACAGACGAGGAAACTAAGAGACAGAGAAGTGGCATAACTTGCCCAAAGTCATACAATTACAAAGTGATACAGCTGTGATTTTAATCCGGGTAGCCTGACCCCAGAGTCCAGGCTTTTCATCACTGAAACTGTACTTTTAAAAAACATTCCACCTTATGGAGTCAAGTTTTGCAACAGCAAAGGTAAAACATGAAATCCTTTGCCATTAAGAAGTCTCTCCCTGAAGAGACTTGAAGAATGTATCTTTGAGATGAAACCAATTTAAGGAGATGTGATTCCTGACACGCTCCTCTTTGTCTTGTAATGAGCAGTAATTGAATGATGCTCCCAGTGGCTGGGCTTTATGGAGCCAGTCTGCTATTACACTGACTAATTTTAAAATGTATGGAGCCTACTGCTTTGGACCTGAGGCCATATTGATTCTGGAATATGCATCACTAATTGCTGAGAAGCCTGCTGCTAGGAAGAAAATAAAAGAAAATGCTCTCATGTCAATATTTGTTACTAACCTTGACAAATAAACATTTTAAGTGATGGTGACTTTTTCCTCTCTTAAGGCTTTAATTACTGGCTTGCACACGCTGCAATCATTTTGTTCTTGTTTGTGTTTAATAGTCTGTAATCCATTTTAATTACATTCTTTGCTTATCAAGATTAGACTCCTGAACAAGGATAGAACAGAATTTAACTTCTGCCTCTCCCCATCCCCCCATCCTTGTCCAGTGCCTGAGAGATGTTCTGGGATGTGACATCTTAAAGATAAAACTTATTCTTTCAGTTCAAAGCCAACAGACAAAACCACTAAGAGAAAGTTTCTCTGTACCTTTTCCACTCTGTCAGTCCATTGACTAAAGGGGTTGAACAAATCTGTTTCCTGTACTAAATTTGTTTTTTTTAAAGTTTTTATTTATGTTTGTGACAGAGAGACAGCCAGCGAGAAAGGGAACACAGCAGGGGGAGCGGGAGAGGAAGAAGCAGGCTCCCAGCGGAGGAGCCCGACGTGGGGCTCGAACCCGGAACGCCAGGGTCACGCCCTGAGCCGAAGACAGACGCTTTAACGACTGCGCCACCCAGGCGCCCCCTGTACTAAATTTAGAATGTGAAACTTGTCAAGCATTTCAAGAAGGGGTGTATGGTGGGGGGACGGCAGGGGGCATCTAGGGTGAGAACATTTTTGTCCGTGACCTGGATGGTGAGTACAGCGGTGTTTTGCTTTGTAGTAATTCGTTGATCTTACGCATTTTTATTCTGGGCACCCTTCCACATATGTGTCACGTTTTTATGAAATGTTATTTAAAACACTGAACCATAGCTGGGTTTTCAGGGTTGTTTTGAGATTTTGATAAGGGCGACCACTTAAAGACAGTTGCCACACACCAAATGTTTAGGTTCTCCCAAAATTCCTATGTTGAAACCTAATCCCCACTGTGACGGTATTCGGAGGTGAGGCCTGTGGGGGGTGATTAGGTCATGAAGGTAGAGCCATCAGTGGGATTAGTGGCCTAATAAGAGAGACCCCACAGAGACTCCTTGTCCTCTCTCCCATATGAGGACACAACTTGCAGACAGATCTATGAGCTAGGTAGTGGGCCCTCACCAGACCCATCTTCTGGCACCTTATCTTGGACTTCCAGGCTCCAGAACTGTGTGAGAGAAATTTCGGTTGTTTTTACAGACACTCGGTCTACAGTACTCTGTGATAGCAGCACGAACTAAGACAACAGCCAAGCTCTTCTTAAAACTACTTCCAATAGTTCCACTTTGAAGATCTATATTTACCAGAGTAGGAATTATAAGGAAGTATGGCGGCAATGCAGACGGATACCACCAAAGATACTTTTTTTTTCCTTCCCTAACAGTCCCACGTGGATGCTTCCGACCCACGGAAGACCACCTACACAGTGATTCAGGCATCGGGCCTCGGACTGCACAGCAGATCTGACAAAGTCCCAGCCAACTCGGCAGGGAGATCCAGAGCGAATGCCCATCGGAAACCTTGTGCTGGGCAGGAGCGGCCATGCTCTTTGGCTGGGGGGACGCCCTGGAAGCACACGGCTTTAGCTCCAAAGCTAACTCTAGTCCTTGCAGCTAAATGGCAGTTCTTTCTTTAAGACAGGCGTGATACACCTCCATGACTGGCACACTCTACAATGGAAACACATATGTGTGTATGTATTAGGTGACCAATAAGCCTCTCTGTCACACGAGTGTAGGCCAATTTGAATCAGACTCCAGAACCACGTTGGCCTAACTCCCCTCATGTGCTCGGCTTCTTTCTACTGCTTCCGAGATGCCCCACTGCCTCATTGCCTCTGGACCATTGTTCGGCCATTTAATTTTATTACCCAGCACTCCTTCTCTTTTTTTCTGCTGGAAGTCCTGATTTTTGTGTGGAGATCCAAAGCTCTCTAACTCTTAATCCAGGTGGTTTGGTTGGGTCTCTTCATCTCCACCACCGCAGCTCCACAGTTAGGCAAATGCTGTGGGCCTGAGTCAGTCAATCAGTCCTACTCTGGCCACCGTAAAAGTTTCAGGGTTGGACAGAAGACCCTGACCCTGAACTAGAGACTTCTGCTAGGTGTGCTGGGCTAGAGGAGGGGGATTCTGAGAGGATAAGAGGCGGGCACCGTGCAGCCATCTTGCCACCATGAGGGGAGAGCTTGAAGAAGTTAGAATCATCTTGGGGAGTGTGAGGCTGAAGCCAGCATGGTGGAAGACAGAGTCTAGAGATGGAGAAAAACTGAGTCTCCATGAATGTGTCTGAATATCTGCCAATAAACTCCTTTTCTACTCAAGCCAGTTTGAGTTGGTTTCAGCCCCTTCAAAAGTGTCCTAACTAAAGTCCAACCATCAGACCCAAACTATACTCAATTTGGAAATATTACCATTTTATTTACACAAATCTCTAGATTGAACCATCCAGTCAGTCCCAGATGCTTAATAAACATCAACCAAGTGGCTTCAAAATAAAAAGCAGAAGTTTTGTTTTCATTAAATCCATGCAGCAGTCAGGGTCTGCCTCCCATCCACCTCCCACCCCACATGGAACATTCCAGAACTTCCACCTACATATTTAGCAGCCGAGGTCTCCCTTGGAAAAAATGCTGAGTGACTGAACTGTTTATTAACTCTGTTTCCCGAATGGACTCTGACTCCTTGAGGGCAGGGCTTGGAGCATCTCCTATTCCCAGAGCCCAGCACAGAGCCTGACAGGAAGTGGTGGATCAATCAGTTAGATCTAATGATACCCAGCTGACATCCCCAGCCTTGAAGCAGAAAGGCAGACGCCGTCCCACGCCCTGTCTGGTGCTGTGTATGACTCATCACGTTCCTGCAGAGAGGCTCATCCAGGGCCTACCTGGAAGTGAGCCAGCAACATGACTGGCAATCCAAGGCTACCTGGTGGAGACCACCAGCCTCCTAGGCATAGGCCCCTCTCCTCCATTATCTGCCCCCTCTTTTTCTTTCTGACTCCTTTGTCCCTCCTCAATTCCTTTTCTTTCTCCTTTCCAAGACCCCTGGACCCCGCACCATGCTTCTGACCCCGCAGAGGTATTCCCACCGACCTTGTCCTCAGGGCTCTGTTAGAACTAACATGACACAGGAATTCAAGGGAGGGTACTCACCTGTGTGAAGACAGATTTCATAAGCAAGCACTCTTTAATCTGGGAAACAAAGGCTAAAATGGGACTTGCATGAAAGTTTGGTAGGTCAGTCATTCTCTATTGCTATGAAACTACCCCAGAACTTAACAGTTTAAAATAACAATATTCATTTTCTCTCATTTGGGGGTTGAGTTCATGAACTGGGACAGGGCACAAGGGGACAGTGTGTCTCCTATCCATCATGTCTGGGGCCTCAGCTGGAAAACTCCAAAGGCGATGGCTAGAATCATCTAGAGGCTGGTCTACTCACGTGGCTGGCGGTCGATGCTAGCTCTTGGCAGTGTCCTTACCTGGGCAACTGGCTGGAGCACCTGATAGGACTTCTCCAAGTGGCTTGAGTTTCCTCACACATGGTGGTTAGGTTTCCAGGGCAAGTATCCTGAGAGAGAGAGAGAGAGAGAGAGAGGGAGTAATGCAAGACAAAAGCTATATCCTTTTTCTAATCTAGCCCAGATGTCATACAGCATCATTTCTGCCATGCTCCATTGGTCAGGACAGTCACAAGTGTCCACCCAGTTTCAAGGGGAAAGATACAGACTCTCAGTGGGCAGAGTGGCATGGTCTGAAAAGCATGGAAGTCCAGAAATACTGTTGTGATCATTCTAGGAAAATACAATATGTCACAGGTATTAACATACAGGTCTTGTACAAATTTCCTCAAAAATGGTGACACACTCTAATAAAAGCTAACTTTAATTGAGCATTTATGTCAAGAACTGTATTAAGCATTTCACTGGTTGTGACTCATTTAATCCTCCCACCAATCAATCCATTGGGTTGGGTGTTATTTTTATGTCAAATTCACAGGTGAGAAAATTGAAGTTCAGAGAGATTAAGTGATTTGCCCAAGGTCACAGAGCTAGTTGGCAGCAGAGCCAGCGTCTGAATCCAGGCTGTAAAGAAAAAGCACCTTCCTCAAGGTCAGAGTTACACGCACAAGTCGAAGTAGCTAAGGGGCCACTGCGTACCTTTCCACACAGGTACTTCCAGACAGTTTCGAGGCCCTCTATCTCAGCTCCCGCATCTTTAGTGGTCTCCACTCCAACTACTGCTGAGAGGACTAGCTCTTCAGAGACACCAGCCGGCTTCACACAGGGGGCCACCTGACAACACTCCACTCGAGCCTGTGTCTCCCGCTTCCTGAGCTATGCCTTTTCCATTGGTGCTTAGAGTCCCTGTGAGCACGGCCTTGGAAGCACAGGGGAACCCATGCCCATGGCCCAACCTCTGACTCATGGTACGGAGGCAAAATGGATACAGCCATCTTTGTTCCCTCTAGCTCATCCCAGAGATGCAATTCATGGGACTTCTCAAGCGATGGTAGGAGCAGCCAGTCACCTTTCCTACATTCTTGCTTTGCCTCTTCCTCTTGCCTGCTTCTCAGTCTCCCATTCTTCACCTCTGCACCCTGGACTCTCACTGTCTACACCAAGCCCTCACGCAGTCCTGCCTTTTGGGGAACTCAGAAAAAACAGTGACCGTAGGAAATGCAAATTCCCAAGAGGTGCTACCGACTAGAGCGGGATACCAAATTCTAGATTATTGGAAACAAACACCACTTTGGAGGTCAGCTAAAGCAGGGAAGGGAAAGGGCCATCAAGCAGTGACGTGCTGGAGCTTGTGAGAGCCAAGAATGCACACCTCTTCCAACGGTGCGTCCGGGGACTCTGTGATGGAAGCTGGAAACCAGCCACGGGGGGAGCATTTACACCAGAGAAATGAGCAAACCCAGCAAACTAGGACTTTGTTCCACACAGAGCCCGTTGTTAAACACTTAGCAGCACGACACCGCAGTCAACCCACCTGCAGTGCTCATGAATAACGGCTGCCTGGAGCAGCGCCCTGGGAAGAATTCCAAGGCTATTAATGTCTATTTGCCATCTCTAGTCCAAACCAGGGCTCTCATTTTTCCCCTGAGGTATAGAGACCCAGAGACTTGCTTAGGTTACCCAAAAGTGACAGACTCAGCCTAGGACCCAGGCATTTTTCCACCTCATATGCAAGGTGTGTTTGTAGAGACTAGGTCTGTCACCTGGCTTCAGGCACAGCTCTCACCCTCTGGGATGAAAAGTTTGAGGCGCGCCCCTCATCCTGCGTCAAAGACACTCCTACACTCAGGTCCTTGTTCTTGCTCACGGTGCTCTCTCCTCACCTTCCCGACTCTCCAATGGGGAGAGGATCGCTAGCCAGAGCTATGGAGGCTAGGTCACCTTCACTCACGTGCCAAAAAAAGACAAAGGAAAAATAGATGGACTTAATTTCTTTAAAAAACATTAGCAGTAGCCACTGTCTGTCTCACTTTTTGAACAATGAGCTTGAGATCAGTCTCCTGCTCTAGGGAGATTAGGAACATGAATCATTTACCTTTGGCAAAGTACAGAGACAATGCAATCACCAACGAAATAGTAAATGACCCATCCCATGGGATATTTTAAGTGGCGCCATAAACGTCTACTGCTTGTTCCCTTGAGTCAGCCAGACCCGCTTCTCCTTCCCCAGCTTCCTGCAGCTGCCGAAAGCCCACGTCAGCCCCGCGAAAGCCTCCTGCCTTATCGTGAAGGTCAGTGAGGTGCTGCCCTCCTCTCGGTTTTCAGAGACAGGTTGTGCTGGGTGTGGAGAGGAGGGCAGAAGGGCTGGGATTCCTTTCCTCTTTCCCAGAGGAGCCCAGCAGGGGTGCCACTAGAGTGAGGAGAGTGAAGGGTCAGTGGTGTCCAAGTCAAGGACCCCGCACTTGCACAGTCCTGAGGGTCAGCAAGTGCCTCCTGCAACTCTGTGCCACAGACTCCTCAGCTCCCCACGCTGTCCCCGTCCTGCAGCCCAGCTGGAAGTTTGCTGCAGTCCCGCTGACGGGACGCCCAGGTCCCCAAGAAGCCGAGCCTCTGAAGTCAGGTCCAGAGTGGGGACCGCGACGTTACTGAGGTTGTCGGAGCCACACAACTGGGACTGGAATCCGGGTTCTCTTTCCCAGCTCTGTGACTTGGGGACATTCATTCCACTTCCCCTCAGTTTCCTTATCTGTAAAACAGGGATGGTGACTACAATGCTTTCCTTGTCGTGAGCACTAAAGGGGTTATGGATATAAATGCACTTTGGAAATGGTAAAGCATTGCATAAAAGTTGGCTATTATTATGCATTTTCAATTAATAATATAAATAATGAATTACGGTATCTAATTAAGGGGTCGGAAAAATGACTAACGTGTGATTGCCCCTAGATTTCGTCTCCTCTATTTGCGTATTAAGCCCTGAATTTGCTCACTACCTTTCTAAAAAGGAAGTATTATTTCATGGCAGGAGAGAGACCATGCTAATTTCACATGAAGGAGATGGAAAGAGATGCTGGGGGATAGAGAGAGAGAGAGAGAGAGAGAGAAACCACATGGGAGTACTGGGGGTATATATAGAGAGAAGTTTACAAAGTATTGTGATACATTATAAAGGAACTAAGTCTTTGATGCTAACAGATCCAAACATAGGACTTTAGTTACATTTTAATTCCTCCTGTTTGGTGGATTATGAATATTCCTAGCCTGGACCACATGGGTCTCCAAATGTTTAGGGGAAATGATCATAATAGCCACAAGTGGTTGGTAAATTCTGTCTCCCAGCTCAGGACGTTCAAGATCAAATCTACAACAAAATGAAATGAATTACACAGAACGAAGTGACAGTCGCTGGGAGTTTTGCAGAGTGGAATGGTGGGGCCAGTGACTCTGCATGGCTGAGGAGAAATCTCCAATCTCTACCTCCGTGCAGGACCTTCCACTGTCCATGAAAACTCTCAAGGTCATGTTTAAACAAAATCAGTTTGCACTTGTTTGCATAATCAATTTCACGGCAATGATGGAAAATTCTGAAGGGGAAGAAACCTCACAATCTCCTGACCAGTTTTCATTTTTCGTCTGTGATTCAGCTCAAGAGGATATTTTTAACCTCTTCTTGCCACTATGAGCAAAAACTGGAAAGGTTTTCTCACAGCTGGACTGAGGACTAAGGTCTGGATGTTTACAGGCCAATGGAGTATGTTTGGGGAAAAGAAAAGAAATTGCCAAATGTTTCCCCAGCCTGGGGGAGAGGCGCTCCTAACCCTGCAGGGCTTTTGTCACTGTCCTCCACGTGTCAAGTAAGGACACAGCCCAGCCTCACTTGGGCTTAAAAGTGAGTTACAGAAGCCCGGGCTCCAGAAAGGGAAAGAAGTTATTCCCCACGATTGCATTTTAATTGTGCCGTCTGAGCTGTTCGACATTAGATGCACTCCAAGAGGCAACAGTATTTTCATTAAGCGTCTTTATCATTTTGGTAAATTCTTTAGTTCTTTGTCTTCAATTTTATACGCAAACCTCAAGTTTCCCACTGTTGGGGGCTGCTCAGACTCACACTGGACGCTCTGAAATTACATTCTTCCTCCGGAATTTACCCTTTCTGGGGCCTCCCTCCTGGTCAGTGGTACCTGGTAAATCCCCCAATCAGTGCCTATTTATTCTCTACTCCAGCCCACCTGCTGCCGAGTCTGGTGCTCCCACCTGTGCAAGAGCCCCCACATCCAGCCCTACCTTTCCATCCTCAAAGTCCTGGCTCAGGCCTACGCCTATCTCACAGGCTCTCCTAAGTCTCCCAAATGACTTCCCCATCAATCCCCAAGGCCATCTTTTTCCAGGCACAGATGTCACTGTGGAGAAGATCATGTCTTACCCATCCTCCCATCTCAATCCCCTCAGCTCCTATTCCTGGTAGGAAGGTTCTGCTTGTCCTGGTCCACTGTCCTTCTCTTGCCCTGTCCTCCCTCTAACTGTATCCCGTGTAGTGTCTCAAACATGCATTTAAATCCCCACCTTATTACCTTTGATCTTACTTTCCCCATCACCCAGGATGCTTTCCATGCCCCCCACCCCATGCTGTGGTCTTTATATCCCTCCTTAACAAATGCCAATCAATACTGCAATGCCCAGCTTCAAAACTACCTGCTACACAAACTCTTCTCATTGCAGCTAGAACGAATCTCCCCTGCTCTAGGATTCCAAAAACCCTCTGTTGGTATTCACATTCTGATTTACAATTGGTAACTTAAGTATGGATAGAACTTTGGAGCTTACAGCACACTTCCAAATAATTCATTTTATTTCATTGTAACATAGTGAGACATATTTTACAAATAAGAAACTGAACAGGGGCTGAGGGCTGGGAGTGGTTTGGTAGGAAGAATGTGCCAGAGATTGCTACTGACGCATTTTTCCTTCCTGTGATGATAGAATGCATTAGGTGGGAACATGACCACTAAGCTAAAAACAAATTTCTCAGACTTCTTTTCAGTCAAGTGTGCCCGTACGACTAAGTTCTATCCAATGGGCTGAGAATGAGAGTGATGAGTAGAACAACTGAGTCTGGCCCTTGAAGGGAGGACTTCCTTTCCCTCCTTCTTGCTCTTTGCAGGCTGGAATGTAGACACAAGAGGAACCAGGGCACCTGATCTGGGTAAGCTGGAAGCCCCGTGTAAGTGGCAGAGCAGTAGGACAGAAGGAGCCTGGGTCCCTGATGACTGCGGAGCCACCACACCAGCCCAAGATGACCTCTTAGGACCTTTTAAAAAAGATTTACTTATTTGAGAGAAAGAGAGAGGGAGAGCACACTTGTGCATGTGCACACAGGTGCGAGGTGGGGAAGGGCAGAGGAAGAGGGACAAGCAGACTCTGCACTGAGCGCAGAGCCTGATATGGGGCTCGATCCCACAACCCTGAGATCATGACCTGAGCCGAAACCAAAAGTCAGATGCTAAACCCATGGAGCCACCCAGGCACCCCCGTCTCAGGACTTCTAAGTGAGAGAAATAAATGACTGTATTGTTTAAGCTGTGACTATTGTGACCCATTGTTACAGCAGCTAAAGTGATGGTAGCAAATACAAATGACTTGCCTGAGCTTATTGGGCAGTTCATGGCAGAATGAGTATGACTCTAGAAGCTCTGCTCTTTCCGGTAGGTGAAATGGCTCATTTCTGTCCCAGATACACACCCTTCCTTTCTCTTCACCCCTCCATCTTTGCCTTATGGTAAGCACACTGCTCATTTGTTAAAGGAACATTTACTGAGCACCTAGAATGTACAATGTTTCAGGAGCTGGGGAGACCATAGGGAATAAGACAGATTCTATCTCATTCTTGAGGAGCTTACATTTTAGGGGAAAAGAAAGACCACAAACAAATACACAACACGTCAGGTGAGGATCTCATCAAAAACCATTCCAGGCAGAGGGAACAGTAAGAGCAAAGGTCCTGAGGCAGGAATAAACGTGGTTTTCTGGCAGAGCTGTGAAAAGACAAGAACCCTTAGATACCCTCACAAAGTGTCCTGCAGATGGTACGTGCTCAGTGTTACTGATGGTGAAGCGAACGTATTGGACAGGACGAGTCTCTCATGCTTGATACCTACACCTCTTTCCAGCTGTGTAGTGCTCTAGAGCTCAGTGGGGTCTGAACTTACCCAGAATTTTCAGGGGCATGGCCTGTGCTGCTCACTGGGTGACCCTCTGTTTTTCTTACAGTAGCTGCAATGGCCCGAGATAAAAGTTTCTATTTTCAGTTGGAAAATTTCCAACACATAGCAAGTCATAGGGACCTGTTCTACCCCATTCGGAGGCCTTTGACTTTTTTATCTCAGCCTAACTATCATTTATTTCTACAAATATGTGTAACAAACCACCCCAAAACTCAGTGGCTTGCTACAGGTGTCCGTTTTTCTTGCTTTACTGGTCTGCAGGTCAGCTATGGTTCCGCTGGGCTTGCCAGGGATTTTTGAGGCTTTGACTCAGGCTGGTTTCAAATCTGCTACTCTACAGACAAATCCACAAAGACCCAGAGAGATGAGCTGTTGGTGAGATCACGTAGCGGGCTGGTGTGAGAACCTGTGATAGAAGCAGTTCTCCATGAGAGACTATGGACTCTGAGAAACAAACTGAAGACTTCAGAGGGGAGGGGGTGGGGGAATGGGATAGACTGGTGATGGGTAGTAAGGAGGACACGTATTGCATGGTGCACTGGGTGTTATATGCAACTAATGAAGCATCAAACTTTACATCGGAATCTGGGGATGTACTGTATGGTGATTAACATAATATAATAAAATAAAATTTAAAAAATTAAAAAAAAAGAAGCAGTTCTCATCACTTCCAAATGAGCCTTCAAATAAGAACAAACTGATAAACACTGAGAAAAGGCATCTCATTAGTTCCCACTGTCTTGGGATGTGTGGCTAACCAGGACAAGTTTCCTTATGACAGGTAACAGACACACAATAACATAAGCTCATTTAAGGTCTCTGCTCAGTCACATCTACTAACATTCCATCAGACAAGTCATATGGCCAAGTCCAATGTCAAAGGGGCACCAATACATCCCCCACAGTGGGAGGGGGAGGAGCATGCTGTTTGCTCGCCAGGAATTCGGTCTATCATAGCATATATATAATTTGGCTCTGCTTGGATTTGGAAGTTTAATCTTTAGCCAAAGCTCTCTCCAAATCACATGCTTCTCCATGGAGACTTTCTCCACTCTCTGGAAGGAAAAAAAAAGAAAAAAAGAAAAAGCCTTCACTTGGAGGGGGCTGGTCATTGTTAAGAGGCTGTGCAATGACATTATTCTCCTTGGGTGGGGAGGGTGTGTTCCTTTTCAGGTCATCAAAACCCCACTCCCACTTGGAGCCTAAAGCTCAGAGATCCCTTTCAAGGCATATATAGCTAAACAAGACATTGATGGCAAGCAAGGCCGTGGGGAGATGGGGGGCAGCACTTCATCAGCTGCTGAGGGGACCTCAGAGGCACACAAAAAAATAGCTTTCCAGAATAAAGTGTAAAGACCAGCCCCATATTATGCTAAATGAAATAAATCAGAGAAAGCCAAGTATTGTATGATCTCACTCATATGTAGAATCTTAAAAAGCTGAGCTGAGAAACAGAGAGTCCAGCAGTGGCTGCCAGGGGCTGGGGGGTGGGAGAAACGGGGAGGTGTTGGTCAGAGGGGACAAATTTCCAGTTGTGAGATTAATAAATTCTGGGGATCTAAGGCATCACATGGTGATTATAGCTAATAACTCTGTATTATATACTTAAAAGCTACTAAGAGAATAGATCTTAAATGTTCTCACCACAAGATAAAATGTAATTATGTGATGGGATGGAGGTGCTGGCTAAGGTTATATGGTAATAATGTTGCAATAGATAAGTGTATCAACTCAACACATTGCACATCTTAAATTTATATAATGTTATATCTCAATTATATCTCAATAGCTGGAGTTAAAAAAAAAAAAAAAGACCATCCCTAAATGGGGCAATTTACAAATTGTGGCACTCAAGAGGCTAGCCAACACCTGCCTGTTGGTGGCAGGGACTTGAGACTTTATTAGTTGATATTGGCCATAGGATCTGCTCCGCATATCTAAGGATCTGGAGATAAACGTGTTGTTACAGCAAAGTGAGTGAGTCAGCTGTGGTGAGGGTGAATCATATGCTCTACTAGGCAGCTTCACTTGGAAATAAGGATGGGGAAGAATGGTCAGTAAATATCAGGAGGGGAATTGATGCGCTCTCTTTCTCAGTTTGCTCTTTATTTGAAGACTCATTTGGGAGTGAGGACACCTGATCTATTCTAGGGTTTCACACTAACTAGCTGTGTGATCTCACTGAATTCAGGTCTTCTTTCTGGACCTTAGTGGGTTTACATAGTAGCTATTCCCAGTCCGGGGTCCCCAAGTCCCAGGGAGGTCCCAGCAACAAAGGAATCCTTACAAGTGCCACTAGAGGGGCTGTCACTCTCAGGTGATTGATCAGGAAGGACTCACCAGAGGAGAAATTATTGGAGCTGGTTCAGAAAAAAATGGAGTTCTCATTTTGAGGGAAAGAGAAGGCAAAACAAAGATCATGTTCTGAGCATCTGTCATATGTTAGGCAGTGCTAGAGGTTTGATATTTGTGACCAGATGTTAGAACAATACTATTCCAGCATGAATTTTAAGTGATGAGCCCATATGACGCACGTCAAGAGTTCAAAGGGACGTGAGAATGATACCTCCCATGTGCCGACTTGCTAACCTATCAAGATGCTCTGTTCCTGGATCCCTCAACAGGCCAGGGATTTAAATTAAAGTGAGGGAAAAGGTGAGAGGATTTCTTAGTTGCCTCACTTAGTCTCCAAGGGGAGGGTTATAGGTATCGCCTTCTGATCCCAAGACCAGGGCTTTGAACCGTTGGAGCCCCAGAGGATTGGGGCCTGCCTCCCAGCTGAGAAATCTTACGTGGACCTAGGTGGAGAACGGTGTTCACCCCACTCAGGGTGAATGCTGATTAAATGCTCTGGTGGGGCCGCAGGACAAGCCTGCCACAGGACATCTCTGCAGGAATGGTCAGAGCGGGGGGTGGGGGGAGTGCTTCCCCACACCAGAAGTAGCCATGCTACAGAGTCACCATAATAGCAGAGCACAAAGTCAAGGCCATCAGTGGGTAACTTAATCTCTAAAGCTGCACTGGCTTCTGAAGGGAAGACGCAGTGTACAGAGCTGCCTGCTGCACATCTGAGGGCTAGGAAGGATCCCTCGGGACACAGATGTACCAGCCTGAGCCAAAGGGACTGCCGGAGTTGGGGCTCAGCAGGACCTCTCAGAAGAGAGCAGAAAGGTACCTGCCATTAAGAGCCAGCCTTGACCATCACCAAGCCCAGGGGGAGCAGAGTCACCCAGAAGAGTGCAGGCTGTCCTCTCCCACAGCTCTCCTCCCTCCCCAAGGAAAAGTCCAAATGGCAGTAAAGAGGAGATGAGGAGATGAGCAGCGAGCCAGGAGAGGAGGGATCAGCAGTGACCCCTTCTCCAGTGCAGGGGACAGCTTGAAGCTGGCCTGAGCTAAGCTGAATAGCTTAGAGCATTCTAATTCCTGAACTTGGACACTGGGACTTAACATCATCACAGCACTTGATTATTCAAAGGTGAGCAGAAAAGTCAAGTGACTTGCTAGA
Source organism: Ailuropoda melanoleuca (assembly GCF_002007445.2). NCBI lineage: Eukaryota > Metazoa > Chordata > Mammalia > Carnivora > Ursidae > Ailuropoda > Ailuropoda melanoleuca. The sequence continues at coordinate 27,798,410 of NC_048231.1, forward strand.
ATAGGTAGGGGAAGTAACCCCTAGTGAATAAAGTACAAGGGATGTGGGAGGCAAAAAATAAAGGTGTGTTTTTTTCGATTGGCAGTAATGCTTACTCAACATTGCAGGTGCATGGATGTTAGCTGATTTGGTCCTCACTTTTCTTTAAGACTGAGCTTCCCAGGGGTGTTTAGGAGAAATCTCCCCGGGCAGGTTAATGGTGTGCTGGGGAATAAAGGTCTTCCCCTAAGGAAATGAGTTTGATCATTTAAACAAAATTAAAACTGGCTTCTTTATCACAGGACTTCTCAGAAACTTTAATATGCTAATATGCAGTTTGGACATACAAGAGGTAGACTCATGGCATATCCTATGTTCATCTCATTATACATTGTTTTTACTGCATGCATGGAGAGGCTTCAGTGAAGGGACTGGAAAATGCTGCCCCATAACACAGAATACCATGCCTATTTGATAGATGAAAGATGTTTTGTTGCATCTTTTATTTTCCAAGAGTAGAGACGTATATCCAGGTCACCTTAGGAGAGGATAATTTATTAATAGGATAAACATGGAAATAAGGAAGTTGAAAATCTCAAGCAGAGGGTCAGGCCCCACAGGGACTGGGACAAAATTTGGGAATTGGAAGGTCATTCAAAAGACAATACAGTTCTTCGTCAATAATTTCTTGCATATGACACCAAGAGGAGAGGCAACCAGAGAAGAAATGGACAAACTGGACTGCGTTAAAATGTCAAACTTCTGCCTCAAAAGACACAATCAGGAGAAAGAAAAGGCAACCCATGGAATGGGAGAAAAAAATTGCAAGTCATATCTGATAAGGGGATACTATCCAGAATATATAAAGAACTCCTATAACTCAACAACAACAAAAACTAAACAACCCAATTTTATTTTATTTTTTTAAAGATTTTATTTATTTATTTGAGAGAGAGAGAGAGACAGCCAGCGAGAGAGGGAACACAAGTGGGGGGGGGGAGAGGAAGAAGCAGGCTCCCAGCGGAGCAGGGATCCCAATGCGGGGCTCAATCCCAGGACCCCAGGATCACGCCCTGAGCCAAAGGCAGATGCTTAATGACTGAGCCACCCAGGCACCCCAAAACAACCCAATTTTTAAAATGGGCAAAGGACTTAAAAAGACATTTTTCCAAAGAAGATATGCAAATGTCCAATAAGTACATGCAACAGTGCTCTCTCAGAATCCAATCAGCCCAGGCCAGGGTGGTGCTATTATATGGTATAGAGAATAGCTAGGATGTACTTTGGCAGAAATAGCTAGTTTCCAGGTAAGATTATTCCTTACCCAATGAATGTTCAAAAAACAGTGCTGGAACAACTGGATATCCACGTGCAAAAGAACTAAGTTGTACCCAAAGCTCACACCTTATACTAAAGTTAACTCAAAATGGATAATAGACCGAAAAGTAAGAGCAGAAACTAAAATCTCTTACATGAAAACAAAGGCATAAGTATTTGTGGCCTTGGATTAGACAATGGTTTCTTCTACATAACATCAAAAGCACAAGAAACAAAAGGAAAAATACATCACCTGGACTTCATCAATATTAAAAGCTTTTAGGTTACAAGGGACAACCATCAAGAAAGTGAAGACCCACAAAAATGGAGGGGGGGGAATATTTGCCAAATCATAGACCTGATAACAGACTTGTATCTTAAATATACAAAGAACACTTGCAACTCAAGAACGAAAAGACAAATGACCCAATTAAAAAATGGGCAAAAGATCCAAACAGACATTTCTCCAGAGAAGATAAACAAATGACTAGTCTGCCAAGATGTTCAACGTCATTAGTCATCAAGGGGCTGCAAATCAAAACGCCAGTACAACTTCACATCCACCAGCAAGGCTAGCATAAAAAGGACAGAAAGTAACAAGCGTTGGCAAGGACACGGAGGAAATCAGAGCCCTTACACTCTGCAGGTAGGAACGGAAGATGATGCAGCTCCTTTAGAAAACAGCCTGACAATTTCCCGAAAGATTAAGCAGTGTTACCAGTGACCCAGCAATTCCACTCCTAGGTATATACCCCAGAGAAATGAAAATATGTCCACACAAAAACTTGTACACAAATTTCCATGGCATCATTCATGATATCCCAAACGTAGAAACAGCCCAAATGTCCATAAGTAAATAAATAAATAAATGTGGTACACCCAGACAATGGGATACTACTGGGCCATGACAAGGAACCAAGTACTGATCCATGCTCGACATGGATGCACTTTGGAAAGACCATACTAAGTGGAAGAAGCCAGTCATGGACGACCTCATACTGTAGGGTTCCACTTACATGAAATGTTCAGAATAGGCCAATCTCTAGAGAAGGAAAGTAGATCAGTGATTGCCTGGGGCTGGGGCTGGGTGGCCTGAAGGGAGGGAAGGAGCAATGGGTAACAATCACTGGGGTTTCCTTTCTGAGAGTGATGGAGATATTCTAAAATTGATGGTGGGGATGGAGGCACAGCTATGTGAATAGTCTGGAAGGCAAGACTGTCTGAAATACAAAGCTCCTCCAGGAAAGAAGGGGGAGAGGATACAGGAGGGACGAGCTGGGAACAGACTGGGGAGGCTGAGCAGTTGGGGAGGTTATACTCTATTCTGTGGGTAAAAAGCCAGGAAATTCCAGGATGAAAGGAATACTTGGAAAGATGAATCTGTACGCACACTGTGTTGAGTGGTTAAGGCAAAGCTAAATTTGCCCAGTGGGAGAGGAGAGAACAAATATAATAATGAGCTTAGACATTAACTGTTCCAGCGACACAGATTAAGTCACAAACGGTCAAGTTGACTCTGAGAATCCTCAAAGAGGCCAATAAGAGCAAGACGCATTTATTTACACCAATGTGGAGAGAAGTGGGTGTTTTCGTTAGACTGAATGATCCCTCCTCTCAGCCCATCCCCATCCCTGCCTCATGGGAGAGGAATGGTTTACCGTCTAGTCTATCCTAGAACATACTCATCACATCATAGGTTTCTGGCTGACTCTTTGCTGGTCTCAGAAGGAATCCATGTTACAGTCAGAAACTGGCCCATGTGCACTGAGTATCTAAAAGAAAAGCTGGATGGGGCACCTCGGTGGCTCAGCCGGTTAAGCATCTGCTTTCTGCTCAGCTCATGATCCCAGGGTCCTGGGATGGAGCCCCACTTCCAGCCTGCTCAGCGGGGAGTCTGCTCCTCTCTCTTCCCCTCTGCTTGCCACTCTCCCTGCTTGTGCTCTCGTTCATGCCCATGTGTGCGCTGTGAGTCAAATACATACATACATACATACGTACATAAATGTAAAGCTGGATTTTTCTATTACCACTCTTTTTTTCAAGGACTTTAAAACTTTTATTAGGGCATTGGTTTCTTATAACTTTTCTGGAAAGTGGGTGGAGCTACAGGGTATCCCCATTTCTCAGCTGGTGAAACTGAAGCATGGTACTTAACATGATTCCTTGGCAGGGCCTAGAATAAAATCCAGGTCCCCTGAATCTCTGACAGGGACAATTGCACTACAGTGCCCTCTTCCTAACCCATCACAATTCAACTTCGCCCTTGGCGGTGGATACTCAGGGCCTGGGGAGGCTCCAATTTGGCTTCTGCCTCCTTACCCTCCCTGGGTTGAGCCTCCACACCTTCTCTGCACAAAATTTGGCCTCTTCCTTGAGCCCTTCTGGATATTTAAAAGGCCATCATGAAGGGTATTAGATTACTCAATACATTGAATTTATATGGTTTATTTTGTTAAAAGAAATTGGGGTGCTGCTGGGGTTGTAAGTGTGAGCTCTGGCCTCAGACCAAGCTGACAGGTCAGCTTCGTGACTCCTTGTGCCCCAGCTTCCTCACTTATAAAATGGGCATAAAAAAGGCACCTATATCACAGTTTGTTGGGTGAATTAAGTGAGCATAACCATGTCAACTCTTCGGCACAGCACTAGACCAAGTACGTGTTCAGTAAATATTAGCTAAGGAGAACATAAAAGCAGTCTTCCAATATTTAAATGGCTACAGAAGATGAGACAAATTTCATGTGCCAGAACTAAGACAAACAAGCAGATTTATCCTCCCACTAAGACACATTGTAACTACTAGAGATGTTTAGCAATGGAATCCGCCAGCCACAGACGGGGCTCCCCATCCCTTGGAGTATTTATGCCGAGATCCTGAGGGCCTTGTGATGCTGTAGCAGGGACCTCGGTCTCAAATGGGCAAATAGACCAGGTAAATTCCAAGGATTTTTCTGCCAGAAAGCTTCCAAAGGCTTTTCCTCCCTGCTCCCAGTTTAGATAGTCTATGAAATATACGGGCAGAGAAAGGGGAGAAAATCCAGAAAGGAAAGGTTCTCTTCAGAGCTTACAAAAGGCCAGAAAAGAGAAAACAGCAAGTTTTCAAGCCTCTGGTTAGACATTCTCTCGGAGCCTGCGCCAGTGCCACAGCCAAACCGTGAGGAAGACCAGGAATAGGGAAGACAGGCCTGGGAGGGGTTGTAGGCAGACAAGGGGACAGCCAGGGGGGCTGCCCCTATTTCCCCGTATTTATCAGCTCCTGACCAAAGAGCCCCCAGCCACTGCCATCCTTCAGAAAGGTGAGAATCACTTCTGAGGCCTGAGGTCTCTATTCCCCTTCACCAGCACCAAGCCCGGAGAATGGATACACGGTAGCAGCTTCCCACACGTTCAGAACCTTCCCTTCTGACAACTCCGGGAGTTGGTTGTCATAATGGGCTATCCTGTCAACGAAGAGAGGCTCTTCAGAAGAAAAAGTGGAGACAAATAACCTACCAGGGTGACCACATTTGAAATCATTTCAATTCTAATATCTGTAGGGGATACTTGTCTTTTGCTAGCTGGCCCCCTCCATCCACGGGGAAAGATGCTTCAACTATTTCACGTGGTTCTGATGAGACTTGCCAACCACAGTGCCTTCTTCATCCTTCTGGTCACATGACAGGATGGGGAGGGGTTGGCTCATCACAGAACTCTGCCACCAGTGCTTGATCCAAGGGGAGGGTGCATGGCCCAGGCGGGACCAGTCAGAATCTTCCAGGAAGGCTAGGGTAATAGGATTCCCAAGAGAGAGATCTGCTCATTCTCTGGAAGAGTGGACCACTAGGGAAAGGCTGGCTCTGCGAGGGGGCCATCTTTCCCACTGCATGAAGGAAAGAACCTCCCAGAAGGCAGGCAGCACAGAGAGCTGGAAAAAGTGACAGAGCCCTGTCCATACTGTTTAAGCACTCAAATCCAGTTGTGACTCCAAGCAGCTCAAAGCTTGGACTTACAAGGTATCTCAACAAGAAAAATGATTTACATTCCTATCACCTGCAACCAAAACCTATGAATTTTGAGAAGGAGCAAACATTCAGACCACGGAAGTCTTTTTCATAATACTGTTGAAAGAGAATGTCAGGTTAACCTAGGGCTGAGGAGACTTTTGGTGAAGGTAAATAATAAACACAGAAAGTTGTTTGCTCTTCTCTCATCATTCTCACTAGTTACCTGGGATCAGAGTCACTGAAAAAAAAAATCAGATTCTAGCCCATGTTGGGTGCAAACTAGGTCTCTGGCATCATATACCTGAGCTAATTTTGAAGGCATAGGCTCTCCTCAATTCTTAAAATAAAAAGCCCCCACACTCCTTGTCAATCATGCAGCCAATTAAGAGGTCTCAAAATGACAAGCCACCGATTGTCAAGGTAGATTAAAGACACAGAAGAAGATTCTCATGGTTGGGATAAGTAGACCGTCATCCTGTTGCACAGCCTGACCCACTTGCCTGGGAGGGAGATGTGGAGGAGCCCAGGATTATTCTAACAGGTGGCTGGGAGAACAGATTCCCCTATAAGCCTCACCTGCTCGGCCCAGAGCAGGAACTGGAAACCCAGAAGCAGGGAATGAGCAGGTGGGGGCGGGAGGGATACTCCTGACAACTAAAAACGGACATGGGGGGGGCAGCTGGGTGGCTCAGTCAGTTAAGTGACCGACTCTTGATCTCAGCTCAGGTCTTGATCTCAGGGTGGAGATTTCAAGCCCCGAGTTGGGTTCCACGCTGGGCATAGAGCCTACTTAAGAGGAAAAAAAAAAAAAAAAAAAAAAAAAGGACAAATTGGACTTTATATCAAGCATCTACTTGCCAACCACAGCTACCAAAATGTGTGTCTGAGATAGGATTTATCTGCCTTACAATTCACTTCTTTCCCTTTCCTCAGGGAGCTCCCACAGCCAGATTTGAGCCTTTGAATGTATGTATCAAACTTCAGACGGGATTCCTCCCAGCCAGGTCACAGAAACCCTCCCAGCCAGGTCACACTGATTGCTTACCTCACCCCAAGGACCAGGAGAGCCCCAACTCAAAGAGACCTTGCAGCCTCCAGAGACCAATTAGCCACACAGTCCCGAAATTAAATCCAGTTAGGTCCCTCCCGGCCAATTGCTTTGCAGCAGGGAGTTGCAAAGCTAGTGCTGTAAAAATCCCAAGTGTATGCGCACCTGAGGTCCACAAGGGCAAATCTGTAGGTGTTACTGGAAACGAAGGAAGGGGAAGAAAATGGTATTTGTCCATATCTTCTCAGTGAGATCTATGGGTGGTTGGAGGAAATATTTTAATATGCTGTTTGCAACAGACGTTAGCTTAAGCCACCTTCCCCAGAGTGGGGCTAATAAGCAGCAAGGCTTTGAGCATGCTCTGCTGGGGGAAGGGTTCTAGGCCTGGGGCCGGAGGGGAATTGGTTTGGCCCGTTGAGCAGGGAGCAAAAGGGGTGTGTGTGTGTGTGTGTGTGTGTGTGTGTGTGTGTGTGTGTGTGTGTTGAGGGGCAAGAAGCAGCAGCCCTCCTTTTGCCCCTCCTCCCTATAGCGCTAAGCCTTCCTTCCTGTATTAGCTACTTGTTGTGTCTGTAACAAATAAAGCAGCAGAAATTTTTTTCTCTTACATTTCTAGAGGCAAGAAGTCCAAAATGGTTTTACAGGGCTAAAATCACAGTGTTGGCAGAGCAGTGCTCCCTCTGGAGCTTCTAGGAGAGACTTTATTTCTACACCTTGTCCAAATTCTCCAGCTGCCTCCCTTGATTCATGGCTGCTTCCTCAATCTTTTTTTTTTTTAAGATTTTATTTATTTATTCGACAGAGATAGAGACAGCCAGTGAGAGAGGGAACACAAACAGGGGGAGTGGGAGAGGAAGAAGCAGGCTCATAGCGGAGGAGCCTGATGTGGGGCTCAATCCCACAACGCCGGGATCACGCCCTGAGCCGAAGGCAGACGCTCAACCGCTGTGCCACCCAGGCGCCCCCCTCAATCTTTAAAGCCAGCAATGTGGCATTTTCTCTCTCTGCCTCCTTCTGCTTCCATCACAAAATCTTCTCTTTCATCGGTAATCTAATCTCCAGCTCCCTCTTATAAGGACAGTGATTACACTGGTCCACCTGAATAATTTCCCCCTCTCAAATTTCCTGATTCAATCACACGTTCAAAGACCCTTATTCCATGTTATGTAACTTTTTACAGGACCCAGGGATTAGGACCTGATGTATCTGAGGGGTCATTATTCAGCCCACAACACTACCTAATACAGATGGAAAAATGATGTCACACGGAGGGGAAGCAGGCATTCTCAGAGCCTGGTGGTAGGAGTTCGGATTGATGCATGACAGACAATCTGGCAATCTCTATCAGGAGTAAAATATCCTTTCTTTTGCATTCGGCAGTTTCTTCATCAATTCAGCTTCTAGGAATTCATCGCAGAGATAAACTTAAAAATGAACATACAAGGATGCTTTTTCCAGCACTGTTTGTAACAGCCGAAATTTGTAAATAACCTGAATGACCCCCGCAATGGGGGCTGGTTAGATAAATTAAGGAACATCCATAGGATAGCACACTGTGCAATTGTAACAGAATAAAAATAATGAGAGATCTATGTGAGCTAATATGGAAGAGACTTCAAGACAGGGGAATAAAATGAGGTATAAGACAGGGTACAGAGTACGTTTCCATTTGTAAAAATAAAAGTCAAGAAGTGTATGTTTGTATGTATCTAGCATGTTCCTGAGGGAGATACAGGACAGGCTGTCCTCTCTTGAGAGCATCTGCGGGGGGTGGGGGTGTGGAGGTATGGGGAGAAGTAGTTTGAATTTTTTTACCATGAACATTTATTACTTTTTCAATTGAAAACAAAGCAGTTAATGAAAAAAGAGAGAGTGAGGACACTGGTTTGAAAGAGTTGACAAATTATTAGCCTGTTCAAGGCACCTACAATTTTTGGTCTTGTCCCCCCAACTCCCCCACCCTCATCACCAAGGACAAGGTACCACCTCTCTCTCCCCCACACACCCCACAGGCTCGTATGGCCCACTCATGTCTCCTTTCTTCCTCAAGGTCTTCGTGGGTGTCCTTTGAAGCCAAATTAATTTCACTGGGTTACAAATGGGGAAGGGGGGGCAGGTGAAGAGGGGGGTGAACCCACAAGTAATTTTAGCCGGTCACAAACCAAGAGGAAATAGGAGAGGGCAGAAAAAGAATCTCAGCCTAGAGTCCAACATTCCAAGGTTCCAATCCTGGTTATGCACGTGACCTTGAGCAAGTCACCAAGCTTAAATCAGAGCCTCAGTTTCCTCAACTGAAAAATAGGAATAACACTATAAACTTGGGATTATAATGAGAATCGAAATGAAAAATGAGAATAAAGAGGACGGTGCTTTGGAAACTTGACAGCACTCCCCTAAGTTAATGCCCTCCTCACGATGGTCCTGACCCCACACCCAGACCTTGCTGGGAGGTGGGTGACATAAATGTGAGTACAATAACCAGCACACGGTTAATAGTATAGGATCTGGAGAGCCGTGGCTGCTGGGTTACCCAGAATGAGACACAAGTCCTCTGCACTTGGGTTTCTAGTCCATAAAATAGAGAATTCATAAACCATAAAGTTAATAGACAAGGCAGTATATGGTTTAATTAACTTCACAGCACACCAGAACTTCTTTAAATTAAAAAAAAAAAAAGGTTATTAGGAACCCATGGCCTCTTGACTACTGGCACTGAATGAGCAGAGCTGCTCTGACTCCAACACAACCAGTCCTTTTGGGCTCGCGCTCCGAAACCACCAAGTGCTCAGAATCAGAGGGAAGATGAAAACAAAAGACAGTCATGAGGTACATAACCCAGTCTGGCTGATGGTCCCAGGGCTTGGGTAAGTCAATTGGAGATAAGGCCACAGCCACATGGGGCAATCAACTCTGCCCCAGGCCTGTGTCCAGGTTCAGAGCTTCCCATGCCTACTGCTGCTGGGTCCGCCGAGCACAGGCCTGGGATGTGCGGCTCCCCACCACGAGATATTGTCCACATCCTGGACCCCATGCCAAAGCAGGCAGAGATGTCGGCCTGGGCTCCAAAAGACAGCCTCCCTCAGAATCTCCCTGAGTCCACTGTCCATATTCAAACGCACTCCAACAAGCTTTTCACAGAATCAACACTGTTCAGTTTCCTTAGACTAAATTTAAGGTGAAGAATTCACTATCCCTGGAGGTGACATGACAGTGGTTGTCCTGCACCCAAGTGCTGACCTTGACACTTACTAATGAGATAACGTTGAGCAAATTGTTAAACTCCCTAGGACTCACTTTCCTCATCTATGAAATGGGTATATTATCAAGTTTTCTCTCTTCCAAGAGGCACTTTGCAACATTTCTGAAATCATGTTGCATCTTCTGACTAAAGTATGCATTTAATTTGCTAATGCTTCTGTTATTCCCAAAGAGTCTTACACTATCACCGATACTTTTTTTTCGACAGCTTCATTAACATTAGCAACTTTATTCATGTACCATACAATTCACAATTTTAACTCGAACAGTTCAGGGGCGCCTGGGTGGCTCAGTCGGTTAAGCGTCTGCCTTGGTTATTTCTACTTTTTGGTTTTTATACAAATAACGCTGCTATGAACATTCACATGTAACTTTTTGCAGACACATGTTTTCATTTCTTTGGGGTATATAGGTCGAAGTGGTGTTGCTGGGTCATACATAACTCTATGGTTAGCTTTTTGAAACACTGCCAGACTATTTTCCCAAAAGGTTGCACCATTTTATATTTCCACCAGCCACGTATGAAGTTCCAGTTTCTCCACATCTTTGCCAACATTTGTTATTTTCTGTGTTTTTTATTATAGCCAACCCCGTGGGTGTGGAGTGGTATTCCACTTTAATTTTATTTTTCCTGGTGACTAATAGCAGTAAGCATCTTTGCTTATGGGTCATTTCTGTAACTTCCTTGCAGAAATCACTATGCATATCTTTTGCCTGTTTTTAAATTGGGTTGTCTTTTTATTATTGAGCTGTTGGAGTTCTTCATATATTGAAGATACAAGTCCCTTCAGATATATAATTGTAAAATTTTTTCTCCCATTCTGGGGGTTGTCTTTTCACTTTCTTGATGGTGTCCTTTGATGAAAAAAAAAGTTTTTAATCTCGATGAAGTCTGATTTATTTCTTTTTCTGATTGTCACTTGTGTTTTTGTGTCATGTCTTTTTCCTTTGCTATCTGGATACATTTACCTCTTTTTCTTGCCTAACTGCCCCCCATTAGAACCTCCAGCACAGTGCTGAATAGAAGTACCAGGAGTAGACAGCCTTCTCTTATTCTTGTTCTTAAAGGCAAGGCAGTCAGTCTTTCACCATTATGTATATTGTTAACTGTGGGTCTTTTATGGATGTCCTCTATCGGATTGAGAAATTTCCCTTCTATATTGAGTAGTTTGGAGGGTTTTTTTTTTTGCACTTTTATCATGAAAGGGTGTTGGATTTTGTCAAATGCTTTTTCTATAGATATAATGACATAGTTTCCTAGAGCTCTTGCCAGGGTTTTGCTTGGAGATAGTTGTTTGGACCACTTAATAACTTTAGCACAAGACTCAAGAAGGAAGACCTAAATCCTGCCTAGTTGCTGACCATCTGAGAGGAGATAAGAAACCCTTTCTCATCATACCTTTAACTCTGGTTAACTCGGACCCTACGTGAACTTCTGGTGGCTTAAGTGAAGTTTCAGGGCTCCTGTCACCATGGATGATTGGGGCCTGGAAGATCAAGATTGAGCTTCATGAGATTAGATCAGATTCTATGGGGTTAAGAATGGGAAGTTGCTTTTTTTCCATTGCTCCCCCCGCCCATCTTGACCAACGTCTAATTTTACTCATGGGCACTTGAACTTGGGTACAAGACATACTCGCAACTGTTTTATAAATTTTTCATGGGTCTTTCTTTTGTCCCTGCAGTCAGGCAGCAAACTCTTTGAGGGCAGAGACCAAACCTTAAATTTCCCTTGAAGCTTTCACAGAACCGGGTAAAACACCTGTCACCCAGCACAGACTCAATACACACTAGGGATCTCTGCCTTTTAGCAAAATTGTCAGAGGTGAGACCTGGCCGATCCACCAGCTAGCGGATGGTGCAGCCGGGCAGAGGAGACAAGAAGCCAAGACGCAGGGCCCTGGGGTCACCCGAGTCACCGGTTTCAGCTACCCTCGTGTGGCTTTGCAGCTTCCTAGGCACAACCTCACAGGAGGCTTTAAAGGAGTGAACTGAATGTGGTGTCGAAAGAGAAGAAACAGCGCCATGCCAACATTCTTTCAAAACTGCCTGAGAAAAGCAAGTCTGATAAGAGACTTTGTCAGTATCTGATGTCACGATGCAGATCAGTCCACACCGTATTGCCTGTCACTCCTGAGGCAGTTTGAAAAGAGATATTGACAAAGCATGGTATGATGATGTCATTAAATGGCATGCAGCACCTGCCCCCCAGAATATGACAAATGCCACCCTGGGCTCGGAGAAGCCGCATTGCGGGGAGTTTTCTCACCAGCTGATGGTAAGATGACAAAGCTTTTGAATGAAGACCTCCTATCCTCTCTCCCAATCCTCCCCGACAAATTCGGATTTGGGCCATCCCTAACAGAAACCAGAACACACTGCTCATCAAAAAAAGAAAAGCTATGGTTCCTTCTATTTTGTGAAAATTAAACCCATGTCTATGGCTTGGCCCAGTTCCTGGCACGTGTTATATACCCAATGTGCAGTCCTTCGGGTTCTATTAGCATTACTCTTACGGGGCTTTCGGGGTATCTATCTTTGAATCCCAGTTTCTAAGTCAGGCAGTCCTTCAAGTTTCTTTGGTAAACACAACAAGGGATTTCTTGTTTTTGTTTTGGAGAACTCATCGGGCTGTCTGTGAGCAATTTTGCACAAGCTGTGCCCTGTGCAGACAGGTGGAATGAATTAGTCACCAGAGTTAAAGGGCAGGTATGTTGCTCAGGGACTGAGCGAGGCAGGTGCTAATCAGTATTCATTTCTGGAAAGCCAAGGTGCCCACAACACGTCCGGTGCTGTTCTCGGTGCTGGGAATTTGAATGTGCACTGGCCAGTCTCTGCCTTGAAGGAGCTCACAGCTGAAGTGGAGGACGAGGCAGGATATAAACCCGCCGGTGGCGGAGTGGGAAGAACTGCTCTGCTCGAGGGTCTGGCCCCAGGAGGGCTTCCCAAACGAGGTGATGTCCCAGTGCATCTAGCAGGATGACTAGTTCATCAGGTAGACAAGGAGAGAAACTCTGAGAATCTGGTTGTTTAACTGTAGTTTGAGAAGAAAAAGAACAGCTTTCTCCAGGAGGCAGGAGGGTCTAATGGGCGAAGGTACGGACTCTCAATAAAGTCTGGGCTTGGCTCTTGCTCTGCCGCCAACATTTGGGGAAAAGAACCACCACCACCACCAAAGCAGCTAACATTTAAGCCAAAGTTTTTTTCATTGTCTTCAAAAAAGCGAAGACAATAACAGATCTACTTAAAAGAGAAAACACATGTAAGGCATTTGACATGGTGCTTGGCTCATATAAGCCCCCAGCAAACGGTAGGCTATAACACCTGTCACCGGGGGCTGGCAGGGATTGAATGAGACACGAGGTGTGAGAACGATTATTGAAACGAAATCTCTGGGATTATTATTCCAGGCAGAGGGACCATCTCATGTAAACTTGGAGAAACGTAGGGGGCTCTGATCATTTCTTAAAGGAAGAGTCCTTGAGTGTGGTCAGGATGAAGACTGCATGTGGGAAGAGGGTGGTATTTGAATTGGATGATCAATCAATCAAAATCCAAATGTCTTGCTTTAATCATTGAGCTATGTGATCAAACAGAAAATCACAGAAAATCGCAAGGGACAAAATTACTGTTGCCACAATTCTATTCAAGTGGAGATTTTTAAAACATTTTTAAATAATGAAATAGTCACATAACTATTAGTAACATAACATCAATACATAACATTTATAAAAAAATATGAAGAAAAATGTAAAAGAGCAATCCCCATATATCCCCACACCCAGATTTAACAGGTATCAAGATTGTAGTATTTGCTTTAGATTTCAGTTGTGGTTTTTTTTTTTAAGAAATGAAGTGTTATGGGTACTACAAAAGCTTCACACTCACTCAGTTATGTATTGGTCCCCTGTATGTTTTCACACTTTTACTACATGTGTGTAACATAAACAACATACAATGTTCTCAGAGTTCTGAGCAGCACATATATAATACCACACGGTATCATTTTGCAACTTGCGTGTCTCACTGGATAGTTTTCAAGGTGCCCCCATGTTGTTAGATGTAGACATGGTTAATTTATTTTATCTGCTCTACAGGAATCCCTGTGAGGCTTATACTTGGGCCCAGCAATGCTGCTTCTAGATGTCTCCCTAGGGAAACCTTCAGGAATGTACAGAAGACAAGAGGCCTCAAGAAGTTCGCTGCAGAGCAGTTCGTACTAGGGAGAACAGTGTGGAGAAGCAATTCCAGCCACCTGCTGTGTAACAGACCCCCTACACTGAGGGGTTTAAAACAACAACGTCACTTGTTCTGTTTATGAATCTTCCATTTGGGCAGAACCTGGCAGTAAAAGCTCATCGTTGCTCCATGTGACATCAGCTGGGGTGGCGGGAAAGCTAGGGGCTGGAATCCTCTAAAGATTCAGTCATTTGCTCACGTATCTGAGGACTGATGCTGGCCGTCCATCACACTGGGACCTCAGCTGGGGCTGTCGGCCAGGGTGCCTGCACGTGGCCTCTCCAAGCAGCTGACTGGCTTCCCCACAGCATGGCAGGTGAGTTCCAGGGACAAGTGTCCCAAGAGAGCCAGGTGGACGTGCGGGGCATTTTTATGATCCGGCGTCAGAAGTCCTATCCCATCGCCTGTGCCCACAATTAATTGGTTGAGGCGGTCACAAAGGTCCACGCAGGTTCACGAGGAGTGTCATGGTACATTTGAAGAGCAGATGGGATGGGATGTCTTGTGGTGACCACTTTTGGAAAATACAATTTACTGCCAAACTTAACTGCCCATGGTATGGGACACATGGTATGAGACACATTAAGTACACAGCAAACCTGGTTTATTTGTTGTTGTTTTAAAAGCTATAAAAGGGTGGGTCTCTTTCTGCAAGACATCAACATAACTCCATGCAGAATAAAAAGAACAAAGTGTTTGGGGGACGATATAATAAGAACTTTGCATTGGTCTCTATGTAGGATGAAAAGATATTACTGTCAGACACAGAGAACTCCCGCAGAGAACTCTTAGGAACAGGTAGGAGGAAGAATTCATTTTTAAGGTGGTTTTTCTTTTTTCCCTTCATGAATGGTGTAAATAAAATCTCCTGATTCTAAAAACTGAGGACTTTGACAAAACAGTTGCCAAAACTGTATTTCCTCGAAGGCACATCTTTGTAGTCTCTGGCACCAGAAAACCCCTAAGAGAGACTCTGAATGTCTTCCACAGCAGCAAGGTGAGGGGAGAGGCACCGAGAGCTAGGAAGCTTGGGTTCGAATCCTGGCTACTGCTAGTTGCTCTCTGTGTGACCCTAGGCAAGATACTTAACTTCTCTGTGCCTCAGCTTTCTTCTGGGGACTAGTGAGGTGAATAAAACCACTTATGATGTTTTTGTAAATACTGTGTTAATTCAACGATTCTGCTTAGATTTGAAAAGTGTTTTGAAAGTATTAGCTCTTAGTGGGAGTCACAAGGGACAACAGATTCTGAAAGTTCGAAGTAAATTGCACCAAATCCGGATTTAATCATGATCACTATTCCCAAGAGTAACGTCCAGAATCCTCCTAGCAGGCCAGATAATTAACCTTGGGTTCTCACCTCAAGCTTCTTCTCTGTCTCCATTCTTTCATGCGCGAGCGTTGAAATAGTCGAGACAGGTGGCAGAGTCTCCCCGCGTTCCCATTTCACAGACGAGGAAGCTGCGGGCGAGCTCCTGCAGGGGGCGTGGTGGCTAAGGGAGAGGCTAATCCCTTAGATGTGAGTTTTCTTCCCAAATCTCAAGGTGTCCCCGATCTGGCTCAATCACGAGCTCCTCGTCCCCCGAAGCCTGGGGATCGGGGAAGCAAAAGGGCAATGCCTTTTGGCCCCAGATTCCTTAGCTCTACATTGTCGAACGCCCACAGGGTTCCTTTTGCAGGGGAATTTGGCAAGAAGGCTGACCCAGAGTGAGCCTCAGTAAATACGAGCTTCGTGTGGGGGTGGGGGCGAGCGGGAGTATCTTCCTTTTCCAGCCGCCCGCAGAGCGCAGGAAAACTTCCAGGTCTGGAGCATCAGCGCGGGGGCGGAGCCATTCCTGGATCGCGGACCCTGGAACCAGGAGCCCCTAGAGCCTGGGAGCCCCTCGTTGCCCAGGGCGAGGCCCGGTTGGGCAGCTCAGGATGCTCCTCGTTGCCCTTCACCTGTAACCATGTCCCTTGGGCCCCCTCCTCGGGGGCTGCCCGTATTCCTCCTTCCCCTGCGGGATCCGAAAGTAAACTCAGAACCTGACCCGCAATGGGCAATCTGCTCACCGGAGAGGGCGACTGGATGCGATCTGGAGCTGGCCACTAGACGCTGGCCACATCCGCCTCCAGTTGCGGGAGCGGAGCGGGACCGTGCCTGGCCGAGTTGTCCCTACTCCGTCCACTCTACCTGCTGGCGCGAATCACTCCTCGTCGGGAGGATGTGCAAGAGAACGGGACGGCGGTGGCGCTGGAAGAGATGCCCTCCAGCACTGTCTCCCTTCCCAGCAAGTCTCCGGCTGGGCTCTCCGGCTCCGCCTGGGACGCAGGCAGAGTGGCGGCGCTTTGATGTCGTGCGGCCACACGGTGGCGCCGCCGCACCGCCCGCTCTCGGAGGCAAAGGCTGCGGGGCGCCCGGCGCTGGTTCGGTGCTGCTCCTTCCTCCTGCTCCTCCCTGGGGGCTGGCGAGGGAACCCGGCGTCCGCAAGGTGCGGAGATAAGGCTAGGGTCATTCCAGCACTTCCCCTCCGACCCCCCAAACATGTGCCTTCTGGACACACTCACACTGTCCCCGGGCCTGAGTCCCTTAAAGGTCTTCTAGGCAAAAGTGTCTTCCTTTACAAATAGGGAAAGTGAGGCCCAAGGAAGTAGGAGTCCTGGCTTTAGTCTCAGGTGAGAAGTTCAGGCAAGCAACTCTCCTGTCCTATAAAGAAAGGGGGTACGCACAACTAAGGGCAAAGGAAGACCCACGTGGGATTTATTCCCAGTCCTGGTGACGGTGCCACCGACCAGGAGGTCGAAGTTAACCTGTTGTACATGTGAGGAAATGAGCCTCAATATTGGCCAAAGCCACGTTGTTCAGAAGTGGTATTCAGCCCCAGGACTCCTACTGTCTAGTCTGTGCACTTCCTGGCCACAGAGCCCTGCCACCTACATCCGTGGCTTTCAAACACCTTTTTGGTTTTTGATAGTGAACTTCACCTACACACGTCTCTATAACTGAAAACAACACTTATCCTTAGCGTGATAAACTGTTTTCTTTTCTTTCTTTTGAATTCTATACTATCTTTTCTACTTTTCTTTCAACGCTGGGTATGATCTGCTAAAAGAATATCACTACTCATGAGTGGGTCCTTAGTTGAAGTTTGAAAATCACTGTCATAGGTGCTGGCCAGGCTCTCCCAGCTGTAAACATCTATGGAAACCTGTCTATGTAGGAGGCCAAAGGCAAGACCAAGTAAAGCTCCCGGCAGACCGTGCTTCTCTAGGAATCACCTAGAGGTGTTGTTACAGCCCAGGTCCTGACTCAGCATTTCTACCAAGCTCCCAGGTGATGTGGACCACCCCCACCCAGAGTGGCAAGGTCTCCTCCCCTACTCCGCCATCCACGCGCTTCAGTGAAAGGAATTCTGACACCACATTCTGCTGTACACACATTTATTTGTAAGTAGGCACAAAAATTAGATTCAGCCTGCTGTAGCAAGCGTTCTGTGGCAGAGTGGTAAAAATCTGTCCCCTTGTTTCATGGCACTAGGATTGAAGGTAGGCAGAGACCAGAGACCTCACTTCCTAGTCTTTCATCCAGGGTGGATCTGAAAGGAAGTCTGAGCTAATGGGAAAGGAGCAGAGGGGATCTATGTAACTCCCAGGTGAATCTTCTGGGAGATGGCCCAATTGATCCAACTTAAAAGGCAACTTCAGGGGCGCCTGGGTGGCACAGCGGTTAAGCGTCTGCCTTCGGCTCAGGGCGTGATCCCGGCGTTATGGGATCGAGCCCCACATCAGGCTCCTCCGCTAGGAGCCTGCTTCTTCCTCTCCCACTCCCCCTGCTTGTGTTCCCTCTCTCACTGGCTGTCTCTATCTCTGTCGAATAAATAAATAAAATCTTTAAAAAAAAAAAAAGGCAACTTCAACTTATACTCCAAGTTGAGAGTCAAGCTGTGTGCACCCTAACTTCCTTCTTTTCTCTTCCCATGAGTAGGAAGATGGAGATTCCATAACTCAGCTCTGACCCTGCAAGCCAATGCCCTATGGGCTGACAGAGCACCAGGGTGGGAGGAAGCTGGATCTCTGAATCACTGCCTGGAGCAGAGCTGTCCCACCAGCCTGGATCTCTCACCTAGAGATGGTTATTTGAGAGAGTTATCAACTCTTTAAGCCACTCTCTATTGGGGGTGGGGGGGAGTGGGGAGATCTTTGTTACAGCAGCATACCCTAACCTGGGTTCATCTGAGGCAAATGTGATAAAATCCTTATGGCAGAACCAACTGATTTTTCCAACCAATTAGGTGACCGAATCCTCTGTATATGCACGTGGGTGGGCTGGTGGAGCAGAGGAGGGAGGATAGGACCAAAATTCTTGGATTCTAGTGCTACTTTCTTGTAAACATGGAGAGATGCCTGTATGTCTATCTAGCTATCCACATGCCATTAACACTGCTCATTTAGCCAACAAAAAATATCTAATTGTTCTTAATTAAACTCTCTAGGGGAAGACTTAGAAAGCAATATTTAAAACTTGGGATAGTTACTAATTAGCTGTCTTCCACCTTGGTCACCACTTAAGGTTAACTTCCATACACATATCCTTCCTATATCCATGCTGAGGTATTTTCAAGTAAACACAGACAGAATTTAACCTTGTATATTCTCATTCAGAGTACTGTTACAGCCCACGTGGCTACTCACCTCTCTCTCATCATTTTCTTTATTACAGTAAAGAAATTTGGCTCAAGCCCCATTTCAACATTTGCCCCCCCTCCGAAATCCACAGTAGTCCTCTGGGGAGGACCTACCTTCATCCTTGTCACCCCATCCTATTTCTTGCTTCTCCCAACGCTCTGGATCCTCTTTGAGTCTCATGCCCTAGGGTTGTCCCTTCTCTCTACCCACATCAACACAGAAGTCACTTTTACGGAGGATTGGTGGGTAATGGGGTTGGGGTGGGGTTACCCTGAAGTGTGGCGCCCCTAATCACTTAGAATTTAATATTGGACACCCCTACTTGCAGTTCTTTGGCCATCCTTCCTTTAGGATAGTCCTTATTTCTGGGCTTCCCCCAGCTCCCTTCTCTCTCCTCCTAGCTGCCTTCTCTCTCCCTCAGCCTCCTTACATTTTATGGCTTTGCTCTCTGCCCACCATTCCAGTCCTCCCACTGCTCCTGGGTCCCTTATTCAGAAAAAAAAGCAAGTACTCTCAACTTGTCAAAATATTGGTTTATCTTTTCATATCCCCCATGCCAGAGGGAGTTTTAACACAAATAAACACACAAGCACATAAATACATCCACAAAATAGATCTCTTCCTGTCTGGCCAGCTCACAAAAACAAAACAAAACAAAACAAAACCCTCTTTCCTCTCCCAAAGACACGCAAACCTGATCAAGGTATTCCTTTGCTCACATCTCTGCGGTAGCTCTTCGCTGGCCTGTGCTCATCACCATTGCCATGGTTACGGAGCCCTCTGCGACCGGGTCCTGCCCCCTCCAATTCAGCCTCATATCTCACTGCTGGCCCACAATGCCTCGGGAGCCACTCCCGCCCAGCTGCTTAGTGCCCTCTGAGTGGACGCAGCCCAGGGATCTCGCCTTTGCTCACTCGCTCTTTTGCTCCCTTTACTATCTATGCCTAGATTGCCTCTCCCTGAACTCTGCCTCACCTCCACTGGGAAGCCCTCCTTGACTTCTCAGGCTGGGGGAAAGGCTCCTTTTTGGTAGTAACTGCCTCTGGACTGTCTGTCCTAGCACTTAAAGCTCACCTCAGGAATTTTAGCCCTACTTGTCACTCTCCTCCGCTAGATGGATCTCCTTAAGGGCAGGGGTACGTCTGGCACGGTACCCTAAAGACAAGCACATTGGAGCCCTTCAATGCCCACTTGTTAAATAACTGAGTGAATGTATGAGACCCCCCCCCCTGCTTACCTGGCAAGGTAAAATCTGACTAAAGGACTGTCTGGAAGGGTGGAGAAGGGGAAGGGGAGTCTTGGGAAGCAGCATGCAGCTGTAGGGCTGTGGAGGAAGAGGGGGCATTCTGGGCAGCAGGGCCAGGGTCAATCAAGACGTTCATTGGCTCTAAGCCTTTAGTTTTCTTCAACCCTGGTGGGCCAGACCCTTGTGCTCTTCTTCTTTCTCCTTCTCTGGGACAGAGCCAGGTGTTCCCCCCCACCACATACCCCTCCAGTACTCAGCCCTGAGTGCAGACTATACCTCTCTTCTGTGGGTTGAGCACTGGAGGTGGGTTTCCCAGAAGGAGGCCCCTTACATCCTAGGTCACCATGGAGGGGGGTGTCCAAAGCAGAGGAGACAGGGTATTCCAGGGTCTCTGAATGTCTGTGTAGAGACATTACTCTCCTGGCCCCTCCTGCAAACCAACCCACCTCAAGGAGCTTGTGTCCTGTCTCAGTGGAAGGGTGGTAGCAGTCAGGATCGGCTAGGTCAAATTGTGGTAACAACATCTATGGGATGGGATTTAAAACCACAACAATGCCTTTCTGTCCCCCATGACATGCCCACCAGGAGTCAGCAGAAAGGCTCAAAACATTGTAGGCAGTGATGGAGGCCACCATCTCAAGCCAGTTCTTTAAAGAGAGTCCTTCGAAGGGGATCCCACACTGGTAATGAAAGGCTCTGGTCTGGGAGTGACTCACTTCACTTCTGCTCATAGCTCATGGGCCAGAGCTTGTGCCGTGGCCCTGCCCAACCACACAGGGTCCAGGAAGCCTCCCAGAAGATATGGCACTACAGATCCCTACACACTGTGCTAAAGACTACCATAGGGGGGCGAGGAAAGGAAAGTCAAGATCAAGGGCAAAAAGGGAAAATGGAGGCTTTCAGAGAAATAGGCGAATTTGATTGCCCTTGAAACATCTCCAATTTTTGGCTGGTCTTGACTAGAGCAAAGCATTGCCAGGCATGAATCTGGGATTAATGAATGTGGAAGAGGGAGGACGCTCATTGGACCGCCACAGCACATTCCCTTCCCCCAGTGCCCTTCCTCTGGGCCTGCTCAAACCCAAGCCAGCCTTGAAGGGCCTGCCATTCCCCAGAAATTATCCCTGTTAAATCCAGCCAGCTTTGACTTCTCTATTCCCATCCACCTTTCACTGTAACATTTAATCACATTTAACCTGATCCCATACTTCAGACTGTCAGGTGGTATTTCCCCATCATTCTGTTTTGATACGGCTTCTTCTCCCTGATGGCAAATCCCCTGAGTTCAGAGTCAATCTCAATTCTTGTTCTGTATCCTTTACCCCCCTCCCACCCATCAGGCAGGGCTAGGCTTTCACTCAATTCACATGTTCTGGGTCCTCACCATGTGCCCCATCTTGGGAAGATGAAAATCAACACAAAAAGAAATGCAAAGGGGGGCTTAAGATGAGAAAGACATGTTGCCCCCAGTCGATCAAGGTGCCCAGGAACTGCTTAAATTGAATCAGATCATCCTTTGACACACAAAATACCATTGCCTATTTCTTTTATGACAATGTTATCATCTCTGTTTAAGTGATGGCTTCCTAGAAATGGGTCTGCCCAGCATTCTATGCTCCTGTGCCGCCGGGATAGAGGTCTCTAGTCATGTGCTATTGGGAATTTGAAATGTGGCTGGTGAGACTGAGGAACTGCATTTTTAACTGAATTGAGATATCGTGGAAGTGTAAAAAAATACATCAGATTTCAGGGGCCCCTGGGTGGCTCAGTCGGTTAAGTGTCTGACTCTTGATTTTGGCTCAGGTTATGATCTCAGGGTCGTGAGATTGAGCCTCACATCAGGCTCTGTGCTCAGCACAGAGTCTACTTGGGATTCTCTCTCCCTCTGCCCCTCCCCCTATCTCTCTCTCTCTAAAATAAATCAATGAAATTAACTCTTCTTAAAAATACATCAGACTTCAAAGTCTTTGTATGAAAAAGAGAACGGGCGATATCCCATTAATATTTCCTCTATTGATTTTATTTTTGAATAATAGTGTTTTAGATCACATGAAGTGAAATTGATTATTAAAAATAATTTCACTATCTCTTTTTACTTTTAAAAAATGTGGCTACAAGAAAATTTAATATTACGTGTGGGCTTGCAGTGTATTCCTACCAGGCAACACAGCTCTGGAAAGCCTAGGAGGGGGTTTGGGTATTATTATACACTTTCAAGGTACCATTTTCAAAGCTGCAAATTGTAACACTTGATCGAACTTTACTTTGGAGACATTCTCACAGGGATAGCATTTGAAGTTTGGGGCATATAAGTTTTCTTTGTCTTTATTCACCTTTTGGCTTTTCTCCCAAACCTGTCACTAAAAACCAAACTAAAAGCATCTTATTTATTCCACAAACTGATCTCCAAATCTTAAGCAAATAGCAATTGCTGCTCTGTATTTTACACACACACACACACACACACACACACACACACACATCCCTGTGGGGACCACCATTTTCCCATGTGTAAAGCGACATGCCTGATTGCTGGATTAAGCAACGGAAATTAATTATCACAGTAATTACTCGGCCACTAAAATATTTGAATGCCAGACCTGACATAGTGTCCTGGGAACCACCTTCAGCCTCCTGAATGCGTGAGTATCGACAGGGCAGCTCGAGCAGTGTATTTCAAGAACACTTTCTTCCGCGGCTTGTCACTGGTGTAAACCAAGCGTCGTTGCTTGGGGCAGGAAGGAGCTGTACGCGGCGCCACAGAGAAAAAGACAGCTGGCTTTTGGTACCCATCCCTGCAGCCAGGAGAACATCAAACGCCCGAACATGAGAACCTTTAGTCTTCAAGGTGGCCATTCAGTAGCTAGTTAGGCGATGGTAGAAATCAGAGTAGCTAGGGGGACAGCTTATGCCCAAGCCACTGCCCCTGAAAGAGGGGATCTTTTGCTCGAGAATTCTGCTGTGGGAAGCCATGCCAAGGTGCCTGGGGGTAGTCCTACTGAATTCATTCTACACAATCTTTTTTGTTTTCTCTCTCCAGTGTATCCTTGGCCCCACTTCTTCCCCTCTCATCCCTCCCCCCATCACCTGCCTTCTTCCCTGAGGCCAAGTCTGTTCAGGGTGGAGAAGAGATTTCCTCTAGTGAGCATACTCGGGTCAAAACCAAAGATTTTCAAAAAGCAGTTCTATGGAGTGGGACTTCTCCAGCAAGAAAGCTGTCCTGCCTGCTTGTCACAGTCTGTCCATTTCTCCCATGGGGTTCTGCCTTCTCTTAGGAGGCCTGTGATGGTTGACGGAGCGAAAACTGGCCCAGACTCTGCCAACGTGTGGATTTATGTGATGAAAACCGTGTTGGCCACTCATTCCTTTTGCACCACGGGGTAGGGTTTGAGCTCAATGGCAACGGGCACATCTGCACAACTTTCTGCACTATTTTTTTCATAACTCAATCAGTCAAACGACCATTTTAGGGCGTCCGGGGTCTCCAGGTAATTCTCCCTGACACAATCCTATTCTTCCTGCTTTAAAACTGTCAGTTCAACTCAGAAAACTCTTAGGCCACATGTCAGAGGGTATTAAAGGCAGTGGCTTCACTAAAATCCAGACGAGAATCTCCAAAGTGCCTAGATGTTTGAAAGGCTGTCCTAACTTATCTAGAGTTTTCGTTCTGTAGGTCAAGGCCAAACTATTTCTATCTCCAAATCAGTGAGTCCTGTAAGGAACTCCACAAGCCAAAATGCTACAATGTTACCCCAAATGATTCCTGTTCTTCCTGAAAGATACCATCATCTATTAATAAAAAGAAATTAATAATAATTAATAGCTGTACGCAGCACTTTATTTTCAGGTACCGTGTTACATTTTAGAGTTTTACTTTATTTAATTCTTATATATTAATTCAAAGCATATCTATTTATCTATCTATCTATCTATCTATCTACCTACCTATTTATTCTAAGTGAACTCTACACCCAACATGGGGCTCAAATTCACATCCCTGAGATCAGGAGTTCCCTGCTCTACCGACTGAGCCAGCCAGGCGCCCCCAAAGTATACTTATTAAATGACTGTGGGCTTGACAATCTCTCCTTCATGAAGCTCCCATTCCATTCTATCACCATGGAAAGATTTGAGGCAGACAGACACAGAACAGTGCCCTGGGCCACATCCTCTCTGCCTTCCTCTGACTACAGCTGCAGCTGGGATCACAGTTCCTCACCTCCAGTGGCCTGTCATTTGAGGGATGAGGGAGGATCCCACAAGAAGATGCAGCCTGGAAGGGCAGGGAAGTTTGCCCCAAAGGATGGACATGGGAGGTGGTGGAGAGATGTTGGGCCTTTCACCCTTAAGGGAAACACTTTCCATCTAATTCCTTGAAGATTGCCAATAGGGGTGAGTCCCACTGGCTTGGCAGGGCTTAATTAGGCCCCCTTGATAGGCTTTTCCTCCCTCTCTGGCCACCATTCACTGCTGCTTCCTGGATGACTTCCCAAATAAATTACCTCCACTCACATCCTTGTCTCAGGCTCTTCTTTAAGGAAACTCAAACTGGATTATTGACCCCATTTTATAGACGCAGACACTGAGGCAAATTGCCTTACAGTCTCACAGCCACCATAAGTAGCAGAGCCAGGGCTCACGCCAGATTTGTCTGACCCTGGAGCACATGGATTCCATCTCTCTCTCCCACGCCAGATGGCTTAGTGCCGTCCCATTACCACTAGAATTTATACT
This sequence comes from Ailuropoda melanoleuca, assembly GCF_002007445.2. Classification (NCBI taxonomy): domain Eukaryota; kingdom Metazoa; phylum Chordata; class Mammalia; order Carnivora; family Ursidae; genus Ailuropoda; species Ailuropoda melanoleuca. Next base: position 27,822,872 of record NC_048231.1, read on the forward strand.
GCTGGTCCTTTTCAAGGCAGCCCATTCCATCATTGGGCAGTTCTAATGATTGGAAAACTTGGAGTGATACTCAGTCCATTTCTCCATCCATTCATCCATCCATCCATCCATCCACCCATTATTCCTCATCAGCAAGCATATATTCATCAGGGTCTACGGGCCAGGCACTGGGCTAGGCACAGCTCTAAAGAGGCAGACCTGGTCCCTTTGCTCACAGAGCTTCCTGCCTATGACTGATGGGCACTGTGCAGGGAGTGGTACTTGCCATGTGCTGTGGGAGCATGGCGTGAGCACCTCACCCAGCCAAACTGCCCTCTGTAGCATCCTCGAGAGATGCTCCCTGGTCTACACAACAGCCCTGCAGGTACGAGCTGCAGATATCACATCCTCTGAGATTTTTGTTGTTCACATTCACCAGCCCAGGTTTGGATGGGTCTTGACAGCAGAATGGAGCCCATACCTCCAGTATGATCAAACAAAAACCCGATGCAATGTGCATTCCCATAATGACAGAGGAGACCCAGCCCTGGGCAGGGAGTGTGGAAACCAGGACTGAAACTCCAAACCTGTCCCCAAGTTTAGTGTTTAGAAGACTTGGTTGGACTTCTCCTGTTGCTGAGTCATTCGTGCCCCACTCCTCAGCTCTCCTTCCATCAAAAAAGTTGGCAGCACAGGCCTGAGATGTCTGAATAGATCCTAGGGCGCCAAAAACAATATTAGTGTCCATCCTCCCTCGTGTTACATACATGAGGTATTAATTCACATGGCCAATTAGTGGGTAGACGTCTTTGGAGTCTGCCTTATAATAGTAAAAAAAAAAAAAAATTGGCCGTGAAACTGCTAGACTTGTCTGCTTTCTTAGCTTTCGGAAGGTCCCAGGGCAAAGAAACACACTGTGTGACAGTTAGGCTGCTGCTGGGGCTGGAATGGCTCAAAAGAAGCCACAGAAGAAGCTTATTTTCATCTAACCTTCCCTGTGGCATGAATGGATGCTCCAAGTTTGATTTCCTACCCTCTGGTCTATTAAGTTTTCTTTTGGATTTCTCCTTTCCTTAAATAATATTCTGAGGAATGGGATTCTACACATTTCACCCTGGAAGTCTTGGAAAGGCAAAGCTCAGGTGTGTGGGAAATGAAGTTATAATCCAGAACTACCCACCCATCCAATCCACCCTCCTTCCTCCACCTTTAGTGGTGATACCAAAGCCACAGGCCTTATCTTTTCTACTGTGTAAGCAAGGGGTAGAAATCAACTGGAATCTCAGAAAGTCTCATCCATCCATCCATCCATCCATTTGTACAACTCTCTCTCTCCCCTTCCATGTATTAATTTATTCGATAAATAGTGAGCACCTACTACGTGCCAGGAGCTGTGTTAGGAGCTATGCTAACAACTTGAGACACTGCAGCAAATAAGAGAATCAGACCTCTCTTCGTGGGGCTTACGGTCTAGCTGAGAATGGACATTATGCAGGTAATTTTACAAATATCTAGTCAAAATTGTGATCAAAGTCCCTAGGGAGAGTTTAAGGTGCTCTGTGAGGCTATAACAAGAAGGTCTGACTTAGCCCCAGGGAGGGGACACTCAAGCTGAGAGACAGGGTAGGAGGCAGAGGTTAACAAAGTAAAGAGCAGAAGGAGAGGGAGGACAAGGGATTCAGGTGGAAGGGTTTGCACCAGGACCCCCAGGCAGAGGTATTACTTCAAGGGGCCACATGAAGGCCTGTGTGGCTACCGGGTGAGAGCAAAGGGGAGGTGGCCTGGGGCACACCTGGCTGGAGAAGGAAGCTGTGGCTCCACAGGGGAGGATGTAGGAGAAGAGGGGAGGCCACGAGAGAGCGTTAGGCATGTGATGACAGAGTCAGATTTGTGCTCAACTGGTCACACCACTAACTGTTGTTTGGAGAGTGGACCCCAGGGGACCGGTGGACAGAGGGGTTGGGGGGCAGGGGACAGATACAGGGAGAGCTACTAGAAGGTCAGTATGTTGTCCAGGGACAGGTGGCCATAGCCGGGACTGGAAGGGGAGCAGTGGAGATGAAGAGAAGTGGAGAAAGGTCGAGGTGCATTTTGGAAGGAGCACAGTAGGACTCCCAGTGCTCTGTGGCGGTCCACAGGGGCCCCTGGACGGGGCAGAGCTTCCGAGTCGAGCCAGACCCTTAGCAGCTCTCCTCCTTCCAGGCCACGGCCTCACGAGGACCTACAGGGTCAGGGGGACAGGACCGTGGTTATTTCACCTTTGCCCCTCCCCCCTTCTGTGTTTCTCCTGAGCCTGTGGTATGCCAGCCAGGACCCTGTTTTCTGATTGTCTCTTATGGGTTGAGTAACTAAGGGAAGTGTCAACTGAGGATTTTTTCTGTACCTGCCTCCTCTCTTTCTCTGCACACCCGTAGTACTTACCAGTCAACATTCAATTCCTGCTTGGAGATTGAGCCATCATTCTATAAGCTCAAGACAGGTGAGACTCGGATGCATTCCCACCTCCACCCTGCTGTCATTCCACATCAGACTTCAAGTCAGCAGAGAAACTACACAAACTGAGGAAGAAGATGGGAGCAGTAAGTTCCCTGCATCCTAGCACAGGAAGCTGGGAAACCACATCATCACAATCCGTGATTGCAAGAATGACAAAAAACAGAATCAAAAGGTGAGGTGGCTTAGCTTTCTTAATAATTTCTTATAATTAGAATATAATTATCATTCTTGTAATACACTCTCTTTTCTTCCTGTCTTGTTGGCACATATACCATCGCTCTTCTGTCCCGTGCCCCAGGCAGACATCACTAATCAATCATGATACTCTTCCTGGAAATGAACCTTCAAGAACACTCTCAGTGCCCCAGGCTCTTCAGCTGATTAAAGCTGGTACATGATATTAAACCTATTTGCCATCCCTGTTCTTGACTTTCTGATCAAAACAGTCAATCTGGAAACATTCTCGGTAGGAAGCCTCCTACTTGTCCTGAGTAGGTGGTTGTCAACTCTTCTTCTAAAGATTTCCATGGTTCTTGACACCCACACCACACTCCAGTGCCCATCCTGCCTTGGCTTATCCTGAAAACAGATTCCTTTTCACATTTACCTACACTGTCTTCTGCATACATTTCAGAGAATGATTTACGGAATTATGAGGATACAAGGAACTTGCTGTTCAGATCTTCTCAACCTTCAACTGCTGGTCTGTTGTTTGGGAATCACCGCCCTACGGTACCTCTGAACCCGACAGAAGTATGTACACATTTTCACAACAGCAGCAAATCAAATCACCCTGGACTTTCAGAGTGTCTCAGTTTACAACAACGAAGCTTCTTCATGCATTAACCACAAAACAGGGCTACTCGGTAATTTCTCAGTGAGATTAAAATATTGTGACTAATTGGTCTGCAGTCATGAAGATGCAAAGAGAGCTCTTTATAGCAAGCAGAGGAAGAGAGATGAGAGTCAGAAGAAGGTGACCCAATTTTCCAGGTCATGAACTGAATTGGGAGTGCAAAGTCAGTGTCCTCCTACCTGACCCCAGCCTCATGGAATTAGAACTTCCTACCCCAAACCCCAGTCACTAGGATAAACTTGGACCATCCCACTTGCCTGGTCTAGCCTCTCCCAGACACGATTTAGAATGGTGTACACTAGGGGGCGCAAGCAGGCTTGTTATCCAGCTTGGCCCCGAGAAATTTCTCACAGGTTCAGGACAGACATGATGACTACCAGGAATCGCTCTTTTGCTTTGGAAAGTGCTCAGAGTAGAGGGTGTCTTGGACTGGAGTCGAGAAAGGAGAACAACATCCTCATTAATTGCTTTAAGCTGTTTTCTGTTTTTATTTTCAGAGCAGACCTAGCTCCCGAGAACTGGGGCTAAAGGGAAGGTTACCTAAGGCGGCCGACCTACTCGTTTGCTGGCCTGGCAGACTGTCAGTCGCCCGGGGTGAGTCAACACCTGGGAAATGGCATCCAAGGGCGGCTCTTTCAAGCTGGCTGGAACTTTCTACCATTTCGTTGAGGCCACCGTTTGACCCTTTCCCGGGCCAGGGAGGCAGGAGATGATCACGTCCCTGGGTGGTGCCTCTTGCTGGCACTAGGACCATGGAAAGAAGCTCAGAGGGCTCCTTCCAAACTTGAGTGCTGGCGTGGGGGAAATGGGGCAGTGCTCTCCACCCCGGCTCGGTTCACATAATAGACTTCTGCTCCACTGGCCTACTTTTAGCTTGGAGTGGAAGGAAGCCAGCTCGAGAAGAGCAGAGCCATCCTCCCTGCCCTGCTTTCCACCCATTCTTCCAGAGCCTTCACCAGACGCCTTGTTCTCCGCTGCTGGAGAACCAGGGATGGTGACCATAGTTTCTCAGCCTATCAAGGGGAAATGAGTTGAGGAAATCAGCACAGGGTTTTTATTGCCAAATATTTCTTTCCCTAGGAGGACAACACATTCAAAGCGCCAAGTGGAGATTGGAGTTGGTCCAGCCATAAACCAACTTAATGAAAACTAATAGGGAACTGCAGTTATTGTTGACTTCAAAATGCAAACAAGAACTTTAGACACTGATCCCTATCAGCCGCTCAGGCCCGGCCCAGATGCCTGGCTCTGTTTTTGCTGTTGCTTAGCAACAGAAAATGAAGTGTTCCTGTCTCTTATCACTGGAGGTAGAGGTAGGACAATGAGCTTATTGGACTGAATAGGTATGAAAATAGTTTATTCTTTCCCTCTTGGAGAAGGCAAGTGGCAGAAAGAGAGTCACTTGGACAATGGGCAGTTTAGAGGTTGGGAGGTGGCCCTCCTTTCCTGTTATCTCAGTAAATCCTAACCGTCTGGGTTTTCTCTACAGATAGAGTTGAACTGTTCTGGTGTGTCCATCTACACTATCATTAAAGAAAATAGCTACAAATACAGATCCACAGACCAGAGTGGAAATGAAGGTAAGGAGTCCAAAATCTAGGGTGCAAATTTAGGGGGGTACCAAAAAATCAGTAATCAAAATAAATAATGTTTTAAAGCAATATTTTGTTTTAAATCCAAATTAATACAAAAAGATCCAAGGTGGATAAAATATCAAAAATTTAAATTACAACAGGATCAGGTCACTGATTGGTTTTCCCTTCTGGCCTCAGGTCCCAATATGGTGTGTCTTGGCACTGGCCTCACACATATTTCTAACATGGAAGACTTTTAGACTTTTATCACTTTTTCCTCAATAATATTTGGGCTGTAGGGTTGAGGGTTTTGTAACTGGGCAGAGGGACTCTCTTGTGTTGTGGGAAGAGGACTTTCCTTCAGTCCTTCAGCCAGCCTCTTCCAAGACAATGGGGAGGCAAGTCGCCTTGGGGAGGGGACATACCCAGGCTTCAGGGGCAGTGACACAGAAAGCACTAGAGATCCTACGGCACCGCTGTGCCACCCAGGTGCCCCTGAAGGCAAACACTTAACTGACTGAGCTACCAGGCATCTCAAGCAGAGAGCAGTTTAAAGATGCTATTCTACTGGCTTTGAAGATAAAGAGGCCACTAGCCAAGGACTGTTGGCAGCTTCTAAGAAAGAAAGAAGAGGTAAGAAATTGATTCTCTCTCTCTAGGGGCGCCTGGGTGGCACAGCGGTTAAGCGTCTGCCTTCGGCTCAGGGCGTGATCCCGGCATTATGGGATCGAGCCCCACATCAGGCTCCTCCGCTATGAGCCTGCTTCTTCCTCTCCCACTCCCCCTGCTTGTGTTCCCTCTCTCGCTGGCTGTCTCTATCTCTGTCAAATAAATTTTAAAAATCTTAAAAAAAAAAAAAAAAAAAGAAATAGATTCTGTCATGGACCTCCAGAAAGAAGGCAGCCCTGCTGGCACCTTGACTTCAGCCAAGTAAGTGATTCCAGATTTCTGATCTCCACAGCCATAAGAGATTAAATGTGCGTTGTTTTAAGCCGCCACATTTGTGGTTATTGGTTACAGCCGCAATAGGAAACTAACAGGCCAGGCATTATGTGAAGTGCTTTACATGCATAAAGAAATACATAAAAATCCACCCTCAGCCTTCTCAAGGGCTCGAGTGTTTAGATTGTCTCTTCCCTGTTTTGCATCCTCTATTTCTTTTTCCTTAGTGAACCTTTGCCATTGACTTGCATACACATTCTGGTATCTATCCTTAAAAAACAAAACAAAAAGCAAAAAAATCAACCATATCCATTCATGATTTTAAGACAAAATCGAGGGGCGCTGGGGTGGCTTAATCGGTTAAGCATCCAACTCTTGATTTCAGCTCGGGTCATGATCTCAGGGTCGTGAGATCGAGCCCCAAGTCGGAAGATTCTCCCTCTCCCTCCACCCCTCCCCACCCCCTCTCATGCTCTAAATAAATAAGGTCTTTAAAAAGAGTAAAACAAAATAAAACAAAAATCAATGAACTATAAATAAAAAGCAATTTCTGTAACCTAACACAGAACATCTAACAAAAGCCCACAGCAAACATCATATTTAAAGGTTAAAAGTGTAAAAAAAAAAAATTGTGGCTTTTGTTCAATACTGAAGGTACTAGTGAGTGCAATAAAACAAGAAAAAGAAATACAAGATAAATGAGGTTTAGAATAAAAAAAACAGAACAGACATTAATTGAAGGCAATAGAATTATTTTCATAGAAAACTCCCTAGAATTCTACAATTGGATTTAATAAGCAGGTTTAAAAAGGTTGAGGGATAAAAGAACAATATTAAAAAATGATTGATTTTCTATACATCAGCAACAAAGAGAAAATATAATTTTAAGAACATGATTTCCAAGTGCAACATAAATAGGTAAGTAGGGGAAGACTGAGAGAGAGAGTCCTAGAAGCAGCTCTAACAAAAGATGTACATGGAAAAAATATAAAATTTTATGAAAGGTATAAATAAATGGTCTATAGAGTCAATGAAATTCCAATGAACAACCCAACGGGCTTTCTCATGGAATTTGTCAAACTGCTTCTAATTTACATAGAAAAGCAAAGCACCAAGAGAAGTCAACACACAGGTGGGGAGACTTGCCTCACTAGATGTCAGAATTTAAAGTCACAGTAACAAGACGATGTGGGTTTACACAGATCATTAACTACGGAAGTAGAATAGAATAAAGACCCCAGAGACAGATGGACCATTAAAAAGAACCATGATCTAAGCCAGCACAGACACTGTAGATCGAAGGGGAAGGAATAGATTAATCAGTAAAAGAGAAGAAAGGAAATGTGATATACCATATAAAGAAACCAATTCTGATTGATAAAAGGCAAAAACAGGATGATAAAATGTTACAATTTTTAGAAAATACTATATAGGAATTCATTACCTAGGTCCCATAGCCCCCCAGGGAATAGAATTCAGTATTCTATATATTCTATTATATTCTATAGAATTGTGACCACAGATAGGAAAAAATTGATACTTATTTTCACTGACCTCTTACTAATTAGAGATCCAATCACGAACATAGACAGCAGGCCATAGCAGTCATGTGGTACCTGTAACCTTGCTACTAATAAGAATACAGATATTTTCATATCCCATATTTATTATAGGTATCATAAAATATTTATGTCCATCAGTATTTGGATATTTACAGCAGCTATTAGATTTTCTTCTAAATCTTGTTATTTAATATATAAAAAGGAAAAACATTTGTCATAATTTTTATTATTTTGATAACTCCATTTCAGTATCATTGGTTTTCTTTGTAATCCAATGACTTTCATTTCATACACTTAAAAATACAGCAAGGATCCATGGCATAAAAAAATGGTTAAAACCCTGTGTTATCAAAGTGTCACTGTATAACCTCAGTGTAAAGAAGGATTTCTTAAACAAACATGCAAGCCATAAAGGAAAAGAGTGATAAATTTCACTAGATTAGAATCAAGTATACTAAATAAACTAAAGATATTCCACAAACTGGGAGAAGATATCTGACTTACCTTTGTTTTTTAAGATTTATTTATTTAGGGGCACCTGGGTGGCACAGTGGTTGAGCGTCTGCCTTCGGCTCAGGGCGTGATCCCGGCGTTCTGGGATTGAGCCCCACATCAGGCTCCTCCACTATGAGCCTGCTTCTTCCTCTCCCACTCCCCCTGCTTGTGTTCCCTCTCTCGCTGGCTGTCTCTATCTCTGTCGAATAAATAAATAAAATCTTTTTTAAAAAAAGATTTATTTATTTAAGAGAGAGAGAGAGCGCATGCGCACGAGCAGAGTGGGCGGGCGCAGAGGGAGAAGCAGACTCCCCAGCAAGCAGGGAGCCTGATGCGGGGCTCGACCCAAGATTCCGGGATCATGACCTGAGCTGAAAGTTTAACCGACTGAGCCACCCAGGCGCCCCTCTGCCTTACTTATTTAGCAAAGGATTGGTATCTAGAATGTCTGAAGTTCCCTATAAATCAATACATAAAAGACACTTCAATTTTTTAATGGACAACAAAATAAAAGACATTTCACTGAAGAGAACACGATGGCTGACAAACATCTGAAAAGATGTTTCTTCAATAAGCAGGGAAGTGCTAGTTTAAAACAAGGACCTACCATTTTGTACCTGCATTGACCCAAGTGAATATGAGAAAGCATTCGGTAAAAGCAAGTGTTGGCAGACATGGAGCCAAGGGCACATTTATGTGCCCCCAGTAGGAATATAAATTGGTTCGACAACTTTGGAAAACACTTCGCCATTAACTTTCAAGTGAAAGAGGCTCATACCCTATGATCCATTGATTTCATTCCCAGTTAAATGTCCCAGAAAAATTTACACACGTGCACCAGCCACACACCCTCACTCAACCCTGATGGCCACCAGCGGGAGAAGGGGAGCACACGTGGTGATGTAGTCACGGTTGGATACTATGCTCATGTGAAGAGGAAGGCATGGCAGCCACACCATCAATACGTATGAATCTCAGCAACCTGATGTCAGGCAAAGAAAGCACATTTCGGGGCACTTGGGTGGCTCAGTTGGTTAAGCGTTCAACTTGATTTTGGCTCAGGTCATGATCTCAGGATCATGAGATCCAGCTCCCTGACTCTGTGCTGGGTGTGGAGCCTGCTTAAGACTCTCTCTCTCTCCTGCCCCCTCTGCCCCTCCCTACTCCCTCTCTCTCTCAAAAAAAAAAAGCAAATTTCCAGAGAAGGCAGTGTGATTCCATTTATATGTTCAAAAATAAGCAAAATGGGCAATGTCTTATACAGGGATACACAGAAATGTATACAATTATAAATGAAGGCTAGGAATCATCCGTACAGTTTTGGGGAGTGTGTGCCCCCTACCTACAGGCAGGAGACAGGGGCTTTGACTTGTAGGAGGAGACTACAGGGGGGGTCCATGGGTGGGGGGGCCACGATTATTTTTCTTACTTATTTTCAATGAGCCAGTTCATCACTTAAAAACAAAAATTAAAACACTGAGAACACAACCCAGAAAATAGCACTTCCCTTTAGCATGAAAGAAGTCTGAATTAATGGAAAAGTTTGTCCTATTCTTGGATAGGAAAAGCTAATATAAAATGTCACTTGTCCCTCCCTTAGTTTATGTATGTAATGGATTCTCATTAAAAATATCAAACGCTGGCTCTGCACCTTTTGGTTTCCAGAGGCTTTTTCCTGCATTCAACCCAACTCGGACCCACCCAGGTCTTCTCTCCACATTCTTGGCCACACTTACCCCGGGCTGTAATTTACGTGTATGAATGTCCTCCCCCACTAGTCAGTATCATCCTGGAGGTCAGGAACTATGTGTACTTTGTTCAACCTGTGTGTCTGCTCGTGTAATTACTACCTGGCCTACCAAGGCTGGTTAATAAATATTTGTTAAGTAAATGATTTATTTCACCCAATCCCCTAAACATCTCCAAAAGGTGGGTTGTATCATCTCTGTGTGCAGATGAATTAAGTGAGGCCCAGGGAAGTTTGGTAACTATCCCCGGATCAACCCAGCTGGTGACTCTCTCCAGGCATGGCAGGGGTACTGCTGAGCAGAAAGGAGGTGCCAAAGGATGCCCACAGATTCCTTCTGGAAGACCGCTTTCAAGTGTTCCCATTTGCAAAACAAAGTGGAGGGCATCTCTGTTGGCCTGAGGTCAGAGGGCCAGACAGATGGACCCAGTGGGTACATAGTGGCAAATCTCCCGACCTGCTATAGAGGCCTCTGCCCCACTCAGACCCCCCGAGCATTCCTTGGGCACTTACTGTATGCCCTGGGGCAGCGTGAGGTGGGGTTCATCTCATCCACCCCTCAGTGGCCTCCTGTGGGGGTCACCTACTGCTCCCCATGAGCCCGGAGCTTTCCCAGTTCAGCATCCTGAGCAAGCTCTCAGTCCCAGGCAAACAGATGAAAGCTCGCTGCGAGTTTCGTTGAGCTGGTAAACAGACTAGCCATAAACAGAGGGAAACCATTCAAATAATCTCAATTTATAGATAAAGATGCTAGATTCCTTTCCCAGGTCTGCTGCAACAAATTACCCAAAACTCGTGACATAAAACGAAGGAAATGTATTCTCTCATAGTTTTGGGGCCTGGAAGGTGAAATCAAAGTGTTGGCAGGGCTCTGCTCCCTCTGAAGGTTCTAGGGGAGAATCCTTCCTTCCTTTTCCAGCAATCCTTCTTGCTCCTTGGCTTAGAGCGGCATCCCTCCGATCTCTGCCTACACAGTCGTGTGGCCTTCCTCCCCGTCTGTCTCCGGGTCTGCATTTCCCTCTCCTTTCTCTCGTAAAGACACTAGTCATTGGATTTAGGGCCCAACACAGTCCAGGAGGACCTCGTCTGCACAGACCCTCATCTGAGGGTTTGGGTGGTCATGAACTGGGGAGGATCCTATTCACCCCACTATAGATACTAAGGTGGGAAAAGTCACTTTCCAAGGTCACGGAGTGAGAAGAGGGACCAGGGCTCCAGCCCAGGCCAGCTCTGCGTCCGCTCCCGTGCTCTCTGTCACCACCCTGTACTGCCTCTCAGTTGTCTCCATCTGCGGAATTGAATCAGAGTTTTATTACCTTCAAATTGCTGGGCACAAGCCTCCTAACCGCATTGCAGGGACCGGGGCCTGGAAATCTCGTTTCTGCCAGTCCAGGCCTTCAAGGGAGCCATGTGTTTTCACACTCCCTCCAGATCCTTGGGACTGGTCTTCCAAAGGCCGACTTGCTGGTTTGGAGGGTTTTCCAGAACACAGTGTGCCGTCACTTTCCCCATCTAAACTTCCAGGGCCTGCCATCTGACACCCCCAAATGTGAACAACGGCTTACCATAGACGTTTAGTAGGGAACTTAGAAACCTCAGCCCATGAAGGCTCAGTTACAAAATACTGAAGACAAACACACGCAAAAATCCAACAAAACACCCCACCAAGCGCCCCCCACTCCTTCTTTTGGGCCAATTCATTACTCCTTCACATTTGCCTAAAAACCCAAGTCCATTTGTCTTCTGGATTGTTTTGGTCACTTTGCTTGTCAACGTGCATATATTTCTTCCTCCGAGATGAATTCTCAACAAGCCGACCGAAATTCCCTCTCTTCCTCTGGGTGACAATTCACCACATAACTAGTGTCCCTGAGATCTAATGTCACCAGGGAAATCTTCTCTTTTATCCGAATGGTTTCCCTCTGATTACCGTTAGGCTCTTTATCAGCTAAACAAAACCAGCAACCAGTTTTAATCAGTTTGCTTACTATTCTCTAAATGAAGCGTGCCCCAGTGGCCACCACCAGACTCTGTCCCCTCAGCCTCCCACTTAGTGTCACTAGACTCGTTCATTACACATTCGTCTGGGTTTTTTGGTCTCCTCCTCTCAACTAGAATGTTAGCTTCATGAGAGCAGGGCTGTTTGGGTCTGGTTTGTTTCCTCGGTACCCCCGGCGGCTTAGAGAAGCAGCTGGCACACACCGAGTGCTTGGTAAATGTTTGCATAAACAAATGGTCTCTAAATTTTAATTTAAACAACAAAATTTAATATTTAAATTTTTGGAGCACCTGGGTGGCTCAGTCAGTTAAGCGTTCAACCCTTGGTTTCAGCTCAGGTCATGGTCTCAGGGTCGTGGGATCGAGCCCCACATCAGGCTCCATGCTTGACGCAGAGTCTGCTAGGGATTCTCTCTCTTCCTCTCCCTCTGCCCCTCCCCCTGCTCATGGGCACTCTCTCTAAATAAATAAATAATACATACATTAAAAAAAAATCTTTAAAAAATATTTAAATTTCATCTCTTTACCTATTCTTCCAAGGGAGGCAAATAATGCCTTTTTGCTTTTTTTTTTTTTTTTTCTTCCTCAAGGTCTTGGAGGCAGATGTGGAGTCCCTCAGCCAAGGAAGAAACTTTGGCCATCAATATTTATATCAAAGGCTCTTAACTTTTGGAGGATGTAAACCCTATGGAGCGTGATGCAAATGATAAAATTTCTCTTCAGAAAAATGCGCCCCTTTGGAGCATTTGGCAGATGACTGAGGGGGTGGGTGGCATAGGTGTGTCCCCTGACCCTCTTCAGCCTGCCCCCCTGGCTCCAGTGGCCGGAACCATAGCAAATATTTGTTGAAGGCGTGAATAATGTATATTATCCATTCTCGGCTATACCAAATATATGCATTTCCTAAGGCTGTAACAAATTGCCACAAATCTGGTGGCTTAAAACACAGAAATGTCGGGGCGCCTGGGTGGCACAGTGGTTAAGCGTCTGCCTTCGGCTCAGGGCGTGATCCTGGCGTTATGGGATCGAGCCCCACATCAGGCTCTTCTGCTATGAGCCTGCTTCTTCCTCTCCCACTCCCCCTGCTTGTGTTCCCTCTCTCGCTGGCTGTCTCTATCTCTGTCAAATAAATAAATAAAATCTTTAAAAAAAAAAAACAAAAAAAAAACACAGAAATGTCTTCTCTTGCAATTCTTTAGGGTAGAGGTCGGAAATCGGTATTGCTGGGCTGAAGTCAAGGCGCCCGCAGGATGCACTTTCTCCGGGGGTTCTGGGGAGAATCCACTCCTTGCCTCTTCTAGGTTCTGGGGGGGGCTCCTGGCATTCCTTGGCTTGTGGCTGCATGACCCCAATTCTGCCTTCTTGGTCACATGGCCTTCTCTTCCATGGTAGTCTCCTCTCCCTCTGCCCCCATCTGACAAGAATACATCTTACTGCATTTAGGGTTCACCCTGAAAATGTAGGGTGACACTCTCCCCATCTCAAAATCCTTAATGATCCCTTCTGCAAAGTCCCTCCCCTTTTTTTTAGCCGTATAAGGTAACATGTACAGGTTCCGGGAATTACTACCTGATATTCCGTTTTATCCCTGAAGACCATTATTCAGCTTACTTCACCAAATAAAGAAGAATGAGGGCGGGTGGGGGAAGGGGATAGCCTGGTGATGGGTAGTAGGGAGGGCACGTATTGCATGGTGCACTGGGTGTTATACGCAACTAATGAAGCATCAAACTTTAAAAAAAAAAAAAAAAGAAGAATGAGGGCATAAATGGGAACACACACACCGTTATCTGGGAATTTGCACTGTGTTTTGAATCTGGGTGTGACTACATTTCCAGTATTCATGGTATTTAAAATAAGGAAGCCAGAGTGTGAAAGACTGACTCCATCCGCCAGGCCCATGCTTCCTCCCCTCCACCCCCCACCTTTGTTTAAAAGTCACAGGCGGAATTTCAGGTTGCCTGGGGACCAAACAAAAATAAGAGGGAGCTGGCAGAGCTGTTTAAGGGGCTCTAGAAGTGGGTGTGTCCACTCCTGTCAATAGGAGGGAGTGAGCCAGGTTGTCCTGATGCATGGGTGCTCAGTTCCATTGCAAGTTAACAGTATTTCAAGTGTTCCCCACCTTCCCAGACCCCTAAAGCAGCACCAGAAATAATCTATCTGTAGTAACCTCTGCAGTTGTTTAGAGGAGAAATAGGATTTAGAGCCACCGCTCTAAGGCAGTACCAGGAGCCCCAGCAGACCGACGTGGACAGTGCAGTGAACCGTTTGTGCGAAGGCTGGCACGAACTCCATCAGGCGCTCTCCCACAGCAGCATGCCGATTAAAATCACCGAGACAGCCTCATCAGTCAGAGAGTCACAAGTCTTTTTCCTTTCTTGGCAAGTTAATGTGGCCTGATATTTGTCTAAAGGCCACCTACTCTCTAAATATATATATGACATCATTGTATCCAGCAGTTTCGACAACTGTCCTATATCCCGAACTCCTCTAATCAATAAAGCAGATAACTTTTGGTTCTCTTCTGTCAAACCACAACAAAGGTTTCCAGAAGGCTCGCTGGCTCCAGACACTGTACCTGGCACTGATATTTAACAAACAAGAAACAGACCCTGCCCTCAAGGATCTCGTAGCCTACAGTGGGAAGGCTGCTGTATGGCATGTGTTTTCCAGGTGCTTGGAATTCTGGTTACAGCCTTCAGGCGAGGGCAACACGCACTAAGTACCCTATGTTCTAGAGAGAGCTGCCCCTACAGGAGCTATTGAAATGTGGCTGAGCCTGTCCGATAGCTGGCAATCCCACTGCCCTCCTCCAGCCTATACCAAACAAGACCAGACATTTGAGGGAAGGAAACATTCAGATGTGGTAGAATATTGCTCCCCCAAAGATGCCATGTCCTAAACCCCAGAACCTGTGTACATGTTCCCTTACCTGGCAAAAAAAAAAAAAAAAAAAAAAAAAGGCACTTGGCAGAAATGATTAAAGACCATGGCAAGAGGAGATTACTCTGGATCTTTCAGGGGGGCCCCAAATCTAGCCACCTTGCCCCGCTACTGTCAGAGAGGGAGATGTGACTCTGGAAGAATGGTCAGGGAGATGCAATGTTCCTGGGCTCAGAGAGAGATGAGCGGCTGTGTCCATAGCCAAGAAATGCGGGAGCCTCTAGAAGCTGGAAAAGGCAAGGATGTGAACTCTCCCCTTGAGCCTCAGAAAGGAGGGGGGGCCTGCTGACACCTGAAGTTAGCACAGTGAGACCCCTGTCAGGTTCCTACCCTTCAGAAACTGTGAGAGAATCGATGTGTGTTGTTCTAAACTACTCAGTTTTTGTAATTTATTAGAGTAGCAATAGAAACAAATATAGGGCATTTGTAGGAGATGAGAGCACTTTCAATTTGGGGGGAAACCCCCAACTGGGGTCTCCAAGAGAACAGCTCCTGGAGACTAGGGGGGCTTTGAGAAGGGAGCTGAGCCCTTTCCCCTCAGCTGGAGTCACCTGAAGAGCCGCAGAGACTTGAAAGCCTGTCTCACAGCGGCCCCTGGCATGAGGTACAGGAAGACAGTTCCTCAGAGAATGTGGTGTCCCTGGGAGCCTGGATGACACGAACATGGAGTCAGGTGTCTCCCAACCGGCTGCAGAGCAGTGAAGACAGGAGGCTTACCCAAGCTTCCCACAAGGACAGAGAGAAGAGGGAAGGCCACAGTGGAATCAGGGCCCAGAGAGGCCCATGGAAGGACCTTCTCAATGGCTCCTGCCAGGTGAAGGGCCCTCATTCTAAATATCATGTGAGTGCAGGGGAGGTGAGCATTAGAATGATGGGGGCTTGCTGGAGGTCAGAGAGAGGGTGTGTCAATCACATAGTTCTGGAAGTCTCTGAGGCATTCACAAATGAGCGGTTTGAGGGAGGGCCTGCCATGCACATCTCAGAGCACCAACCCTGTCCCTCAGGTGACCTCTCCCCCTGCCCAACTCTGGACAAACCAGCAGGAGACAGGGAAGGAGTAGCAATGCAACCTGGAAGAGTGAGCCCAGCCCTGTTCCTGTCTCCACTGTATCCTCCAACCCCTGGCCTGAGCTGGGAGGAGAGCTCCATGGCACTTGATGTGAGATTGAAATGTTGATCTCTGCTGGACCGGCCATTTCAGTACCCGCCCCCCCTAGAGAATTGTTCTCACAGCGGCAAGTGACTGAAAAGCTGTGAGGCAGGGAGAGACCACAGAGCATGGTGGGTGACAGTGTGGGAGAGAGTAGTCTCCTTTTATATCCACTGAGCTCAGCCTGTTGGATAACCTGGTTTTGCCACAACCTAACACAGTAGGCATCATAACGGATGTATCTTGACTCCTGTAGGAGACCACGCAGAGTTACCTAGACTTCATTGCTCTATGTTATAAAAAAAAAAAAGAAGAAGGAGAAGGACAAGAAAATGCCAAAAAGAGTTTAAAAATCTGTGGGATGTTTCAAATATTGCCTTTAACAAATTAATGACTTTAACAAAAAATACGGTGCACTATGGTTGTGTCTGTCATGACATAATCACAGTTCGTTATTTGAAAATAACCATGAAATTAAAGCACACATTGGCCAGTGCGATTAGGTAATGAGACATGTTTGGGGCACATGATAAATCTTGCTTCTCAGTGTGGCTAGTATATTATCCTGTGGATGTGTGTGCACACAAGCATCTTTTGGAAGATAGCACCAGAAGTCTGAATGTGAGATTATTCCTGAATGTGGGGTCCAGGTCAAATGGCCCTCCTTCCCCTCACCCCTCCTGGAATGGCCCTAGGACGGAGAGGAAACTTAAGGAAAATGTCCCCAGACCGATCTAAACCGGGTCTTGAGAGATGTGGGTGCCTCCTCCAGCTGAGGAGACAAAGGTCAGCTCTGCAAAGACACAGAAGCTTGGGTGTTTGAAGAATGGCTGGCATGCCGGCAGTGCTGTGGAGGGCAGCCAGGGCCAGAATGAAGGGGTGAAGGGCTCTTGATGGTAAAGGGCCTTGACTGTTGAGCTAGGGATTTGGACTTGGTCCTCAGGACCAAAGGAAGCCCAGAGAGGCTTGAAAGCAGAGCAGGGGCACGACCAGATCCGTTGTAGAAGGTGACTATGAGAGTAGGCTGGAGGATGATGCGTAAGAGGAGAGGCCTGACCCTGGAGAGCAGCAGCCAGATAAGAAAGGTGGAATCGATCAGGGTGCAATGGCCAGATTCGGCTTAGGGATGAGGAAGGGTCAAGGGTGACCTTGAGCTGCTACTTAGAAGCCTGAGAAACACCACTGACCATGACTGGACTAAAAATCAGGATGGGGTAGTTAATGAGTTCAACTGCAGATGTTTTAGATGTCTCTGTCCGGTGTGAGTTGCCTGCAGAGAGCATCCATTGAGGAGTCCCCAGTGCCCTAGCCCCTTCTTGTTTCTTGAGATCCTGCCACCTCAGGGTCTGGTGGAAGGTCAATTGTTTCCTTCTCCACTTAGTCCTGGTTGGGGGTAAGTGTGGTTTGGACATGGCGAGGGGGAGAAGAGAGAAACAGGCTGGGGCTGCTTCTCTCCTAAAGTGTCTAAAATAAACCCCAAATTTATTTCAAACACCACTCGGTTGAATCTAGAAGGAAAAAATGTGTGTATGTATTGACTATATAAATATATATTTTTTCTGAAATGATTATATTCTCAGTTCTTTAAAAATAATAATAATGTGGAGAAAGGGCATCCCTCCTACATTGTTGGTGGGAATGCAAGTTGGTACAGCCACTCTGGAAAACAGTGTGGAGGTCCCTTAAAAAGTTAAAAATTGAGCTACCCTATGACCCAGCCATTACACTACTGGGTATTTACCCCAAAGATACAGACGTAGTGAAGAGAAGGGCCATATAGCACCCCAATGTTCATAGCAGCATTGTCCACAATAGCTAAATCGTGGAAGGAGCCAAGATGCCTTTCAACAGATGACTGGATTAAGAAGATGTGGTCCATATAAACAATGGAATATTACTCAGCTATCAAAAAGAATGATTTCTCAACATTTGCTGCAACATGGACGGCACTGGAGGAGATAATGCTAAGTGAAATAAGTCAAGCAGAGAAAGACAATTATCATATGATTTCTCTCATCTATGGAACATAAGAACTAGGATGATCGGTAGGGGAAGAAAGGGATAAAGAAGGAGGTGGTAATCAGAAGGGGGAATGAAGCATGAGAGACTATGGACT
>NC_048231.1:27840843-27840946 GCF_002007445.2 Ailuropoda melanoleuca
TATCATATGGTTTCTCTCATCTATGGAACATAAGAACTAGGAAGATCGGTAGGAGAAGAAAGGGATAAAGAGGGGGGGGGTAATCAGAAGGGGGAATGAAACA
>NC_048231.1:27851756-27919490 GCF_002007445.2 Ailuropoda melanoleuca
CACACACACACACACACACACACACACACACACACACACACACGGCGCTGTCTGAGTTGGGATTTGGGAAGGGAATCCAGGACCCCCCGTGTCTGGTTCACTGAAGTGGCAGACAGGGACAGACAGGGAGCCGGTCCTGAAACCGTGGCTGGAATGCAAAGCTGACCTATGACTGAGGGGCTGTGACCCTCCCAAATCCTGGGGACGGTTTTGGATGTGCACGGAATACTGACTAAGAGCTTTCAGCCAATCTTATTTAGATTTTAAAGGGCTCGGAGATCACAGAGGACATTAAGGTCATGTATTACTATATTTAAGTAGCTATTAAAGGTCTTAACTCCATTACTTCATTGTAAGTCCCTCGAAGGCAGAAATTGTTTATCTCGGCATCTCCCACGAACCCCAGAGCCTAGTCTGGAATAAATCCATCTCTTGAAGTCTCTAATACCTACAGGCAGATACCGCCTTGTCACAGCACGGCCCAGAAAGAACGAGCTAGCCCCAGCTGCCATTTGTGACTTGACAGCCTCACGGTATTTCCGTGCGTGTAACTGTGCCTGGTTAGAAGCCAGGGAGGAGGGTATGTGGTGATGCCCATTTCTCGCTGAGGAAATGAAAGTTCAGGGAGGGGATGGAACTTCTTCCAGACACCGCATTAGTAAGTGGGGGCAACATCGCACTTCTCAATTACTTCCCGATCACTGAAACACTCACGAAATGACTGCCCCCCAATCTGTGGCAAGGCTTAACTGGGGAGACATCCCTCTGCCCTCCACCCTCTCTGCTGTTTGGAGCCACTCACACATCACATGGTTGGGGGTCAACTGGGCTGAGAAGCGACCACCAGCCCACTTAGGGTGCCACCACCCCCAAATGACCCTGTCCAGGAACACCTTAAGGCTCGCATTCATTCATTCATTCATTTGCTGCATAGATGCTGTAGAATGAGAGAGACCTTGCAGTGGGCTGTGGGAGGAAGGTGTGAACCAGACTCCACGCCTCACCTAAGGCGCTCCCAGTCTGGTGCAGGAGGCTTCTGAAGTGGGAAGGCTCAAATCCCAGTGAGTCCGGGAGGGAAAGCTGACCCGGCCTTTGGGGTCCCAGGGAAAGTACTATCTCAACTTTGGAGTGGAGGGCTGATTCGAGTTGGCCGGGAGAAAGGGTGAGGCAGGGTGCTGCAGGAGGGGGGAACAGCACATGCAGCCGCCCGGGGGTCAGAGAGAGCCCAACACGGTTAGCAAACTGTGACTGGTTCAATTCCACTGAGCGCAGAACAGACGAAGTGAGGGGAGAGAGTGTGATCTGCCTCACCCGGCCCACCTGTGGTCCATGGGACACAGGCACCTTGGTCAGGTGAGAACACAGTTACTTCCGACAGCACGGCTCTCTCGGGCGTGCGTCATTCACCAGCAGTCCACAATGCCCCCCAGCTCAGAGGCACATCCCAAGCCCTCCGAGTGGACACTGGTGTCTCTTTCACCAGATTAGAGATAAGAATAGAAGCCCCTGGGGCGCCTGGGTGGCACAGCGGTTAAGCGTCTGCCTTTGGCTCAGGGCATGATCCCGGCGTTATGGGATCGAGCCCCACATCAGGCTCCTCCACTATGAGCCTGCTTCTTCCTCTCCCACTCCCCCTGCTTGTGTTCCCTCTCTCGCTGGCTGTCTCTCTCTCTGTCGAATAAATAAATAAAATCTTAAAAAAAAAAAAAAAAGAATAGAAGCCCCTGCCCCCATCACCTCCATGGGGTAGTGCCCTCCAAAACTCTTTCCCCAAACGCAGCCCTCTTTAGCAGGTGACATTCGTCAAAGGGTGAGAAACTGATTTTTCCATCCGCCTTTTACAAGTCCTCGATGGTGGCATTGGAACAGGGCTTCAACCGTCTATGATACAATTCACACGTAAGCCTGTCACTGAAGTCCAGAGGGAACCACAGAAAGGGTGGATAAGAGGTAAGAGGGCCAGGAAGCCAAAGAATGAGCCTCGGAAGGGGAGGTCCGGCAGGAGAGTGTATCCAAGGGCTCTGAATGGGGCAGCACCGACTATGTGCACAGATCAGCCTCTGTCATCTGCAAGGCTGGGGTTCAGGTCTCCGTTCCCCATCAACTGCAGTGTCCGAGTCTCTTTTCTCAGGTGTAATACGGAAATCATAAGACCTAACTCACAGGACACATGACAAAAGACATGGGGAGTCTGATCCATCCATAAAGGTAACACGGTGCAGACCCAGCAGCCAGCCCTCCATGCGAGCAGGGGCTCCCAGCCCCGGCGGCTCAGGCTTCAACCTACACAGTCTTTGTCTGCAGGGCTAAGGACGCCCTGAGATTACAGCCTGCCAGGCTCCCAACTCCCTCCCCCATGAACAGCTTTCAGGCACCACCGATGGGCCCAGGCCCTCTGCTTCATCAGCATGCTGCATTCATTTGCTGGGGCTGTCAGAACAACGGACCACAGACCGAGGGCTCAAACAAGAGCATTCACTGTCTCTCAGTTCCAGAGGCCAGAAATCCTAGATCAAGGTGTTGCTGGGTAGGTTCCTCCACAGTAGGTTTTGGGGGAGAATTTGTTCCATGTGTCTCTCCCAGCTTCTGCAGGGTTTACTGGCAATCGTCGGCATCCTTGGCTTCTAGAAGCATCACTCCCATCCCTGTCTTCATTCTAATGGCATCCTCCTTGTGTGCAAGCGTGTGTGTGTCTGTCCCCAAATTTCTCCTTTTTATCAGGACATCAGTCATATTGTATTTGGGGCTCACCTTACTCCAGTATGACCTCATCTCAACTAATGACTTCTGCAATGACACTCTGCCCAAGAAAGGTCAGATTCTGAGGTATTAGGGGCCAGGATTTCAATGTATGAATTTTGAAGGGATACAGTTCAACCCAGGGCAAGGCAATCAGTCTGACCTCAGTTTCTTTGCCTCTAAAATCAGCAATAATCCCGAGGGATAAATGGGACACTGTGTGGGAAGGTCCCTGACACATAACAGGTGCAGCACAGAGTAGGAGCTCCACAAATACTGATGCCTTCCATCAGCAGAAATGCCCAGAGCCCCACTCTGTGTTCCTTTACTCTGGTTCTCCTCACCTCCCTCTTGCCCCGTGCAGCCGACAAAGTGATTTCACTTAATCTTAAGAGTCAAATCTATTTTCTAAAAGGAAGTTTGCTGTGGAAGTCTGTTTAGGGGCATCACTTTGGTACCCCTAAACTGTGACACATTCATGATCCAAAAAGCCCAGCCTTGCCGTGAAGATAAAGGATGTGACAGCTGCGTGGTGGGTGATACTTTTCAGACGCTGCTCAGGACTGTCGGCAGACTACAGCCTGAACAACTGCACCCTCCTGTCTCCCCTTCGCTCCCCGTCTTGTCGGCTTTGATTCACAGGCTGTATAATTCAAGTCATTAATTTTTTCCATTCAGTGCGCTGCCAATTTCTTCTGATTTTGTTCCTGGAAATCTCTTGTGTGCGTCTTCTAAATTTAAAATAAATACACTGTACATAATTGGATGCTGACCAGACAACACTGAGCAATCATACGTCCTCATTGATTCTGCAGATGTAGTCGCCTCAAACATGAGTGGGAAAGGTCTCTGCGTGTTCCGGATGAAATGTTAAATGGGACAAGCTGCCTTCAGTTCTTCAGTGTCAGTATCAGCCTTTAGAATATTTCCCGTTATAAACAACGAAAAGTTCTTGTGCCAAAAATAGACATCCAAATTGTTCTAGTTGCTACACTGTTGTGCTCCCAGGGCTGAGTGGAAAGAGCTTAAGTATAGACCTGAAGAGATCAGAGAGCTCCGGTTGCAAATCCACCACGAAGAGGGTAGATAACACCAAATAAGCACTTAGGTTGTGAATTTCAGCCTTGCAATTAAGAGACTGTCTCAGATCTTCCCCCCCCCCAAAACATGGATGCATCTCTGAGATGATTTTTAAGGACAGGAATATGATATTAAGTAGCATCTTGTGGAAGTAACAGAAACACACCCTGAAGAAGCATGTGTTTGCTTACATTTCTTGGTCCTCTTGCTAGTAGGGGTCATGGGATAAGTCCCGGCCAATGAAATGCGAGCAGCCATAATGGGTGCCCCTGTGGGTCTGAGAAGGTGGGAAGTCCATGCACAAGTCTCCAGACTTTCCTCCTCACACCTGGTGACAGAAGGTGCCACATATTCCAGATGGTGGGGACTTCATCAGCCTAGGGCCCCGAGTGACCTGGTGGGGGAGATCCTCCTGCCAGCCCGGGCAGGACACATAGCAGGTGTGAGACATACACCTTTGATGTGTTAAGACACTGCGATTATTTCTAATACAGCATATTCCAGCTTGACCAATACAAATCTTATAGGGAAAAAATAATTTCCTTTTAATTTCTCCTTAATTCTTTGTCAAGGAGAAAGTCTCGGTGGTAGTAGGTCTTTAACAAACACTTCTCTTTCTTTTATAATCATATTTTTCAACTGAATGAGATGAGACTTCGGGCTCAGTGTCCCTCACAGGCAGTAAGACGCAGTGAGTTAAACTGCTCCAGCTGCCATAACAAGGGACCAGACTGGTGGACTTAAATAGTAGACATTTATTTCCTCAGGATTCTGGAGTCTGGAAGTTCAAGATCAAGGTGTCGGTGGGCTTGGTTTCTTCTGAGGCCTCACTCCTTGGCTTGTCTTCTTGTTTTGTGTTCACTGCTCACCTCTCTATGTTGCACATGTCTGGTGTCTCTGTGTCTAATCTCTTCTTATAAGGACATCAGTCATATTGGATTAGGGCCACTTTAACAACCTGACTTTAACTTAAATACCTCTAAGGTCCATCCCATAATCACTGCCTGAGGTACTAGGGGTTAAGACTCCAACAGGAATTGTGGGGGAGGGGGCTCAATTCAGCCAATAAGACCAAGCTAGATTTTTTTTTTCTTTAACTGGTTTTTAGAGGGGTGGGGATTGCTTTCTACTTATGGCAAGCCATGCCAGTTTTCTGCTGATTATGATGCACAGTTTTCTTAAAATATAAATGCATTTAAGTAGAAAGATTGACTTCAACATGTAAGAATTGATAGTATGCCCAAAATTGTGATGGGGGATGCAATAACTAAATTTTGGGAAACAGTGGCTAGGTGATTTCTAAAGCTTCTCCCAATTCATACAGCTTTTTCTTATATAATTGTATGCATTTATGCATCCATTTAACTGAATGTCTACTAAGTACCTCATTGGTGTTAGACACCAGGGGGGTTATAGAGTCAAACAGTACTATGAGAGCCAAGAAGGAAAAAGTTCAATTCTGCCTGGGAAAATCAGGAAAGACTTCCTGGAGGTGGTGATAAACACTGTATTTTGGACTGCTCAGCCATACCCAACCCCACAGATCGCAAACACTGTCTTATCCTCCAACTCAAGGATAAGAGTTAATATTTTTTGAATTTTGAATGTATGCATAACCCTGTGATAGGTGCTACCAAGAAGATACTGTAGCTTTAAGAATAGGGGAGATGCTAATTAGCCGCAGAAAGCATGCATAAAATTCATGACTTGCCTTTAAGGTTGTACTTCCCCCAGAGATGATTTTTTAAATGTTTGGGTTTTTTTCTCCTTGATTAGGAACCTTATGTTTTCCTAGAGTCTACTTGTCTGACATAAAATACAGATTGGAAAAATTCAGTCATAATTGCGAAAATATATTTCTTAATCAAATGTAACCACGGAGGGAAAAAACTTTCATTGAATAAGCTTTCCTGAGAAGAGAATATTTATTTGGGGGTTAATTCATTAGGCACTTTCATCGTCAGTCCCTGACTTGGTCATTAGATGAAGTACAGACCTCTTACTATATGTGGGGACTGTTCTAGAAGGTACATGTACTGTGGGGAATCAGGCTGGCTAGGTGCTCTCTCATGGGGCTTACATTCTAGCAGGGGAAACCGAAAACAAGCAGGGAGGTAGATACACGGGAGGATGGCACAATGAAATAAATGCTTGGGGAGAATTAAAACCAGGAGACACAGTTGAGGATGATGGAGATAGAGGGAGGCGGCTGCTTTAGATTGGGATGTTGGCAAAGACTTCCCAAGGGGCTACTTAAGATGAAATGTAAGAAACAAGAAGAAGCCAATGGGAAGATGATTCCAAGCCCAGCGAAGAGCTGGCTAAAGGCCCCAAGATACAGATGAATGTGTGCGTTTGAGGAACAGAAAGCAGACCCGTCTCGGCAGCCCTGTACGCAGAGGAAAGTTGGGGAAGGTGAGGTCAGGGAGGAAGGCAGAGCCAGATTCAAGCCGGGCAGGCTGACTTTTCCTCCAGCAGAGCACACATCAGAGAGGCGACTTGCCAGTGCTTTCAAAAAGACATTTTCAGGCATTCGCTTTTCTCTCATGCTAGCGTCCTAGCTTTTAGCTGACTTCTCTCATTCCAGCAGAAAAATGTGTGTAATTCCACCCCACCCCATTTAAGACGTACAATCTTTTCTTCTCTAGAGATTAGTCAGCTACAAGAAACAATTTGAGGAAATAGTTCATTTGTCTCATTCTTTTTTTTTTTTAAATTTTAATGTTTTTTAATTATATTATGTTAGTCACCATACAGTACATCCCTGGTTTCTGATGTAAAGTTCGATGATTCATTAGTTGCGTATAACACCCAGTGCACCATGCAATACGTGTCCTCCTTACTACCCATCACCAGTCTATCCCATTCCCCCACCCCCCTCCCCTCTGAGGCCCTCAGTTTGTTTCTCATAGTCCATAGTCTCTCATTTGTCTCATTCTTAATTAGTGGAGCAATTAGGAATTTTTCTCTGAGCATTCTTTAAAAATCAATAGCATAACTTTATAATCCTATCTGTGGTGTTATTTTCTCAGGGAAGCTAGTGCTAAGGGAACCCTATGAGTGACCTGGTCTCCTCTGGGGTTTGGGAAGAGCGGTTGATGAGCTGGGAACAGTGGGTACATGAGGCTCGCTCTTTCCTGCAGCCTCACCTGGTCACCTCTCTTCATCCCCACTGGCACCATCCCAGACAAGACCTCTTTATTTCACAACTGGATTATTGCAACAGTTGGTCCCTATGCCTCTGAGCTATTTTCTTTCTCGTTTCTTCTGTGTGCTATCAGATTCATCTTCCTAAAACACCTCTTCATTCATATCATTCCCCCACTAGAGAACTCACGATGGCTCCCCATTGCCTTCCAAATCAGGCTCCTCGGTCTGGCATCCACCCTCCCAAATGTGGCCTTTTAGATTTATGTGAGTAAATACGGTATTTCTTTCAAGGTAATGTGTTTCAGGTTCCAGCAGAGCACCTCTGATTTGTGTAAAACATTCCTCACGCTGGAAATGTCAGCATCGCCTATAAGAATTCATGAAAGCGGAGAAGCAAAATGAAGAGTCTATAAAAGCAAGCAGTTGCACCCAACTCAGCAATCAGGTGTGACACGCAGGACCCACACCACAAAGGTCCTATCAGGTGGGGAAAAAGGAAAATTGGGCGTAAAGTTCAATTCACATACAGGAAATATTCCACTTGGTTAAAAGGTTGGCTGTGTGCGTAGATGTGTGACTCAGGAAATACTGAATCCGTGTTTAAAATAAGTCTATTCATCCACAGAACACAGATGCTGTAACAAATGCGCCTCCAGATTTCAGGAGTCAGACAGAAGAGGGTTTCTTGCTCACGTAGCGGGGGGGGGGGGGGGGGGGGGGGGCGGTGTGTTCCCAGACAGGTGTTTCTGGTCGATAGTCAGCTTTCTTCCACACGGTCACTCACAGTGCCATCGTGGTCAGGGTCATCTGCTGGAGGAGGGGGAAAGCTCTGGTGTGGAGAAGGCCCACCAGCTTCTGAGTGGTCCCGGCCCAGAAACAGCGCTCATCACTGGGGCTCAGTCCCGTTGGTTCGAACCACGGCACCTGGACACAAGGGCACCTGGGAGAGGAGTTCGCGGTCGGGCAGCCACTTTCCAGTAACAATTTCCTACACTGTGCAAGGGGGAGCGAGGATTTTGACGGGCAGCTAGGGGCGCCTGCTGTCTAGCCTCTAGCGGGTTTATGTCAAAATCAACGGTCCTTTGGTCCTCGGGCTTAACATTGCCTGTAATGTGGCGCTCGGGCAGAGCCTGATAAATAGAGCTCGGCTGTATTACACCACTTCACCTGGCTAGCTCCTAGACAGTCTCCAGATGTCAGCTCGGGAGTCACATCCTCAGGGAAGCTTCTCCCCGTGTGTCTGAGTCGCAGCTCTGTTCTCTGCGTGCTTCTGGCCCCCACACGCTTCGCATCTGTAACGTGGCATCATTGCCGCTTGCGTTGTTCGTGTGCGCGATGGTTGGATGGATGCCTGCCTCCCCCATCAGACTCTAAGTCCTACGAGGGCAGGTCTTCCCAACTGTTTTCCCACCACCTCATTCCCAATCTCTAGCACAGGGGCAGGTGACGGCCGTGCTCACTATGTAACGCCCGACTGAGTCAATAACATGTGTTCATGGTCGAAAAATTGGAAATACAGATGTAGAAAAAATGAATTTTTAAACTCCTCTGAAAGCTCCTCTATCAGTCAACAGTTGCTGAGTTAATGCTGTGTCACAACTCCAAAAATCTCAGTGCCTTGGGACGACACACACTTATTTCTGAGTGTTGTGAGTTGGCTGGCTTGGCTTGGCTTCAGGCTTTGGGTAGATCCAAGTTTACTCCTCAAATATCTTTTGTCAAGACCAAAGTTTAAAGATCAGCCACTACCTGGGGTGGGTTCGTCTCATGGTGTCAGACCGCGGGGCAAGCGGTCAAGCCAATCCACATGAGCACGTTCCACTCGGGGGTGGTGTGTGTTTCGATTGCTCACATTCTGTTGGGCAGAGCAATCTGGTCGTAGGAGACAGGAAAGACTCCACTCAGTGAATCCGGCAAAAATAGGGGGAAATGGGAGACTTATTTAAAAAAAAAATAGGGCAATTTACACCATTTGCATCCTTTTTTTCTCCATGTTTAAAAATTATGTATGTCCATAAATATTTCAATATTTCATGGTGTCTTCTAACGGTATAATATTTAATATTAGAGAGATCTGGAGGGGAGGGGCATTGCCAATATATGGGCCTCAATGGATATAGGGTATTTTATTAATTGCTGTAGTGATACACACACACACACACACACACACACACAAAGCAAAATAATCCCTCAGTTTAAACAGTGCTAAAACCATGCCCTGGCTTTATTTATAGCTACTTTTAAAAATAAATGAATTGTGACTCATTAATAAGTGTAGCAAGAATAACAAAGCTGTGACTTCCTGCCTGCAAATGTTGCCATTCCCAAACCATTAGAGAAAGAAACTCACACACACAAACATTTTGTCACCACTAAAGCTGGTTCTGGTGCTGAACAGTTCTGGGCGATGAGAAGTCCTTTGATCTCACAGCAGTAGACACAGAAAACAACAGGTGATCCCGACCACGAACCCTTCCTTTACATCCCCTTTAGGTGCCTTGCAAGTGACAGGAGCTGATTTCTTCTATGGATCAACAATAACGAAATGCTTAAAAGTCTCTCTCTCTCTCTCTGTAAGCTTTTGATGTATTCAAATACAACCAAGCCCTTAAATCTTGACTTATTAAATAAGAAGGAAATGGTTTACTGTGATCTTGCGTTGAAGCTGCTCAGACGTCAGGGTGAAATGTGAATCAGAAAACCAAGGAGAAAGGACATCTTAACTGCCTCTTGGCACATTTATATTTGCAGGGGAAAATGTACTTGTTCAAACATTGCTGTTTCGACATTTCCACTTCTCCCAAAGCTAACAAATACTACACATGGGTTCTTTTAACCTGTTTCCTTTTTATTATTTTTGCCATATCCTTTCTATCTTGAATTGAAAGGGGGCTAAATTAAAATAAATATAACACAAGCCTCAAGGTTCAAGTTAACTCTAATTAGAAGTTTCAGATTTCAAGCAACCAAAAGCCAGCCCAAGTGACCCAGTCTCTCCATAGATGTGTAGGAGATAGTGTGTAGGAGGGCGCCTGGCCCAATGCCTAATGTGTAAGTCCCAGCTCTGTAACGGTGAGTTCAAACCATTCTCCTTTTCCTCCAAGGAAGAACTGGATTAGGGTCACAGAATTCTATTTCGAGACATTGGCCAGCAAACTGGTGTTATAAAGACAGGAAAACAATCCCCTGTCTTCCCAGACACTCTGGGCCTGTTTGGTTAGAATCTGGCACCTTTCTTTTTCCTGCTGCATGAAGACCCCCTCTTGCCTTCTTTACCAGGACCCATGTGTTCTGCCCTGCCTGCCCGCCCCCTCATTTGTTGGCTGCCCGTGCCAATGGCCTGCGGTCCTCCCTGAGATGCATCACCCAGTTGGTCTGAAGAGATGGCAGTTTTGCAAGAAAGGCCGCTGCTCCCGGGCCTTGACTCCTGTCTCACTGCTGCTAATCCCACCAACTGAGACAAGGCAACACCTAGAAAGCCAAGCAAGGGCATAGCCAAATCAGAGCAGTGGTGGGCTAGACAGTGGCGGGAAATCGTCTCTTAGGAAGTGTGCCCTCCGTTTCCACTTGAGCAGTGTTTTGATGATCTCTTCCTACATAATGAACCAGCCCCCAAATTAGCAGCTTAAAACAATAACTATCATTTTTCTCCCTCTCGGTTCTGTGGGTTGACCAGGTGGCTCTTCTGCGGCTTGTGGGATGCTCTCTCATGTGTTTGCAGCTAGATGGCAGCTGAAGCTAGAGTCCTCTGGATGTCGGCACTGGAACACTGGGCCTCGCACTCTCCGTGGAGTCTCGGGGCCTCTCCTTCCCCCCACGGGGCTCCAGCAAGGTAGTCAAACTTGTCACCTGGCAGTTCAGGGCTCCCAGAAAGCACAAAGGGGAAGCTGCTGGACCACCTGCAGACTCAGGCCCCGAGCGGGCACAGAGCTTTCACTCTGCAAAAGCGATCCCAGGCTCAGTGGAAGGGCGTCAACTCCGTCTCCCGGTCAGGGTGCAGGGAGCAGGAGATTGAGGAAGAACTTGCGGCCATCTTCACCCACCGCAGGAAGGCTTTGGAAGGACTCGTTTTTCAATACACTTCTGTAGCAGTTCACCTAGTGCTGGTCCTTTTTGCTTGGGCACAGTTCTCTCGGGTGCATTAAACTTGGCTTGATCTTCTTCAGTATGTTGACATCACTGGGCACTTGGCCTTGCTAATGGTCTTCACTACTCCGTGCTTTCAATTCATTAGCTGACATTGCTTTCCTTTGGAAAATGGCAAAACATATGCATGTGTGTGTGCACACGTGTGTGTGTGTACGTGTGTGTGGAGTGTGTGCACATAGTCGCTAGGGAACAAAACCAATGATAATAAGGAAAGGAAAGCAGTTAAATAACATATAGGCCTGTTTGAGGCTGCAAATCCTGGGGACTTCAAGCTGTTTTCAGAGGTAATGTTTGTTAGGTCCTTAAGGAAAAAAAACTTGAGCGATATCAGGGCATTTTAGTCAATAATTAACATGGCCTACTGGTTTCAGGGACTATTTTGAGTGGAGAACATATTGCAAGAGGAAATTCCCATCTTGCCAACCTTTTCATCAAGCCTATTAAGCTAATGATTTTATTTTAACAATGGCTTTCCCCACAGCCGGCCTGTCTTGGGTATAGACTGCCAGACATGGTTACTAAACACCCAGAGACTCAAGCAATTATAGAAGATGCTATTTTTAAGTCCTCTTGTATCGTCTCCTGGGCAATAAGCTGGCTAACATCAGTCCCATGGGTTCTAGAAGCTTCTGCTCTCACCAGCATGAGCTCTGACTTCCTTCAGATAACTCCGGTCACTTCTGTCCAGGACTTAGGCGAGAGCTGGATGCCAAGGGGGCGAGGGGGCACTGTAACTCCAGATGGGACTCTCAGGGCATCTGTGACAATGTGGATGAAGTCCCTAGGCTAATAAGAGATGCCACTTCACTTTCCCAAGTAGCTGCTGGGCAATTTACCAACATTCCCTTCCCTTGCCTGGGACCAAAGTTACACGTCTGTGAGGGTTCCGAGCTTTAAGGTTTCACCTGGGCCAGGTGGCCACCAGTGCCCTTGGGCAAGATTTCAAAGTAGATGCCATTAGCTGGTCGGCATCACCTCCCTTCTGGAGGTCTTTCTCCTCTGGCCCTTGTCTCCCCAGCACCTTACCCTACTTGCTGTCCTCAAACCACCCCTGCCTGAACCCCCACTTCAATCTGAGGTTGCATGTCCCTCAAATGCTCTCTGAGCCACTCCATCACAGTCCCCATCTCTGCCTCCCCCCGCCATTCCTCTTGCACCCTAAGGCTTTGCTCACATTTCTCTGCTTCTCTGGCCCTGTGGGCATAAACTTGCAACCGGTGTTCAAGGCAATAGCCACCCTTCCCACCATTCTGCCCCGGCTCTACTTAAACACAGATGCTGGGCTTGTTAAGGAATACCAAGGGCTGACTCACAGGGGGACATTCCAAAGGGGGCAATCTGGGTTCCCCCTCCTCCCCTACCCCAGAACCAGCTCCACCTGGCTCCACTCCCCACCCCCCAACAGTGACCCTGATTCCAGTGGGAGGCAATTATCCCAATCAGCCCCATCTTAGCCAGTTGTGATGGGGACATTCCCCTCAGGAAAGAGTCAGATCTCTCGGTCCCCTGGACCTACACACAAGCCTTATTTAACGGCCAACTTTTTCTCAGGTAGTCAGGAAGAAAATATATTGATACATTCCTGGAACTTCTTTCTTAAAAAATTGGAATTCTTGGCAAACTTCTTGGGTCCCCTCCCTCTTTGGGAGCTTTGTACTATCATTTTACTGTCGCTCAGTAAACCTTGCTTTGCTGCCCCACCAAACTGAATTCTCCACACTCCCCTTGCTCCCACCCACAAACGGGGTGTCTGTCAGGGCAGCTGCTAGTCCGAAGGGTGTCTTTCTTGGAATTGGAGATGTGGGCTTCTCCCTAGGGCAGACTCACCCCACACCCAGGAGCCTGATGGGACTTTGGGGCCCCTCCTCCTCCTTCCCAGTGGGATACACGCATACAGTAGATATTCTCCTCACTGAAATCACACAGCTCTGCACTGGTTGTCATATGGCTTGAACACAAGTGTATCATTTTTGTCTCTATTGTAGCTTGTTCTATAGAGGACTTGAGGCAATTTACAAGAATACACAAAATCAAATTGAAAAACTACACGTAAATAAAAATCAGATCCAAGGAAAATGTAAATAAAGGTGAGCACTTTTCCTTTCTTTTTGACATGAGAAAGCCAGAACTCAAATACAGCAGCTTGAGTTTACTGGGAGCCACACAACGGAATCACTCAGGGATTTTAAAAGATCCTAGGGACACCTGCGTGGCTCAGTTGGTTAAGCATCTGCCTTCAGCTCAGGTCATGACCCCGGGGTTCTGGACCAAGCCCCGTGTTGGGCTGTCTGCTCAGGGAGGAGCCTGCTTCTCCCTCTCCCCCTGTTGCTCCCCGTGCTTGTGCGCTCTCTCAAGTAAATAAATAAAATATATATTTTTTAAAAAGATGCTGAGTCCCATTCCCCAGAGATTCTGACTTAATTGTTCTGGGGTGTGGCCTGGGCCCTGGGCTTTAAACCTGCCCAACTGATTCTCATTTGCAGTCAAGGTTCTCCAGGGGAACCATTACTATAAACAGAATACAAATTTAAATCTAAGCTTCCCAGCAGCTGAAGCAAAAAGGGAAACTGCTGCGTTTCATCAGACATATCGTCTCACAGATAAGAAAGCCTTTTCTGTGTCCGAAGTCTGAAGGAATTCACTAAAATGTATATTCTTCCAACATTTTCTCTACAGCCGTGGATGTGCACAGATCCCTTGTAGACACCTGCCTTTTTATGCAAATGGAGTCATATTAGATTTGCTGTTCTGTAACTTGGTTTTTACAAACACATCAACAAAAACAGATTTGAAGGAAACTTGGCAGACTCGATCTCAGGGTAAGCCAGAAGAGTAGAGATGGCATCCATTCTCCCCTTTGGTAATTTGTAAGAAAAATAAAGCCACGGCTTCTAACTTTGTAAACCATGAACTGCGTCCCTCTGCCGCCTCCCCCACCCACCCCCAGCCACCGCCCCTTTGTTTCTCGGCATTTCTGTCTTCTTGGGAACGTTAGTCATCCTCAGAACACAGGGTGCCCAGAACTCCAGGGTTGATGAGTGAAGGACAGTTCCACCAAATGCTGGCAAAACCCCTTCCACGGACAAGGGATGTCAAGAGTAACCACGTTACAGGTCTTACTTTCCGGGCACAAAACTAGACTCATCCTCTGTGACCCTCATTCCAAAAATGGGAGGAAACATGCCACTCCGTGTGCAGCTGTGAGAGTGTTTCCTGTCCCTAGGGGAGAGCTTTCCGCTGAGAACAAGACCCAGCCCTTGGGTGTGGCAAATGGCATCAGGAAGTTGTTTGGATGTCCTCACAGCCCATCATTTGGGCCCGAGAGGCAACAAGAGGGGACAGAACAGGCCTTTCTTCTGAAACAGTTGTCTCGTGACCCCAGGTGTGTGGGCAAACTCCATTTACCTTCTTTGGGGGGGGGGTGACAGGGTGCCGGGGGCAGCTGTCTAGAGGCACCAGCCCCAACAGGGCAGAAGTGCGGGAATGCTGCTCCGTCTCGCAGGAAACGAAGACGAACGGGTTCTGCCTAGCAGCCCTGGTGCCTTGGTGGCCCTGAAACTGGTCTCCTGAGTTGTCACTGAGTCCACATAGGTCGAGCACAGAAAATGGAGCTGCACCCAGGGCAAGGTCACCGAGACATCCAGCAGCCAGGAAAGGGGTTTGTTCCAGAGGCAGCCGAACGAGGAGACAGGAGAGCAAGCGTCAAATCCGCCTCAGCCAAGGAGAGTCAGGGAAATTTAACAGCAGACGAGAAAGGTCTGGGGGGAAAGTTGCAGCTGCTCTTGTTAGCTTGCTGCTGGGATGAGTCCCTTAACCCTTTGGCTGCTGCTTTCACTTGGGGCAAGATTTTAAAAACAATATCCCTACTATAAGCACAGAAAAGACAAACTGCTTCTTGGTGCTTGTAAGGAGGCAAACTCCATGTGGGAGACATTGCTGGGTTTTTTTTTTTTTCAGCTGCCAAATATCAATAGGATTATGACAACTGGCAACATGTTGAAATACTTGCAGCCCGATGAACACCCCCTGCTGCCCTGGCTCCCCCACCTCTCCCCAGGCGAGCCTTGGCCTCCTGCGTCCAGCAGCTGGAGCTCCGGGAGCCTCTCTGCCCCTTGATCCACACGCTGGTTCTGGTTGGGCCCTGTCGGTGCTCTACCAGCCGTCAACATTCTGCAAACCCTCCCGGTGGCCCCCTCCACATCCGGAGCTCCTGGCACCTGGGAGACCCTCTGGAGATATTTGTTGAGTGAATGCATGAAGCCACAACCTGATTTTCCTACCTTTTGGTAAACGGACCACGAGGCAGAGCCCGGGCCCTGCCCAAGGGCTGGCTGCTCTGCTAAGGGAAGGAGCGGAACTGAGAAGGTTCATTAACTCGGGGAGACTCGAGACAACATCCCTTTGGATGGGAGGGTGCCGCTGGGCAGTCGGGGCATGAAGCACCCCAAGGAGAGCTGGGCTCCACCTGCACTTTATCTGGAGGTCTCGGGCAGGCGTGACCTCCAGGCTGAGCTCGCGGTGAAAGGTGGGCCCTGTCGAGGCGCTAATAACTGCAAGCGCGCTGATATTAACATCCCATCCAATTAAAGTTCACTCTGTGAACACTGATATTTGCCAGGAAATGGGAAGGACTCCTGCCACCCCCCGTCTGCCCTCTTCTTCTCTTCTTTTTCTTTTTTAAAACACATTCAGAAGTGTTTTAATGGCTGTTGAAGGAAATTATTGCTGCAGCAATCACGGCTCTCTGTGTGAAATGCCTTCAACAGGCCGCAGCCTTCCTCGTGAGGTGGGGGGGGACATTTGGATATTAAAATGCCACTGAGCTACATCTGCTGACAAGCAGCCACTAATCATCTCGTGAGGCAGCGGGGGCCGTACCGCAGGTCCTCGGCTCACCAAGCCCTTCCTCAGGCAGGTTGTGGCCAGATGGTGGCTTCTTAGGCAAGGACAACAGAGAAGAACGAATAAAGGGGTGGAAAAGGATCTGGCGAGAAGCCAGCGTAGAAAGAACCATTGCTCAAACTCTGCTCGAGGTGAGAACAGACCCGCAGGCCTGCACCAGGAGGTCCAATCTTCAGTGAAGTGGGGCCTTTGGAAGATGCATGTGGTCTTCTCATTAACGATTACAGCCACAGAGTGGCACTGTAACCCCTATGGTGATGGGGGAGGGCATACAGTCACTGGATGGTGGGTCCTCTCTCCTGCTTCTCCATCCTCTTCTGTGCCCGGGAGGGAGGCCGATCAGCATCAAGGAGCCCCTTTTCCCCTGCCGCCCATCAGAGTCTGGCCAGTGGGAGGCAGCAGCAGGATTTAGGAGGGTGGGAAGAGAGTAAGGTCAGGGTATATATTTCCCAGCTCACTCCCTAGAGAGACTCCACGGGGCGGCGGCCTCCGTCTTGGCGCTGGCTGCCATTCCTGTTGGATGTTTGTCTCTGTCATGCCACCCAGATGTAACAAAGCTTCCAGAGTCTCATAACTGCCCCCTCCACTCCCCTTCAGGCCTGGGGACGGTAACGACTCCTTCCCCACACTATACACACCATCCCTAGCCAGGTACTCACTGTCCCTTGTTAGGCCCCCCATCCCCGCCACACCCTCGTAAGTTGCTCTTTATTACGCTCTCTCATCACTCAGCTCGAATGTGCCATCTGTTTCCTGCCAGGCCCTGGCTGACACACAGGTGCACTCAGGTCTTCTCACACGTACCTTCTCCCAGATCTTCACACCGATCCTGCAATGTTATCACAACAATCCTCCTTCACAGAGAGGATGCTACGTGACCCACCAGAGGCCACACAGCTGGAAACAGTGTGACTCCAGGCATCAAAAGCATTTTGGTCTCACTTCCATGTTTAGATCCTGCTCAGTGCCCCTTAGGGTCTCTCAGAACTCATGGAGATCTGCCTGTGGGTCCCTAAATCCTTATCTCCATCCTTTCTGGTCTCCAGCTGCTTTATGAGCTAAACTTTGCTTGCCATGCTTTTTCAAAGCACTTCAATACCTATGATTTCATTTGAGCCCTGGAACATGGATTTGCTTGGATCCAAATCGTTCCAAGGCATACTAAGAGCCTATAAATTGTAAGACATCTAGCAAGGGGGCTGCTGGCGGGGAACCAGTGGCTCTTGTATCATCCTTTGGTATACAGACACAGTTTTGCTCAGGAATGTCACAGAGAGGTGACAGAGCTTGGCCCAGCCCGTCTACAGTATGGGCCTCGGAGGGGTCGTTTTGCCTGGTGTGAAAGCCCACTCTTCGTTTAATAGATGGCATGACCCATCTGTATTAGGGTAAAACACACCTCCCTGAGAAGCAATCCTAAGATGCAGTGGCTTAAGATCATGGATTTGTAAGTTTCTTCTTTTATGTAACCGTCCAGTTTGAATGTTCTAGGCCAACAGGCCTCTCTTTCCCATGCAGCCATCAGGAACCCTGGTACCTTCCATTTTGTCTCTATGTCCCCAAGAGCAGTGCTACTTAAAGTGTGGTCTGCAGAAAGTTCAAGTACCCAAACTTCTTGGTAGCAATACCATGAATTAAGTCATGACATTGAGAATAAGCTTTTGGTTGGCAGTGGATTGAGGGTGTGGTGGTGTAGAAATCCAGTTTTTCAACATAGATAGTCAGAGAAGCACAAAAGGGGAAAAGAGCATGGAAGCGGTACACTCCAGGTCCTAAGGTGTCAGCCTGGGATGGGATCACTTTCTTCTACTCACATTCCCTTGAGGAGAACACAACGTGGCCACACCCCTAGCCACAAGGCAGGATGGGAAATGTAGTCCCCACGTGGGCAGCATGTGTCCGTCTTCAACACTGTCACCATGCAAGATGAGGAGAACACATTTTGGTGGACAACTAGTCGTTTTTGTCACATGTACCTTCTTTATCATCCATTCCTTGATCCAATCTGCTCCATTCCCCATCAGTCCCACCTTTTCTACAAGCCTGCCTAGCTGTCTGTCCTGCACTCTCCACTGTCAGTTGGACATACTAGGAAGAGTACAGCCCTGCATCCAAAGACCTGCGTTCTAGGATTGGGTCTGCCAAAAATGGCTCCACGAAGTGAAGAACGTTCCCTCACCCCTGAGCTTCAACTTGCTCCTCAGTCAGGGCTCGTGATATTTAGAAGGGAAATAATTGTTGGCCAAGCATAGCATACATCATTTGATCATAATACTAGCATTCACAGAGTGTCTGCTAAGTGCTGGGCACTGTTCTAAGTACATTACATGAGTGAATTCACTTGACCCCCAGGAAGCCTATAAGAGAAGTACTGTTATTATCGTCACATCGCATCTGAAAAACATGTGAAGTAGAGAGGAGGTAAGTAACTTGCCGTGGGTTCATACCCAGGCTCATGACCACTGCTATCCTGCTTCTTTAATGTATGTAAAGAGATTCTGGAGTCGTTTATTTCGTTTTCCTTGAACTTCCTGAATCTTCACCCTAATTCATGGGCCATCTGGCCTGTCTCCCTGTGAGATGAAGAATTCATTTTGGGAAGGGACCATTTATTGTTCATCCTCACCCCCACTGCCCCCTGCCACCACCTACCTTCCCAGCCCAGTGCTTCCACATGGGAAGCACTCAGTGAATGTGAATGGGTGGGTCTAGGTAGATGTAACAACGTGATTTGGATTCAATTCATAATGCTGCCGTAAAAAATGGCATAAATTTGCCATCCTCACACCTGGATTCAAATTCGCTGTCTCCCGGGTACTAGCTGTGTTAGATCGGACAAGTGATTGACCCAACCCACCTCGCGGAGCATTCATTTTGTCACCAGTAAAATCTGTGGGTTTAATAAAGAGAAGTTTACTTCTCGAAACGGAGGCTGGGCACGGTCGCTCCTTCTGCCCCTTGCAGGTGATAGAATTCTTCAGAAATAACACTGGGGAACCAATCAAGGATCCACGCCTCCCCCAGCAGAGACTGGGGTAGCTGGGAGAAAGGGAAGACCGTGCAAAGCCAAGCTGTTTCCTCTGTGCAGCTCGGAAGAGGGGACCCACAGGACTGGGCTCCCTGATAAGCAAGCATATTAAGGCCAGAGCTGAGTAGAAGTGGAGAAGGAATTCCTTTTCTTTGCAAAAATGACTGGGAATCTGGTTGGCTGGGGGTGGGGAGAATGAGAGGAAAGGGGGATGAGAAAGGGGAATGAACCTGAAAAGTGAGGAGTGAGTGAGCCGTTTAGAAGAGAGAGGTCTTAGCAACATGGCTGGGATGAGAAAGGGCCAAATGGAGGGTCCTCTTGTTGGAAATGGCCAAATAAACAAATACAGAGGGAGGCATAATATTTGGTTTCCTTTATTACCTGCTACTGTGATGTAATCCCTCTCCATCGCCCTACCCTTTCAGTAAAGTCTTCTTTTTTTTTTTTTAAAGATTTTATTTATTTATTCGACAGAGATAGAGACAGCCAGAGAGAGAGGGAACACAAGCAGGGGGAGTGGGAGAGGAAGAAGCAGGCTCATAGCAGAGGAGCCTGATGTGGGGCTCGATCCCATAACGCCGGGATCACGCCCTGAGCCGAAGGCAGACGCTTAACCGCTGTGCCACCCAGGCACCCCTCAGTAAAGTCTTCTATACACCAATGCCTTGTGTTAATAATGGGGGGCGGGGAGGGCATCCACACCTGGGCAATGTGATCAGTACTTCAGAGGAGCTTGAAGCCGGGGAGAATAGGAAAATATAACCCAGCACCTCTACTCTCCACAAAACCCCAGAGAGACTGGAGAAAGCCTGGCTGGCTGTGACCATACACAGCAGCATTTGGATCCATTTAATGTGGATATCTAAGGACAGGGGGCCTCCGCGGACACCGGAGATACAAAGAGACAATGATATCCAGGAGTCATATCTGAAAGCTTTAGCCACCTACGTGCCTTCACACCAACCTTGAGAATTGGAGACTGGCCTGTCCACCATCACGGTCCCATTGGGTGACTATCACAGCGTGCTCCTCGAGGTGCAAAAAGTGCAAAAATGCAATCATGTGGAAACTCGACATATGTAAAATCTGGCACATATTAGGTCCTTCACCAGTGCTAATACAGGTAGGAGAGGGCCAAAAGCACAAACTGAGGGAGATGGAGTGGGAGGGAGGAAAGCAGAATTTGGAGGGGGGCTTCTGAGCGCTGTCACCCCCCACCCCTGCTTGCCCAGGGGCATCCTAGCAGCAGAGTGAGTAAAAGGGAGGGAGCAGGGCAAGGCTTCGGGGGGGGGAGGAGGTGCCCTCTCTTAGTCTCCTGCAGTGAGTCACAAAGGTCCTTCCTGCTTCTAAAGAGAAAGGGGGGCTAGACCAGGCCCCCAGCATGATACAGAGAGAAAACGCTTGCCTGGGGTGTGGGCTCTACCTCTGAGGTTCATGTCAAGATGTAGGGCTCTCATGCCTTCAAGGTTTAGAGAGCAAAAAACAACTCAAAATGGTTTAGGCAAAAATGCAGATACACTGTCTCCCATAAATTGAAAAATCCAAGTGTTGTGAATTTTTCAGTCTCAGTAGGCTGGGAGACTCAGACAATGTCACCCATCTCTGGGCTCTACTGTCCTCCATTTTGGCTTTATCCTTGGGCTCCATGTGGTGACAAGATGGTGCTGTCTCCTCAGGGCATATTCTTCATGGTTCCTGCCACTGGTCCAACCCTGACGCAGTGACTGTGGCCCGGGAACTAAGCACACTGGCTGACCTTGGCTCCATCTGGCGCTTGTGTCTATCGTCTCTGACTTCATGTCATCCTACTCTTGCTTCTGCCTATGCTGTCCCAGCCACATGGGCCCCCTCGTTGCCCCTCAAACACGGCAGACATGCTCTACCTCAGGGCCTTTGTATATGCTTTTCCTTCTGCCTTGAGCGCCTTTCCCACAGACGTCTATGGTGGCTCCTTCCCACATCTCCTTCGGGTCTTCGATCAAATGTCACCTTCCCAACGAGGACCACTGGACTTAAAATTGAAGTCAC
The DNA here is from genome assembly GCF_002007445.2 of Ailuropoda melanoleuca. Classification (NCBI taxonomy): domain Eukaryota; kingdom Metazoa; phylum Chordata; class Mammalia; order Carnivora; family Ursidae; genus Ailuropoda; species Ailuropoda melanoleuca. The sequence continues at coordinate 27,872,833 of NC_048231.1, forward strand.
ACTGACCACTTCCTATCCCTTCTCCCTTCCTCTAGAGAACATTTCACCATCAGGCCATCACAGGGAAAAAGACAGGATGTTAGTCTTGTCCCATCCACCCCAGTGACAAATGAATTCCACGAGGCCAAGGATTCTTGTCTACTCTGGTCACTACTATATCCCCAGGACCTAGAATAATGTCTGGCACCTAGCAAGCACTCAAAAAACTGTTGAATGAATGAGTACCAATGTCAGAGGCTCCAGATCCGGGGGTGTGGTTGGGGCCGCACCGGAAAGCCAGTATTGAGGTCAAGGAGAAATAGTTCACTGACCATATTGGTGGGGAGAGGCAACTACCAGCAGGGTGGGGACTGGCAGCTTGGCCTCCAAAACAGCAGATGTCTAGTTCCCTTCCCTCTCCACCACACACGTGCACATCCCCAGAACCAGCCCTGGCAGCCTGGGGCTGAGCCATCAGGAACCCAGGACAGCGGTGGACAGGGAGGGTTCAGTCTTAATCAGATCCAATCCCTTTGTTCCCTCCTCCCCCCCACCCCACTTCTCTTTGTGTCTTTTTCATGACAATCAATAGAGGTCAGGCTTCAGGAATACGATCAGAGCCCTGACTGCAACCTCTAACATTATAATCCACAGGGTTGCGGGGAGCATTAGTACATCCCGGATAAATTAATTCAGCGTAAGTAAGCGCTTTGAAGCCGGGCACATCGCTCGGCTTTTGAAGCTTAAGCCCTGTTTAGATTACTTGATTAAAGTGGGTCCAAAGCTTCAGCGATCAATATATTTTGCTTAAGAGCAGTGTTGCCACAGAAGCAGATTTAATTCATCTGTGGTGCCCTGCCTTGTGGATAGCTCTTTGGAATATAATGAGTTATCACAGAGCCAAAAAATCAGGGCTGGGAGGGAGAGAGGAGGGATGGTCATTCAAGGCACCACCCTGGGAATGCGGGGGACACACATTTACAGGATGTGTGCATAAATAATCCTTGAAAATGAGCAGTTGGAAAAAATTGAGGTGACAATCACTTTTTATAAAATCGTGGCGCATGAGACACGAGAGGGAAATCTCCATTATCCGGCTGTTTTGAGGATGGTTTCCTAGATTGCAACTGGGAATCCTATGAGCTCCTAATAACGTGACCCTTTTAGGATTACAGGCTGGCACTTAATCAAAGTCATTGTGGTTAATGAGGGGGTTGGCCAGCCTGACGCCCACGGGACAGGACATCGGCAGAATCTCCACTATCAGGGACAATCATGCCAAGGCCGCAGTGGGAGCACTGGACTAGGAGTCCAGACAGGATGGGAAAAGAGGACACAGCATGGATTACATCCCTACTCCATGCTAGCTGCCGCTCTAGTGGATGAATGTTTATATTTCACTTCACTGTGTAAGCAAAGCTATGAAATGGAACTGACTGTGCCCATTTTCAGGGGCAGGCTGGTTGGGAAGGAGACAAAGGTAGAATTTGAACCTGGTTCCGTTCAATTCTCAGCGTCATGCTCTGTGCCAGTTCTGGTCCCCATTGGGCCACAAACTACCTGTGAGAACATTGCCAAGTCATTTGACCGATCTGGGCCATAGTTTCCTCGCTTAAAAAATGAGGAGAACTTGAGGGTCCTCTGACTCAACATCTTTGATCTAGAATAACTCTCACCTGGGAGTCGGGCAACATGGGCTCCCATCCTTGTGCTGTTGGGAACCAGCCTTGTGATGGGGTGAGGGGTGGGCGGTGGTCATTTTTCCACTCTGCTGAGTTCCTCATTTACAACGTGGGGCAATCACTTTGTGATAGCAGCAAATGAGATGTTAGAGGAGGGTGGCCTCAGACATGTCATAAATACCCCGCAAACAAATCGATTTAAAATATTTAAATCTCAGCCCAAAGCACATCTCTTTTAAAGGAGCAGGAAACTCTCTGCTGTCCCAGGTTGTCAACCAGGGCCTGTGCCACGACAGGGTCAAAAGACTGGTTCGTCCGGTGGGAAGAGCCCTCGACCTACCCACAGCTGTGGTTTGCTCCATCTGGGTGCTCTCTCTCTCTCCTCCGAGGTCCCTAAAAAAGTCACCCCTCAAACCCAGGGAGCCTCTGCCTTTTCCTTTCCAAGCCATGCCTGGCTGCCTTGGGGGTCAGAACTGGGGGGGGGGGGAGGAAGGCATGAGGAGAAAGACCCAAACACGCAGCCCTTCCCCAGCCAGCTGCCCACAGGAGCAGAGGGTCCAGACCCCAAACACATTCTCCCCTCCCCGGCTTGGGGCGGCTGACAGAGTGTGGGGCTCTGGAAGCTTCCGTCCCTCAGTGTCCACGTAACTTATTTTTTATGTATGGTTCGACATGACATAGCCCCTCTTGCCCACGAATGAGACCCAGGGAAGGGGCTGCAGATCGCCTCCACAGAGAAGCAGAGAGCTGAGAACAGGCTTCAGAATGTTCTGCGAAGAGCACATGCCCCGAGCCCCGGGGGAAGCAGGAAAGGGACGGATGCCCACTGCTTTTCAGCTCCTAGGGTGGGGGTTTGGGGAACCAACTGGCAAGTCCTGAGACCCCATTTACTCTTACCCAGAATCTCAAGAATGTTTTGCCCACCAGATATCTCTAACCCCTTTATGGTCTGGGAACCTCCCCACCTTTTTTTTGAGTATTGGGAGGAAGGAACATTGCTTCTCACTCCAAAAGCTACAATGGCCAGACACCTGCTTTGCGGCCTCTCTTGCAGCGAGGACATGAGCACGTGACATATGCACCACTCATCACGTGTCCCCAGCCAGACGCTGAGATCCGGGGTGGGCCAGATCAGGAGGTGGGAATGGTACTCTGTATGGGGAGATGGAGTTACGGGAACTCGGGGGGTACAGGGTGGTGGCAGGTGCTGCCGACGGTCATGTCTGGTGCTGGGCAGCGGTGGAGGGACCCCAGCCCGGTTCTCAGCTTCTCCAGCAGTTCTAGGGCTCCCTTTTAATGCATGCCTTTGGTTGGCATTTCTGGGGCTTCCTCTTTGAAGTTTTGGCAGAAGCAGAGTAGAGGTCAGAAAGCTGGGCCGGAGTCCTGGCTCCACTGGGCCTCAGTAAAATGGGGCGGCCCCCCCCCCTGCACTCTCTGAGTCCAGCACTAGCATGCCATGCCGGGCACAGAGAACCTTGCGATCGGGGATAGGATATCCCCAGGTGTGGTACGGGCAGGAGCCTCAGTCAGACCCCAGGATGGGTGTCCTGCCTCTACTACCCCCTGCTGTGTTCCTTGGCAGCATCACCTGCGTGCATAAAGCCTTAGCGTCACCTGCGTGCATAAAGCCTTGGCGTCCCCATCTTTAAATTAAGAACGAACAGCAGGCCTTACCACATAGAATGAGGTAAAGATTAAGGGAGATCAGCCACGTGAAGCACTCACTAGTGGGTCTAAGTCAGCACAGACACAGGCTTACATAAAGAGCGGCTCTGAACACGCTTCCCTAAAATGATTTCTTGCAAAGTAAATTAGGCTTCCATGCTTACTTAAGCCAATCATCAAATACATGCCACCTACCTTGCATTTCAACTACATTTTAAGGCAAGTAGAAATTTCGCATTCTTACCCTTTCTGAGCTTTTTCAACCACCTTACGCAAAGCAAATATTCGTATTCCCATCTTCGAGAGTTGAAAGCCAGGATTCGAAAAAAGTGACTTGCCCAAGGTCAGTTATCTCAGAAGAGGCAGGGCAGGATGAGAAATCCAGACATCTTTTGACACATTCCAACCCTGCAGAAGTATGGGCCCAAAAAGGCAAAATTAGTTTAGTTCATTTTTTTTTTTTTTTAAGATTTTAAGAGAGCAAGAGAGAGCAGAAACAGGGTGAAAGGCAGAGGGAGAAGCAGACTCCCTGCCGAGCAGTGAGGCTGATGTGGGGCCCCATCCCGGGACCCTGGGATCATGACCTGAGCTGATGGCAGACGCTTCACCGACTGAGCCACCCAGGCGCCCGCAAAATTAGTTTTTGCTCCAAAGGTCTGTGCTTTCTGGGCTTCCAAGAGTCTTTGGAATCTAGTCGTGCCTGCAACCAATTTCACCCCTGGACTTCCCAGGCATGTGAGACGGAAACTTCCTGTGTCTGCTTCAGCTAGTGTAAGTTGGTTTCTGTCATTGGACACCAAGAGTTCCAACTGGTACAGAAGTATTGCCACTAATGTCGTTTCCTTTTACCTGTTCCACTGGCAGACATTCACTGAATTCTTATGATGTGCCAGGGACCCTGCTGGGCTCCAGGGATGCAGCGATGAACAGAGCACCGTTCTTGCCCTCAAAACTCAACCACCCCATGAACTAGGGGTTGTTCAATGCTCCTGCATTTGTTTTCTAGAATAGGAAACCTCGACTCCGAGAGACTGAAGGACTTTGCTCAGGGTCATAGCTTTTTAGAGACAGATCCAAGGAAAGAACCCCAGCAGAGAACTTTCTACGAAGAACATTACTTCACAATTGGAGTCCGCAGCTGATGGATGAGGGCACGTCTCAACCGCAAATCTCGGGGGTTGCCTCTATCATTTGGAATCCAATAAAGGCTGAAAGGATAAATAAGTTCCAGAAGGACTTAGAGGAGCTCACATGAATGATGGAGCTGGAAAGAGTTATGAAGGGGCAAGGCAAAGAGGCTCATATCCCTAACCTTTAGAACCAGACGTCACTGAAGGCAGCTGCTGTGTTTTCCCATAAAGTATCTCTTGCTAGTAAGACAGAACAAAGGGACAGACCAAACTTTCTTCTCTTCTCATCTAGTGGGTTTTATATTTCAGATTTTGTTCTCTGCTGCCTTCAAGAAAATAGGACCCAGGTGCCTCAGAGCTTCTAATCAGGAAACTTAATTCCCAGAGGAGAGAAGCAATAGCAGGAGGGAAAGAGATTTGCTCCTGAGGTGAGTCAAACAAGCTCAGAAATCCCCCACTTCGGCTCTTTCTTACAGCCCCAGAGGTGGTACTTGTAGTTGGGATGAGAACAAAGAAGGAGGTGGTCTCAGCACAAAGCCACACATCACACCACCCAGCCATCGCCATGGTAACGGCAAGTCCCCAGGAAACCGGGAAGAAGCTGGTACCACCGCCATTTTCTGCCTCATGATCTGAGGGACAGCATCCGGGTCAGAGGAAAACTCAGTACTCAGGCTCACTTCTGTCCTGAGACCGCCTCGTTTCCTTAAGTGTCACTCAACGGTTCCTCTCACCGTTCTTCTCCAAAGCCTCCTGACCCTAATTCCCTCTAGAGAGGTCTTCTTTCTTCTCTCAGAGCCGGTCGGTAACCTACCTTTCAAACTTACCAGCTCCCAGAATGTCTGGGCTGGGGGGCCTCGGATGCCCACTATTTCAGACCCCTCCCCCAGTTTTCTGAGGAGGACATGACGGCCAGGTACATCACGCCATGTCCCAAGGTCCTCCTACCTCTTGTCCCTGGACAGCTGCAACCAGCACACACTTCCAGGCCTCTGCCACGCTGCGGTCAGGACCCGTGACCTCCGTGCCTCCCGTTTTCCATGCCCTCAATAAATGACTGTTGGCAGACTTTACTTTTCCCTCCTTCTTCCCCCAGCAGGTCTTCTTGATGACCAAAGCAGAGAACCATGGCCCGAAGACCACGGCCTCCCACACGGATTCCCTGTGCTCTGCGCTGGCTCGGAGAGACCTGACTACCCTTTCCTTTCCAGGTTTCTCCACAGCAGCGATTTTAAAAAAAGCAGCTCCCTGAGAAGAGCCAGCCAGATCACAGCACAAAATCACAATTTTGGAGCCTCTACGGGAACGCTCTAAAAAGAAAGGCAACTGGACTTTTACATGTTGACGTACCTCACTCAGCTTTGAAGCATTTCCACGTTTTAAAACTCCCCCTATCATCTCAGCTGTTTAAGAGAATAACTGTTTCCACGTCTTCCATCCCTTTTGCATCATCCACAGAAGACCCTGGAAGCAGATGATGGGGCCACCGTGTGCGTCAGACCGAGACCTTGTGACCAGGCCCTCTCTGTGAAGGACCCCAAGAACCCACACAACAAACACAGGCCTCCCCTGGCCCCTTTTCAAGGAGGGGCCCCTCCCTCACTTACCATCAGTGATGACAAACACCTGCCCTGGACCAGCAGCTCTCAACCGTGACAACACCTTCCCATCACCTGGACATGAGTATGTTTAAAAACGCGCCAGGTGACCCCACGGGCAGCTGAAGTTGAGTGCCGTTCGTTGCTCTAGGGGTTAGAAACAGTTCCATCAATTCTGATTCAGAGGTGACGGGGAGGAGCTTGGGGGCCGACCCTCATCTGTCCGATACCCCCTTTTATCACCCACATCTCTTACAGTCTCCCCTACATCGAGAGTGATCTTTATGACTATAAATTGTTCTGTGGGAAGATTACAGTGTGGCAGCGTTTTTATTACGTTCTATTTTAGAGCATACAATAAATAAATGTATATTGTATCAAGTATAATAAATTATATAAATAAATAAATGTATTTTAAATTTTCATTAGGTTTTTATTATTGTATTTATTACCTATAAATAAGTCCACATTTTTATTTATTTTTAAAAGATATTTTATTTATTTGAAAGAGAGAGAGAAAGTGAGAGAGAGAGAGAGCACGAGCATGGGGAGAGGCAGAGGGAGAAGGGGAAGCAGACTGCCCGCTGAGCAGGGAGCTCAACCGACTGAGCCACCCAGGCGCCCCAAGTCCACATTTTTGAACTGCACCCCCACAGGCCCCTACTGGAAGAGTCGGCACAAGGTCCTGTCCTGAAGTCAGCGTTGCCGGATGAGGCTCCTGCGTGTGCCACACACTGAGACCGTCCGCACAGAGCTGCTTGTTGTCTGAGAAGGTGCGGAGATTAGCTGGAGCTCTACCGACGTCCGTGTGCCCCTGGAAGTTTCCTTTTATGTCCACATGCCCTACAGCCGCCTAATTACTTATGTATTTCTCTTGAAAGAGGATGACTGAGGGAAGTATGTGTAGCCGAAAGTTCTGGTGCAGTCTGTGTTTGGCTGCTAAAGACAGAAAGATGAGTCACGGTCTACATACTCAGTCTAGAGGGAAGAACAGACATGTTCGACACTCACCACGTAAGTACTGAGCACACACAAGCCCATTTTGTCCTCACAACAGCCCTGAGCAATAAGTAGTAGCGTTCTCCCCATCTAATAGATGAGGAAACTGAGGCAGAGAGATGGATTCATCAGCCCGCGGTCACATGGTAAGTGGAGACGCAGAGACTGGAGGCCAGGCAGCCGTGGTGATGCATCATATAAACAGAGACTTTTCATCTGACAGGGTGAGTGATAACGCCGGCTTCCAAGGTGGCATTTTGGGGGAAGGGGGCACGCAGTCTCAGGGTTGGAAGTGACACTTGAGCATATTTGGACCAATTTCCCACCGGGGCTCAAAGTCCCTGTTCAGGTGCCTTTATGAGTCAGAAGTTTTGCTTTCTATTAACTGAAGTGCATCTCCCAGAGAGGGGTATACACTTGGGACCAGAAGTTCTGCCAAAGCAGGCAAGCACCCAAAGTAGCAGGCCCAAGGCCAACCCTCCCGATGAAAGCTCTGTGTTCACTATTCCCCTCTTCTCACCACTGCTGAGAGACCAGATGTCCCTGAGCCAAGGGCCCATCTTCCGTAGGATGGCAGGTCTAACCCATCACCAGGCACTGCACACTGACAGGACCCTGCTGGGCACCAACAGCTCCCCCCACCCCCGTCTTCCATCCCTAACCTGCCGCCTTCCACGCCAGTCTAAGGCCGGCCAAGACCCAGCAAGACAGCCAGGGTTCCTCCTGATGCACAACCAGCTCTCCCCTGCCAGCCCCCAGGGGTCCGACGCAGGAGACGGAGGCAGGTGAGGCAGAACCGGGTCACACGCAGGACCGGCTGGAAGCCGGTCAGAGTCGACTGGTATGTCTCCCTCCTCTGCATGCTGACCTTTCTTTCCCTGCACCCCCAGCCTTTCCCTTTGGGTGAACTCCTTGGCCATCACTGCGCTCAGCCTCCTTTACAATTCAAGAAAAACTCTGATGAAATGTAATCCTGGACTCCCTTCTCCAGAATCCCTATGGAGGTTCCTCCAGAGCAGGGACCAAATCCTATTTATCTTTACATTTCCTAGAGTAAGTATTTATGGAACCAAATTAAATTTCTGATCTTCATTAAAAAGTGAGGCACTTAGAAAGGGGAAAGGTAATATGGAAAGACATCATGAATCAAGAAGCCAGGAAAGTAGACTGGGAAGGGATGTTCCAGATGTTTGGTCCAGGCATGACAGCTGTGTTGCAGGAGACTGGAGGATTTCCATGGCAGACATCTGTAGTCAATCGCTGCATTGCTTCTTGAGGCAGACATTACTAGTCAATCACAGAAGTCTTTTTGACTTTCCAGATTCTGTTTTGGAGTCAGCTTCCAAAATGGTCTCACCACAGTACCCCACTCCAGCAGATATTTGAGTTGAAACCTAATGCCATTCCCTGATTTCTTATTCTAAAGATGAAGAAACGGCGGCCCAGAGATCTGATTCAGATGGTTAACTGCCAGCTGGTCCCAGTACCTGGATGGTCTGATGACTGCATCCCCCACTCCCCCATACTGGTTTCCAAACCTGAGGGCGGGAGGAAGAGATTAGCAGCAGAAGGAGCTAAGCTATTGCCTAGCATGCCAGGGTGAGTTTTGTCTGCTCAGAAAAATAACCACATTTATTGTTTGGGGTATGTGTTTTCAAAAGTAATAGATGGTCATTACGGAAAATTTGAAAACATAGGTAAATAAAAGGAAGAATATAAAAGCTGTTTGTAACCCACCTCTCCAAGATAACTGCTGTGAACATTTTGGGACGGCATGTGGGTCTGGGTGTGTATCTAAACATATACATATTTTAACAAAATTGGGATATATCGATACATGTGTACGTGTATGTGTGTGTACATACACACATAGATATCTTTGTTATCTAATTTTTTTGCTGTCTGCCCAGCATCCCTGTTGGTCATACAGTGCTACAGTGAGATGTAGGGTGATGGGGATTCAGCTTGAGGCATCAGGGAGCAAGACAGATGCATGCCACTGCTTGGTACTTTGACAGTGTTCTAATCCCCCTTTCTAGGGCTGTTGGATCAGAATCACATCTTAACATAATATTTTAGACCACTGGGGGCGCCTGGGTGGCTCAGTCAGTGAAGCGTCTGCCTTCGGCCCCAGTCATGATCCCAGGGTCCTGGGATCGACCCCCGCAGCAGGGAGCCTGCTTCTCCCTCTCCCTCTGCCCCGCTGCTCCCCCTACTTGTGCTCGCTCTCTGTCAAATAAATAAATAAAATCTTTTAAAGAATATTTTAGCCCACTAGCCCAAGCTATTAAAATATCTTTAATATACTGGCATACCCAATATGGGGGAAACCAGTGTTCTCACCTTTGGCTTAGAGACGTGCCCATTAGTGCAACTTGTCCAGAGGGATATTTGTCAATATGGATCAAAAACCTTGAAAATGCACATTTTCTTTGCTTTAGCAATTCTACTTTCAGGAAATTGTTCATAGGAAAGATACAACAAAAATATACACCGGAGCAGTCATGATGATCGCAAGGAATTAGAAATAATGTAAAAACCCAACAAGATGATGGAGCCCGATGCAGCCTTTACAAAGACATCAACTGAGACTATCTAAAGATACGCGTGCGACAGTGGTCTAAGTTACAACCAGATTACAAAGTCGTGAGTCTGGGACGATCCGGTTATCGTGCATACCTGAAAGTGTGTGTTTACATGGGGCTACATCTGTATGTATATATGGTCCGTGTGTGTTTGTGTGTGTGTATGAGGCTGGAAGTAAATGCCTCAAATGAGCAGCTTTTTCACGAACAGCATGGTGAGATTAGGCGTGATTGTTTTTCTTCGAGCTCTTCTGTATTTATCGTATTTTCATCAATGAATATGTATTACTTTGGTAATTTAAAATAAAAAAACTGTTTTAAAAAGCACCAGCCCATTTGCCACCTGACAGATGGGAAACCGCTCAAGCACAGAGAAAAACAATTGCTTTAAAGTTCTAAAATTAAAATGAACACTTTTTAAAAATCAGATTTGAGTCCAGAAAGTGAGCTACAGACAAGATAATCAAGGTGTCCCTGTGGTTTCAAAACTCATTGTGTAGTTTTAAATAAATATCACTAATTTCAGCTCACTCTTTGCTTAAAAGGATGTTTTTTTTAAAGCAAACTCTTCTGATTCCAAATCACGTCGATTCGCGCGAACACCTTCACTGTTCAGTCTGTTCTGTTCCCTGGGCTCCTCTCTGGGGTTAGACAGGCCCCATCTGCCCTTTTGCTTCAGACCAGCTACAGGCCATTGTCTAGAAAACTTGTAAAATACCTAATCAAATCTGATTAACTGAAAAACCTTAATTTAATCAGACCTGCGGGGCTTTGGTTTTTTGAAGAAAGATCCAGGGAAGAGAAAATAAAATATTAAGGGCTTAAAACCAACAAGAAGCCCAGCTTTGAATGTGTGTGTTCCGCTTGCTCCACTTTTCAAACTAATCTTAAAATTCAAGCAAAAGGAACCCAAAAGGCAATTGAAAGGAAATTGACATGGCCCATGATCTCCTCACTTTAATTTGGCCACGATTTGTGATTTTGTACACATGCTACCAGTTTCTAATGCATACACAAAACGCACTCAGGCACAGGCACGTGCGCGCGCGCACACACACACACACACCTGGCAATAGGGTGACTGCTAGGAATGCTCCCTTCCTCGTGGAAGCCTGTTACTGCAGGAACAACATTTGACACGTGTTGACAATTTTTTGTTTCTAATGTTTTTAGAAAAAGTCCCAGGCTGGGCTCTTCAGTGACACAAATGTGAAGGACTTACCCAGCATACTGAGAGAAAAATGGCAGGATCACCACAACCAGGACTGTGGCTGTCTCGTACAGTATGGTTACTAATGGAAATGGGGAGATTCTGCAGTCTGTGGCTTTGAGGAGTTGGAGAAACGATTTTTATCTAAATGACAATTTGTGGGGGACTACTGGTTTTCCTTATGTTGTGTTACTTAGTTATATAACTGACTGGCTTTGGGAATTGTACTGACACTGTTTTTGCTTTTTCTTGGTCAGAGAGGTCAGACCAAACCCCGTGTGCCTGAGTGCACATGGGGTGTGTGTTGGTGTGTGTGTGGGGGGGTGTTTCCCTCGAAGGAAATAGATCTTCTCTCTTTCAGTCATCTGGGGTGGGCGTGAGGGTCAGCCCTCGTGCAGGGAGGGCTCCCTTCCTCATTAGGACTCCAGGAGGGCTGGGCCGGGTTGGTGTCTGCTCTGTTGGGACCCTGAGGGTGGCTGTGAGCCCAAAGGGACGTAGAGCCCTTAGCTACCATTCGCTGCACTTGACCCTGGGTTATTTCCCCAAGCATTCCACAAAGGTTTGCTAAACACCTGAGCTTGGCTTAGGCAGTTGGGACAGCTAAGGAAGGGGGCCTGCTTGGAGCCAGGGGCCGGGAAAGAGAGCTACTTCCCCAAACAGCCACTGCAGGCGACCCGCAGGACTTCGGAGCCGTAGCGCTTGCAAAGCAAGGCCGCTGAGGGAAGAACAAGCAGGTCAGATTTGTGACACTGCCAAGCGTTCCCGGCCCTTCCCAGAATGACCTTGGACGGGAGCTGGAAGAATGGATTTCCTGTGACCTTTGGGGCAGAGAGTCTGGAATCATAGAAAATGTAAACTTACTTTGTGCTCCAGCTGGGAAGTGGGTGGCATGTCCTAATAATATGCGTATTCTGATTTCTCTTAAAAAGGAAAATATAATACATTGTGTTTGATAATCTGTCTCACTTAAGAATACGTTATGAAAAGTTTCCCATAGCATTAAATATTTTTACACAACACTTTAAACCTGGCTGCCACGTATTCCAAAAGCATGGACGTACTGTGATTTATTCAACCAATTCATTTCCAGTGGCTTTATTATCAGCAATACTAGGTTGAATATCTTTACTACTAAATCTCTAGATACACTCATGGCTATCTTTTTAGACTAAAATCCTTGAAGCAAAATTTCTAGGTCAAAGGATATGGACTTTTGACATTTCGCCATGTCGTCCTGCCCAGTGGTTCTATTTCCACTCGCAGCCCCGAATCCCTAGCAATACTGGCTCTTACTGACCTTCAAACCAAAGAAGTTTGTGACTTTTGAAGACAAAATAAAAAGGGCATCTCTTGGCAGTCGTGCACACCTGCCCAGATGTCCACAATAAGGTGGCGTGTTGCCGGCAGCGAGTTTTAAAACACTAATGAAATGCACTAAAGTTGGGCTGCTTTTTACCTGTGCCACGTGCCCGCAATACTAAGCCTTATTGGTGGTAAGTACCCCTCCAAGACAGTTTTTTGGTCTAATTTCTAAACAACTACTGCAGTTTTTGTTAAGTTTTAATAAGATACAGGTTATCTTAAAATTAGTGCATTTTTATCACGTATCCTTTAATATAAATACTTTTCTACGTGGGAGTTAATTTATAGAACCCCCAGTTAAGGGGTCACCTCCAGGGACAGGTGGAGCAGCTGGTCAGGTTCCTTTCGAGGTTCACTTCATGATGGCTTGAAGTCACCCGAGTTTTCTCGGGGCGCGGCTCCGTTCCCAACCACCATGTGCCCCAGACGCTCGCCTTTGAACAGAAATTTGACGAATGACTGCACAGATCTCGAGTGACTTCATTCCATGTGAGAACTTGCAGTTTTGACTTTGTGTCTAAAGGTAAAAGAAAACCAAATATAAACCGTGAGGTGTAGTGGTTTCGCTTTAAAAGTACAGATTCTAATTCATGTCTGAAATAGTTTACTGAGTTTAAATTCTACCTTTAAAATCAAAATTGGTTCTTCTCGTTAAATTATGGATTGTTTAGAAACTAAAGAGCAAGCCAAGAAAATAAAACGTGACTGAAAAACTGTTAGTTACTGGACAGTTATTTTCATAAAATATGGTATCAGACCGCAACCAAAGGGATCAAGTTCAAAACGTTAATATATAAAAACTGTTGAATAAATAGGAGAATTATTTTCCTTTTTTGTGCTGTTAACAGTTATCTTATTTTTTATTTTATTAAAAATGAATGTAATTAGATGGAGGGGAGGGGGGTGAGGGATGGGGTAACCGGGTGGTGGACATTAAGGAGGGCACGTGATGTAATGAGCACTGGGTGTTACATAAGACTGATGAATCACTGACCTCCACCTCTGAAACCAATAATACATTATACATTAATTAATTGAATTTAAATTAAAAAATAAAATTAAAAAATGAATATATCTATTATATATATTATGCATACAAAGTTCAATAAAAGAAAAATTTCAATGTCTGCGTTTGTCTTTTGGCCATTGTTAGTATTTGTTCCATTTCATGATTATTACTGAAAATAATTTATCCAGTCGAGGAAGAGGAGGGTTGAGGTATGATCTTCTCCAGGCAGGTCCAGCCATCGGCTATCAAGGGCCTAGCACAGGCTCCCTTGTTCAAAAGTGATGGAGAATTTCAAGATGGTGACAGTAGCCCAATAAACCAAGCTTGGAGTTCCTCTGAACATGGGGCCCGTGTGGCCACACAGGTCACACGTCCATGAAGCTGGTTCTGAGTGTCCAGTACGCTGGGAAAGGCATCATCTCCAGGTTGGTTCCCTTCCTTGATTACAGGTGAGACTGCCAGAGGTGTTGTCCCTCTCCCCTAACCTTCAGAGAAGAGCTGCTCCAATGCCCTTCAGATTCTCCATCATCCCCCACTGAAGACATCAGCTCCACCCCCCGATGCCCAGCTGCACCCCAAGTGCTGGGACAACCATACACGTCAGCTTACCAGAAAAGCTGATTTCCCAGAACTGCACACTCCCAGATTTTTTTGAAACAAATCATTGTTTTACCAAACGAATAGTTCTTACTTGATTGGAGCTCTGGAAAATTTGACTGTTGGGTAGTTGTTCACTTGTCTGTGGTCTCTTTGGGGCTGAGATTGACACTGGATCTGTGCTGGGTAAAGAGAGGTCCAATACGGCCTACTCACTTCCCAGCACCCGCTACAGGAAAGCCCCGGGGACGGTGGGTTGCTGCTGAACTGTGGCTGCTTGAAGAGAAGGCGACAGTGGTGAAGGCTGGACAGTTTGATCCCAGAGCACACTGGGTTCCATGTCCCATGGAGGGAAACAGAGGAAAAAGGGCAGTCCAGCCCTCCAGGGCTGAGAGGGCCACTCACCCAGTATGAGGGGCAGCCCACCACCAGGCAAAGAGAAACTCACAGGAGAGCGGATGAACGGGGTCGGGTGGGGGCTGCATGGCCTCTGCTCTGCCCCCACTGGTGAGCCTGTGAGGGTGGCTGTCCCTTGGCCTTCATACCCCTGTCTGTAAGAAGAGCGTCTATAAAATGCTCCACACTTCATGGGTCACTAGAGGGAAATGACCAAAAAGAACCCACTTGTGATTCTTAAAGTGCATTTGACACAAACTGAAACCATACAAAGGAATGTGCTTCTAGGGTTTTCTTGTGAAAGGCCGGGAGTAAATGACCCACAGCCTTTGCAAAGAGGCCGCCAGAGTATTTCTGAGACAAGAGTCTTGTTTTCATTCATGTACATAAAGGGATCGACTCCTTGAAGTCAAGAATCCCTGACGTGCTGGATCAATGGCTGCTAAGGTGCCCATTTGGAGTTGGTAGGAAGTTAAACAGGGATTTCAGAAGATTTGTAATTGTAATTTAAGATAAGCCAGGGATGCAAATGAAGATGACATTTAACTCCAAGTGGCTGACTGTGTATTGTGGTCTCGGGGTCCCATCAGCACCACACGCAGGCAGACTCCTGGTGCACCCCTGCCCTGCACAGTGCCCTGAGGCTGGAGCCCCTCTCAGATCTGTATGCCAAGCCTGGCCCTGTCCTGGGTCACAGGTGACAGACACTCTACCATTCAGACATCAGTCTGGTCCCGAGCCCAGAGTATTTCTGCCACCATGGACCGGGGGCTAATTTCTGGAATGCCTGCTTCAAGCCAAGAAATATCTTTTCCAGCCAGGTGAGGCCATCAGACATAGGTGAGGCCATCAGACATAGGCCATCAGACATAGGGACCCTTTCTCAGTGAAGCTCATCTCTTGGCCTTATGGGACTAAATCCGAACCACACCACCAAGTACCCTGGCACCTTGGCAAGTTATTTCTAAACTTCATATTCCTTGTCCTTAAAATGGGTGTAACCTTCATATCTACTTCAACACATAGCACTGAGTGTTTAATAATTATTAGAAGAAAAATAAGCATTCTTTTTCACTGAAAACTGAGACAGAGGGGCTTAAGGCCACTGAACTACATACTTAAGAATGGCTTCAGTGGTAAATTTTATGTTTGGTATATGTTATTACAATAAAAATATTTTTTAAATTACAAAACTTGTAGGAACTTGTGCTTTCAGCTATGACAGAGGAACCGGGATTGGACTTACCCTCCTGTCTTAACTAAAACCCTGAACAAAACATATGAAACAACACTTTCCAGATGTTAGCCAGCAGTGCAAGAAGTGAACCCCGAGGGAAGAGAAATAAACAAGCGGAAAGACTTTCCAGGTATAGCACTGGGCGCACTGGGAGGGAAACCCCAGCAGAGTCTCATGGTCTTCCTGAACTGCGAAGACAGAGTTGAGAATTCAAGCAGGCCCCGGTAGCTAGAATTCACGGGGCAGAGTCCCTGAGAGAAGAGAGTTGTAGAGCAAGGAGGAAGTTACGAAGTGAGACAACACTGAAGATCTGACCTTGACTAACCACTAACGAGCGTGTGCATGTAAAGAACTTACCTGGGAAAATAACCAACGAAAAGAGCAGGCTGAGCAATCCAGGGGGCTCGCCCAGGGCAAGGAGTGGTTCACGTTCCCACCAGCCAAGATGGGGGAAGTGTCCTAATACACAGGGCACAGAACGAGTCCTCAGAAAGTGTTGTTTCAGCAATGGGAAAAAATTAGCCCGAGGCTAAAGGAGGCTCTGGCCCCACCTAATAAAGCTTAAAAGCAACCCTCAAAAGGATTAAGGTCATTTAACCACACCCCAGAACAAAGTTCAAGAATATGTAAAGGGAAACAAAAACATCCAGCATCCATCTGGGGTTCCCATCACAGCATCTGGCATCCAACTGAAAAATTACTAGGTGTGCAAAGAAGCAGGAAAATATAACCCAACATG
This sequence comes from Ailuropoda melanoleuca, assembly GCF_002007445.2. Lineage (NCBI taxonomy): Eukaryota > Metazoa > Chordata > Mammalia > Carnivora > Ursidae > Ailuropoda > Ailuropoda melanoleuca. The sequence continues at coordinate 27,889,021 of NC_048231.1, forward strand.
AGGTGAAAAATCAGTCAATAGAAACAGACCCAGACATGACATTGATGATGTAATTAGTAGACAAGGACGTTAAGTCAGGTGTTTTAACTGTCTGTATTCTGTACATGCAAGACGGGGAAAAACATGAGCATATTAATGAGGCACAGAAGCTCTAAAAACAGACCCCAAAAGAACTGAACTACTAGAGATGAAAACTACAACGCCTGGGGATGCCCGGGTGGTGCTGTTGGTTCAGCGTCTGACCCTTAGTTTTGGCTCCATTCGTGATCTCAGGGTCATGAGACTGAGCCCCACACCAGGCTCTGCGCTCAGGGCAAAGTCTGCTGAAGTTTCTCTCCCCCTCTCCCCTGTGCATGCTCTCTCTCTCTCAAATGAAATAAATAAATCTTTTTTAAAGAAAATACAACATCTACAATAAAAACACACTGTGTGATGGCAACAACAGAATAAACACTGCAGAGTGAAACATTAATGAACATGAAGGCGTGGCAGTAGGCGCCATCCAAAATGAAAAAGAAAAATTACTGGGAAAAATAAAACAAGCAGAGCACCAGTGAGCTGTGGCCTGACTTCAAACAGCCGAAGATACGTGTCAGTGGAGTCTCTCCAGGAGCATGGGGAGGAACAGAAAAAAATACTTGGAGAGATGATGGCTGAGATTTTCCCAAATTTGAAGAAAATTGTAAACTCACGGATCCCAGAAGCTCAGTGAATCCCAAACACAAGAAACATGAAGAAAACACCACCAAGACAAATGACAATTGAATTGCTTAAAGCCAGTGATAAAGAGACCATCTGAAAGTAGCCCAGGAAAAAAGGACATGTTGCATGGGGAGGGGGGGGGAAGAAGAGTGGCGGCAGGTTTCTCACCAGAAATAATGTAAGCGGGGAGACAGTGGAGACACATCTTGAAAATAGTGAAAGAAGAACGATGTACCTAGTATTGTATACCCAGCAGAAATGTCTTTCAATAAATGACAGTGGACATGCTACAGCAGAAGGAATTCATCCCCAGCAGACCAGTATGTCAAGGAACATCAAAGGAAGTCCTTTGGGCAGAAGAAAAATGGTACTAGATGGAAATATGCATTTACAGAAAGGAATGACAGGTACCAAAAATGGTATCTGTAACAGTGATTATAAAAGGCTTTCTTCTTACTTTCAAAATACCTTTAAAAATTAAAGCAGAGAGGGCGCCTGGGTGGCCCAGTCAATTAAGCATCCTACTCTGGACTTCAGTTCAGGTCATGATCTCAGGGTCATGAGATCAAGCCCCGAGTCAGGCTCCCCACTCAGCAGCAGGAGAGTCTCCCTCTCACAACCCCCCTCCCCCCATAAGCTTTCTCTCTAAATACATAAATAAAATCTTCAAAAAAAAAAAATAAAAGCAGAGGCTCTCCTTCTCCTGCCATTTCAATTGTCCATTTTCTGGAGTGGAGAATTCATGTGACGGGGACCCATAGTATGGGACTCCTGCTGCTTTGGCCTCTAGCACGTGACTGAGGCTGATTATCTGCCTCTCTGGGCCTCAGTTTCCCTCACTTGTCCAATAGGAGAGGCTGGGTCCCAGCCTGTTTTACAGGGTGGTTGTGACAATAACTAAGCTAATAAACAACAAACCCTTTGTAAAATGAAGGCAACCGTCAACATGACCGGTCTTATTTCAGTTTTGCCACCTCTTCCAACAAAGCAGCTACTCGTGGCCAGTCTGCCCCGCCGAGGCCAAGGCCGAAAGCTGTGTCTGGAGCAGCAGGCCTGCATCTCCTCTCTGCTTCGGTGGAGAATCCCGTCCATCCTTTGGGCTGGTGCGATGGCCTGAGAACACAGCCTCTCACGCCACGCACTCCCGCATTCTGGTCAAGCCCACCCGGTAGGCCTGTCCAGCCAACTCCGAGGAACAACAGGCCCCAGTGGCTCTGGCTGGTTTTGCTCGGGGAAGGGGTTAGGTTCACGGAACAACACCGGCTCCTGTCTGGGCATGAAACGAGGACTTGAGCCTCATTCGGAGTGGCAAGAGGCCCAGCCTTGCCGCCTGTGGACTCTTCCTGTTTGCTCAGGCGAAGGTGGCCCTGGGGTGACCCACGCGGGGAGGCTGTACCAGTAGGCAGAGGGCCAGGCCCAAGTTTGAGGTTGAAGAATGATGAGTCATTCTGGGGTCATGCCCTGGCCTGGGAGAGGTGCCCAAACCCAGCAGATTGTTGCTGTCCTTTCTACTTTTGCTTCCATGGACGTTTGCTGAGCACCCACTGTTTCACAGATAAGGAAACAGAGGTTCAGTTAGTTGGGGGCACAGCTGAATCCAAGCCCTTTGCTCCCACCTCGAGTCCAGAGCCCTTTCTAAAGCTCCATGTCCCTGTTCCTGCGTGGGCTGGACGTTGCTACACTCGCCGGGCACAGGGTAGCCACAGCCCACGCTTGTGGAAGGGCTACTGTGTGCTAGCCGCCGTGCAAGCTCTTCACAGGGGCCCCCTCCTTTAATCCACAGACTGATTCGAAGAACTAAATACTACTTTTCTCCCGTGTCACTTGCCCAGCATTGCACAGCTTAGAAGGGCTGGGCTGGGCTTTGCAGGAGATCCACGATTTCGTCCCAAAGAGGTCATGGGTCTCAGGTTGGTTCCCCCAGGAGCAGATCTGGAGACAGCATAGTGTATTTGGCAGGGGATCCCAGAAAGCAGTGGGGCAGGGGGGCAGGGGGAGCAAGACAGGAAAGTGTAGGAAATCTGTAGAAGTCCGGGATGAAGCAGGTTACTACTCTGGGCCACCGGGACTCTATCCCTCTGGGGACCTTTGGGAAGCAGCACAGGACAGTGCTTCACAAACTTTAACTCACACACCAAACTCCGGGGACCCTGTTAAAATGCAGATTTTGATGCACAGGTCGGGGTGGGGCCCACAATTCCACTCCGCTAACAAGCTGCCGATGATGTCCATGCTGCTGGCCTTCGGACCGCACTTTGGGTAGCAGGAGTACGTACAGCACACACTTTGCAGTCGCCCTAGCCGAAGGCTGAGAAAGCTGGGATACTGAACTCCAGCTGCCATCTGGCACTGGCTGAGGGCCGCTGCGGTGGGGCATCAAGCCCCCTGCTCGCTGACCTGCCCTGGCCTGGAGAAGACCCTCAGGCAGGGCGCTGCGCCCCCCACAGTCCTGTTGGCAGGGGCTGGAGCATGCCTGCTACGGGGGCCCCGGTGGGGCACCGACAGCTTCATTACACCGTCAGATTGTCCTGACGTCACTGTCCACCCACGCAGGGCTCCACCTGCGGGAGGGAAGCCGGGTGCTCCCATGTGTAGGTGCTTGACCGACCCAGCCACCCAGGCGCCCTGTAGCTTTTCCGTCTCAAATCGTTTGCCTGCCAAAAAGGCCCCCCCTACCGGCAGGTGAAGGAGAGCCTAGAAAACAAGAAGTGCCATTGCCTCGCACCCTTCACCCCGGGACCCGCATGCGGATTGCTGGGGGCGCGGGGTGGTCCTTGCTCCCACGTTTGCTCGCAGAGGGCCTCTCCAATGGCAGGGACACGAGGAAGGAGAAGGGAGAGTCCCGTGGATGGAGTCGGGGTCCTTCAGTGACCCCTGTGCCCCCCTTTGTCCCCCTGTAAAGAGGGAGGGAGACGCCGGTGCCCGGGGACCGCACTCCACACAGGGTCCCCGCCCCTCGTCCCAGACGGGAAGAGCAGCATGTTGATCAGGGGGCCGGGGGCCCCGCCTGGCCTTCCGTACAGCTTCGGGAGCAGACTCGCTGTTTACTCCAGATGTAGAAAAGAGTACGTAAGTTGATTAAATTGGGTCCCCGCAGAACAGCCTGGTTCCACATTTAGCGGAGACATGATAACAGTTGTAGAGAAGACGCGGGGGGCCCCGTGCTCCCGAGTCAGCTCACGTGCTTCCGCAGTGTACGTGAACCTCCAGGCCCTTCCTACCTCCAGCCTCTACTGCCCGTCAGCTGGAAGAGGACCCTGCTCGGTTTTGCTTTGTTTGTTTTTGTTTTTAAGACTAGGCCTTTGGCAAAATCATCCCTCCCTCCCTCCCATCGCCCAAAACTTCATTGCTTTGCGTTTTTTAAAATCTTTTCAATTTGTTGATTCACATCCTGCTTTCTTCCAAAAGAGATTTGAGGTGGCTATTGTCATAGTAAAGGAACAATAAAACCAACATTCAGGAAGCAAAGCAGCAGGACAACATACAGGAAAGGGGAAGGAGAAAACACCGAGAACTCCCGGCTGCGGGAAGTTGCAGGAAGGAAATCCCACGCTTCCTCTCCGTCTGAAGAAACAGGGAAGCGTCCACAGCGCGTGTCCTTCATCCAATACAAGTTCATCACGGGAGGAGAAAATAAATGAGCAGAAACCCGGCTGATTCTTGGCTCTGAGCTTTGAGGAGATTTTGTCATGGGTCACCAGGGCTTTGGCTCTGGGTCCTTGAGAAGCGTAATGAACAATATCTCCAAATGGCAGTCATAAACGCAGAAGACTTCCTCGCCTTGACAGTTTCTGATGTCAATTCTCAAAACAAGATGAGCGCATAATAGAGCACGTTTCCTCCGAGGAGTTTGCAAGACTACCTTATAATAAATAAAGCCGAGAACTTAAATGTTTCATTTTAAAAGATTTTGTTCATAATACTAATAATGTGATTAGCATTTATGAGTGATAGCAGATTATCTTCAAAACCTGAAGATTAAAGGTTCCTTCCCAGAGTGAAATGAGGAGGAGTTTACCTGTAATGGCAGAAAGATTTGCCGCCCGTAAAGGGAGCTCTATTTGTTGGTGGCTGTATGCGTTTCCCAGGGCCGCCGTAACAAACCACCACAAACTGGGAAGCAACAGAAAGGTATTGTCTCACAGGTCTGGAGGCTGAAAGTCCCAGATCAAGGGGTCAGCAGGGCCAGCCTCCCTCTGAAGGCCAGGCAAGTATCTGTTCCAGGTACTTTCTTGCCTGGTGGTAGCTTACCTCCAATCCTCATATGCTCTTCTCCCTCCGTATCTGTGTCTGAATGTCCCCTTTTCATAAAGACACCGGTCCTATTAGATGAAAGGCCCACCCTATTCCACCCTTACCTTAACCAATCCGATTTCCAACAACCCTATTTCTAAATAAGGTCACATTCTGAAGGACTGGGGGTCAAGACTTCAACAGATGAATGTGGAGAAGGGGGAGGCACAATTCAACCCAGAACTGGGGCCAAGGACACGGGTCAACCTTGAGACCAAGTCATGGGGACAAGCCTGCTTACTCTTAGAAGGGAGAACTGACTGTCACTGAGCTGAAACCCCATCAAATGCCTCCTGTCCAGGCTGGAGGAGAATAGCACGATTCTCCAGGAGTTTGGGAAAAGAGATAGCTAAGAATAAAAATGTGTCTGTGTTTATCCAGCCCTGGCCAAGAGGGAGTCAGCAAATCTGGGAATCTGGGCACTCTGGCGTCCAGGTAGTTACACTTGGTGGCCAGGCTGGAAGCATCCACTGGGTTTTTCCATGGCTTTGATAAAATCTCTTCTCTTCAGATTTTCTTGGTTCTAGTACTGAGCTCACCAAACTGACCAATTCGTCTTCTCGAGAATCCTGATACTAGGAACTGCCATGTACACTTGACATCATAGGACACTCTGTGTAGATGTTATCCCCTCGCTCTGTGCAATGCACACCCCACTCTCGTACGGTATAAACTTAGGGTCAGTGCTCCTCCACTGCGGAGGGAGCATATGGTCCCCGAAAAAGACTCTCTCTGTTGTCAGTTAATGCGTGGACACGCTGGTTTATCCATCAGTCTTTTGTGACCTTGGTTAATGGTAGTCTGCTCTGCTGCACCCAAGTTCCTTGGGAGCGGCTGTCAAAGCCAGAGAGCAGTTCCTCGGAGACGCTAATTCAGGAAGTAGATAAGAAAAGGCCAGGCGTGAGAGGTGGGAGGAGGAGAGGAAGGGTCCTATAGAGAGAGGGTGTAGTCGTGGGGCTGGAGGAACAGTGGAGAGCACACAAATGTCCTGTGGGCTGAAGTGGGGAGATGGTTTAGGAGTACTTGGCAGTGGGGGCGGGGAAGTGGCAAAGGAGAGGCTTCAAAATAGCACTGAGTGCAAGGAAATTGGGACAAGAGGAAAGGAACTGTGAGAAGCATGAATGGTGCTTATATGTTGTTCTTCAAAGAGACACAAACTAAAGATTGAAATTCCTGGGTGTTTTGTTTGTTGTTTGCTTTTTGTCATTGTCACTGTCGATTACTTTCGGCTATTTGATGGGACTTCTTTGAAAGCAACTCCATGTAGAGAGAACAGTGCTGTCCAAGAGAAACAGAATCTGGGCTGCATATGTAATTTCAAATTTTCTAATGGTGGCCACTTTAGAAAAATAAAAAGAAATTGGTGCAATTAATTTTAATGACATATTTTGTTTAACCCAATATATCCAAATATTATTGCAATATGTAATCAATATTTTCAAAGGTGTTAATGAAATGTTTTACATCGTCTTTTCCATATTGAGTTTTTAAAATCCAGTATATTTAGAGCACATCTCAATTGGGATTCTATATTTCAACTGTTCTGCAATGGCCATATCTGTGTGTCGGCACAGATGGAGGCTGGACTAGGTTGTTCTGGGATTCTTAAGGATAAAATGATGATAACAGTAGTAGTAATTAATAATAACAATCATTTACTGAGCCTCTCAGATGCCCCTTAGATGTGACACAGGTCATATTAACCTTCTTTTTCATGCATCATGACATTTAATCCTCTTAACAACCTTACCGTGGTAGGTACTATTACTATCCCATTCTACAGATGCTGAAACAGAGCCTCAGAGAGGATGAGTGATTTGCCCAAGGTCACATAGCTGGTAAAGGGCAGAGTTGGGACTGAAAGCCTAGTCTGCCCTCACACCAGCATTTGGCTTCATTTTCTCAGGGTCAGCAAAGAGGCCGGCCACCGCCCCGGCTCTCCCCAGCCCCGTCCTGAGACCTCAAGTGTAAGGATGGACTTTCTTTCCTGATTCGTGGAGCTGTCACATTAACTTAAAAAACAGACTGGAAAGAACATTAATTGTACAACTGAGCATACCGTGCGACTGACTGAGCAGGGCAGGAACAAGGCGCTCGGACTCCCATCAGCTGGAGGAAGCTGCAAATTCAAGGCCGGCGACCAGGTTCACAAAATGCAATTGTTCTCAATGACGCTTCCTTAGCAAAGAGCCAGAGAGAGAACTGATTGTCATTAAAAGCCGACAAGCGCATCGATCGTTGTCCCCCCCCCCCCCCCCCGTGGGGTTTGCTGCACTTTGACCTCTACCCTGCAGGCAGAGCTCCGTTGGGGAGTTTNTGTGATGTGATTTCCCGCATGGAAACGGGCTCCGGCACGGCCAGGCGGTGTGACAAAAGCTGGAAACCAAGGCCTGGTCAAAGACTGGTGCCACCTCGGCCGTGCCCACGCCGCCCCACGCCCCGCCTCCACCCCGGACAGCCACAGGCAGCAGGAGACAAGGCCGGGCTGGCCTGAGAGGTGGGAGTCTGGGGGGGCCCGGGGTAGGGGTTGTCCCTTCTCTCGTCCTGTTTGTCCAGAGGCTCTGGACGCCCTTCGGGCTGTGACATTTCTGGGGGTGGGGCTCTGTGGGAGGAGGCTGGCCCCCTCACCCTGCTGCCCGCAGCCGCGGCATCATCTGAGGGCACCAAGTCTGGGCATGCACGCGGCCTGGACAAGCCACCCAAACAGCTCCTGCTCACTCCCGAACAGCCAAGCAGACTGGTGAGCGAGGCCTCACCTCCAGAAGCTCTCCTGGGTGGGAGGTGCTACTGCGTTCCCACATGTTCCCAAATGCGCGGCCAGCTCCGCTCCACGCTGCTCTGGCCGCAGGTGGAGGAGGGTGCGTGAGGCTCTCCTGGGGAGCGTCCAGGCTAGGGGCCTGGCAGTGACTTATGCCCCTCCGTCTGTCCATTCAAAAGGTGCTGAGTGACCCCTGAGTGCCGGAGGCTATGGCAGGCCCCGGGGATAAAGACATGGACAGGGCAACACGCCTGTTCTTCGGGAGAACATGGCACAGACGGTCTGGGAAACGAACAGCTAGAGGGAACGATGGTAAGTGCTAGAATACGGGAATTCAAACTACAGGTATCGTGGGAGCAGGGAGTATGGAAGTTGAACACAGAGAGAATGGGGGGGACTGAGCTTTATGGGATGAGAGAACATTCCAGAAAGGCAGAAAGGACAGTCCATGCCAAGGGAAAGGGGCATCAAGGGACATCCTAGCAAGTGTAGCTGACCTAGCAGGTGGAGCTCAGAGTGGGCACGGCAGGGGGAAGGGGGTCAGGCTGGGGGCTGGTGGGGGTCAGGTGTGAAAGGTTCATGGACCAGGCTGAGGAATCAGGGCCTGAGGCCAGAGCTTAGGGTGCATGGGAGGATTTTAAGACAGAGTGACGTGTCAGGTGGCTGTGTGGGACAGACACCCTGTGCACAGTGGACAGGAGGCACGAGAAAGGGGCAGGACCGGTGTGCTGGCCTCGGGCCTGCTGCATCCAGTGTCATTCCTGACCTACCTCAGCTGAGCTCAGCCTGGGAGCAGAGCTAACCCTGCGCCCTGTTTCCTGCCTGCACACCAGCTTACAGAGGTGAGGAGTGGAGAGATGGGAGGGAGGGGGAGACAAAGGCTGTACTGTTCTTTGTAACCAGTATTTTTAGGCCTAAGAAAGACCACCCACTACTGAGAAGTTTGGGGAACGTTATACCAGCTGCCAGAGAGACACCCCTTAATCGCCACAGCTAGACTTTGGGATGTGATCACGCCGGAAGGTAGGGACCAGATTTCTCATCTGCATCCCCGGCACTTATCTGGATTGGCACGTAGCAGTTGCTGAAACACAAGTGTGGGTTGACTGTGAGCGAAAAAGAGAAAATCTATTTTAAAACTTTCTGAATCTATTTCTTCTTAAATTCTTCTTTATCCTTTCATGTTTTTGGACAGGCTTAACCACAGATGCCATGCTGGATAAGGTGTCATGTATTTAAAAATAAACAAGTGTCTGAAGTAACCAAACTCAACTTCTGAGTTGTTGTTTTTTGTTTTTTTAAGGAGGCCCAATTATTTTAAATGCATTTGACTATATTTAGAGGCTAACTACATGCTAGATACGGCAGTCCTCTAAATAGGCTTGCACAGAGACTGAAGAAACACCACTAAGCATTATTCTGGAATTTCCTGATTGTAAACAGAAGGCTGTCTGCAAACTGTGGATCTAGTCTTGGTGCTCCCCTGGGCAATATTCTTGGATGGATTATTACCAGAATGGTTTGTAAGCTCTTGGCAAGGAAGCCAGTTCAGGCTCACTAAGATACAGAAAGTGAATGAAGAAGGAAGGACTGGATGAATACAGCGTGGTTGCTTTTATGGGGCTATGTTCCCTAAGACCCCATATAATTTAATACATGCATAAGTCAAGACTAATTTCCCCACAGGAATAAAGAAGGATTGCAATCACTTCAAGTTTTGTACATTAAGTGAAACTTTATTCTTTCCCATTGCCTTACTTCAGATTTGCATAATTCAATTATCATAGAGTATGACTCTATTTCCTCTTTTATAAAGGAAAACTATGGATTTATACCTGGAGATCAAGGCTGTACTTGACAGTTGTGATCGGGTGGAGAAAGGCAGGCTACATTTTCATAAGGCCGAGTGCACCTGCCCTCAGAGTGTGCTGATCGGAAGGAAACTGACCTACCAGGGGTTCTCCAGAGCCGTGCCGCGGGGCTCCAGCTTTGTCCTAATCAATATACAAAAGACATTCTCTGATCTGTGATCCAACATCTGGAGGGAAAGCGTTTGGGTTGGCAAATTCAGGACCCTCACACCGCTCCCCGCTGGTAATCTCAACCAGCCTGGAACAGCGGACCACATCCAGGGAGGTGGCATTTAAGAGAGATAAATACAAAGTCCTGCACTTTGATCCCAAATGATTATCTGGAGAAGGACACCAACGGCTGGGATTTATTTGTTTTAGTTAACAGCAAGTTCAGTCTGAATCAGTGGCGCCATGAGTCTTCTGACAATAAAATTCAGTCTTTGGTTTCCTGACTAGAAACGGAAGCTCTAGAATGGAAGGGGTGATACTTCCTCCTGCTCAAACCTACCTGGACTTCTGTTTTCAGCTCTCAGTTTCAATCACAAACTGCAACATGTCCCTAAGAGGGAAAGAGTAGGCAGAACTTGAAGATGTTTATTCTGGAAAAGACTTAGGGAGGAAATTATTGTTTCCACACGCAGAAATGGCTGCCATGTGTAAGAAGACTTAGGTCTGCATTTTTGTGGACTTTCAGGCTAGTTCAAGGATCTTCCGGTGAAAGTTTTAGAGTGAGATTTTTGTTTCAGTAGGAGGACAGCTAGAGGGTCTGAAGATGAAAGGGTCACCTGAGTTCAGGGGATGGGGTTGGTCACCTTGGCACCACTTACTGGCTAATCGGGAACATGGTACAAGAGTCCATGTATCTGATTTCCTTTTCTTTTGAACTGTTGGGTAGTTGGTTATAGATGATTGAGAAAAGAGAAAATAAATGACCAGAAAATTATGAAGAAGTCTTAAAAATTACTTTGCTAGTAATTAAATGACAATTCAAACAGTAATAACGGAGATTTATTTACCTGTTGGCAAAAATTGAGGAGAAAAAGAAATTCCAATACTGGTGAGGGTGCGGTGTTTTCATTCGCTGCTGTTCGCACTGATGTCTGAAGACCTGTAACATTGCTAACACTTCTGTCCCAACGGTCCAACAGGCTAGCGAACAGAAGACAAGTTGAGAACATGCAAATGGCCACATGCCCGAAGATATTCATTGTGGTATTACTTGTCGTAGAGAGAAAGTCTAAGCAATGTAAGCCAGGAAAGGGAAGAGTTGAAGATGATAGGCATTCGCTCAGGAGAATGTTAGGTATCATTTAAAAAGTCATTTTCAGGGGCGCCTGGGTGGCTCAGCCATTAAGCGTCTGCCTTCGGCTCAGGGTGTGATCCCAGGGTCCTGGGATGGAGCCCCGCATCAGGCTCCCTGCTCTGCTGGAAGCCTGCTTCTTCCTCTCCCACTCCCCCTGCTTGTGTTCCCTGTCTCCCTGTCTCTCTCTCTGTCAAATAAATAAAATCTTTAAAAAAATAAATAAATAAAGTCATTTTCACGGGAGCTATAGGGAAAATGCAGAGGACGTAACATTACGTGTGCGCCCGTGGGGGATGGCCACCTACAAAATTCCACAGGCGTGATGATGATAATTGCATGCCAGACAGCTGGGTATGACAAAAGATAAGGACAATTTCCTCCCTTGAGTCCAGCTTTGCCACTGGCGAGCTGTGTCATCTTGGGCAAATCCCTTACTTTTTCTGTGCCCCAGCCGCCAAGTCAGTAAGACAGGGAGCGTGGACTCAGTGGGGTCTCAGGTCCCTTCCAGTTTTACGACGTGAACAGAACGGACCTAGTTCATCAAGAAACTGCATCCCAGGGGGATTAAGAAATCAGCCACGGTCTTGCTCTCGGACTTACCCCGTCACTCCAATTCTACATTCCGCATTTTTAGAAATCCGTTTTGAAATGAAGAGCAGATGAGATAAAACAGAATTCCTTGATCTTTCTCAAATAAATTGCTGCGTTTTGAAGGAAATTCAGCCATATGCTCCCTGAGTACTTTAGTGTGAAGCAGGCCAACAGTTCTCGAGTCATTAGGACACTTTCTTCAAACACGCCCAAGAACGATTGCAAATCGAGATGCCCGCTGCCAGGACATTACTGAAATGAGCTGTCCTGGGGAGGTTTATTCACACAAAACAAAGGGCAGGGTGGACATTTAATAAACTGGATTATTCACTTCTATCTGAGTCTTTTAAAAAAATTGTCTTTCCCCAGTTCCTTGGTTTTGTATCCCAATCAATGGAAAAATGGTCACTATGTTTATACATAACACAGGGCCTTGTCATTCGTAGGGCGACAGACATGAGACAGAGAAGCAGGGCGACACACATGAGCTTTCAACACAAACAAAAGCCTCCTCGTCATGCCCAGACTCCCTCTGAAATTGCCCTCATCTGTTCAGAACTTTCTGGAAGGGTGGTGATTTCTGAGTTCAGACACTTCATCAGGCAGAGCGGTCAAGAGGAGAGACCAGAGGAGAAACGCCACTAGCACAACACCTACACACAGAAGGGTCCTCGGGGTCCCTGAAGTAGCCGGGGAGAACTTCACTGCTCTGAGGAGTAAACTTTACAGACACTGTTGTCCGATCTTCTCGGAAAAGAACCCATTTTCAATGGTCGGGGAAGAAATTTTAAATTGCAGGGACAGCCCACAACTAGATTACCTAAAAATGAGAGGGGAGCTTGTGTATTATTTAGATATGGAAATAACACATCTATCCAGCGAATCATTACGTCTTCAAGGCAGCGTCTAGAATCTCGTAGTGAGGCTCGAGGAACCCTTAAGACACGCAGCTCCCCAGCCACGAGCACAGCACCGCCTGGCAAACGCTGCAGTTAAAAACAGGGCAGGAAGGAAAGAAAGTCACTTCCAAGTGTGAGTTTTATTAGAACCTGGGAGTTCTTCTTTCTCTGCATTTATATCGATGCTTTTAATAAAATGAAGACACTGATCGTCCTCTGTTGACCTCTTTTCAGGGAAGGAATTGGGGTGTGAACTGGAGGGAGGAGGGGGCAGCCGGGTACCATCTTGGGGGCACAGAACCCAGCTGGGGAGGCACGTGAATACACGGTAAGGAAGTGAACCCACATAGAAGCAGCTTAGAGACGCATCTGAGTGCTGTCCTTTCAAATCAGTCACCTGGCAACACTCTGAACTTGTTCCTGTAAGATTGCCCCTGCTTAACCCTCAGGGAGCTCTGCTCCAGAAAGACGGGCCCCAGCCCCTTCAGGGTGCCATTTAAGCCTGAGCATCTGCCTTCCACGCCAACTCAGGGCTCCATTAGCTTGTAAGTCCCTTCAAGGCTGGCTCCACCTGTCACTGTCCCCCAGCCGTCACCGGGAGAGAACTGCTGCTAAATGAATGCTTCTTTTTTTTTTTTTTTTTTTTAAAGATTTTATTTATTTATTCGACAGAGATAGAGACAGCCAGCGAGAGAGGGAACACAAGCAGGGGGAATGGGAGAGGAAGAAGCAGGCTCACAGCAGAGGAGCCCTATGCGGGGCTCGATCCCACAACGCCAGGATCACGCCCTGAGCCGAAGGCAGACGCTTAACCGCTGTGCCACCCAGGCGCCCCTAAATGAATGCTTCTTGAATTAAGAAAGAGAAGGGCCTCGCGAGGGTAGCATATGAATCGTTACCCAAAATAACATGCAATACCTGATAACGATGAATTTGACTTTGGGGGCAGTTTGCTCTACTGCCGTGCTAGTATTTCAATTCTTTGCTGCTGGTCTCCTTTCTCACTCACACTGTATTGCAGCCCAGAGGCCTTGCGTTGTGGTCTTCACTGCAGGTCACAACCGACTACCTGATTTTCCTCCTTCCTCTCTTCTGTGGGATGGTCAGTATGCCCTAGGTCAGATCAGCATTTTGGAGGTGTTATCGTGTGGACAGAGCTCCCTGAGGTATTTGGATACTCGGTCTAACTGGGCGTCTCTTTTCGAGCCACCCTGAGGTTCACTTATGGAAAACCTTCAATGTGGGCTTGACCGTTACACTTGACCTTAAGCATACTCAACTTGGTCACCTACCTGATTCACCGGATTCGGCCCAAAGGACTTGCTGCTTTTCTTCCCAACCAGTTCTCCTCGAATACTGAAGGTCTGTCGTCCGGGAGGAGACACCGCAGCTTTGCAGGTGATTTCTGCACTGGGAACGGAAATGGCAGCAATGCCAACATGCGGGGTCCTGGGAGACCACTTCGAGAAGTCTTGTGGGGAGGGCTTTCTAGGACGCTCGCTGGAGTAGATATGCCCCCCCTCCACCCCCCGGCCTTGTAGTAACACCTCGACCATAGGAGTTATAGCCTGAGAACCTGTAAGACACCAGTGGATGTGGGGGCCCAGCAGGACCATGCACAGGCCAGCCCCCCCGGGGTTCCTACTGCTGCTGCTGGAATCTACAGAGCTACGTGGTAGACAGAAACGAAACCACCACAAGAGAAAACACCCTCTCTACTCCTCCAGCATGGTGCCTGGTGCGCCACGATCTATTCATTGTCTCACCACTTTTGGCCATCTAGCTCCTTGCTGGCTCTTGGGGTGTACTGCGGGGGTGACAGACTGGTGACAGATGAAATCTACAGAAGAAAGTTTAAGGGTTAGAAAAGTTATCACAAGAAACCCTTAGGACCTGGGATAGACTGGCCGGCTCCAGCCCCAAAGCAGCATTTCAGTTTACTGTTTGCCAGCTTCCAGAAGAGAGGCAGACTCTGTGTTAGCCACAAGCTCTAAGTTGTGTGGTGGGAGGCTTGCTGTCCAACGACTCTTTGGACCAGAGCGGAGACCCGCAAGTGAGCCCAGCCTCTGGCTGGGAGTTTGTGTATTTGCAAAAGGTGTGTGATTATTTTTCTTTTTTTAAACCACAAGGGATGTACGAGGATGGGTGGGTCCAGTAAGTGTGGCCGAGACCCTAAAACCGAACTGTAAAAAAACGGAACGCACACCCTAGGGCAGGTAAGAAATAGAAACGATTTTACTGCTTGGCATTTGCCTACGGAGACGCGGTGCACACAATACGACGTGGCTTTGTTCTTCAATTGATGCAACTCAGTACTTTTTATTGCAACTGGAAGACAATACATCACAGAAACTTCATGGTAGGTCTGGGGGAAAGTGTTATTTACAATAAATGATGAAATAGTTTGTCTTTGGCAATATGATTACACGTGAAGAATGCGAGATGCAAGTATGGACGCCTCCAAAGCAACACCGTCAGGTCCCTAAAGTTCGGCTGATCGCACCTGCCTCCACACGGCTCCTTTAGGAGACACCAACGCAACTGAACATCACTCTTTCTCCTGTGCGGCTCTCCCTTTCTATTCATGATATTGGCAGTTTCATACAGAAAATACAGAAAAAAAAATTGGCTTTTGAAAAATTATTACTCTAGTCAATTATCATTTGGCCACGTAGGGCTATTGGCCAGCAAAGGGCAGACGACCCTAAGCACGGATAGTAAACCTCTTGGTCTTCTGATTGCTTTATCACTGTTATTTTTGTTTTTTCTTCTGTAAAACAAAAATGAAACTCAGAAATGTTACAGAATCAGAGTATAAAAAAGTGTACAAGTGTATAATGCTTCCCAGACACACCCGGATCCTCCCCCCCACCCCACATTTCACCATGGCAGTAGTGAGTGTGAATAACACAGCATGAAACTGGTTACTGAATCAGCTATGAGCTTCGATGGCCTCGACATACATACTCAAGAAATGCTTCATGTTTAAATAACTGAAATTGTGCTAAGTTTCATCTAAAAAAAGGGGGTGGGGGTTGAGGAACTCAGGCCACAGTAATGAAAGGATGAATACAATTTGTAGGTTTGACAGGCTCACCATATCGAAGTCTGTGCGAATCCAATATGGAATATCAGTTATTTGCAAAAGGTAGGAAAGGCTGTTCTCAACTTTTGCAAATGAAATACAGTGGAAAAACACTGCTGAATATATTCCAAATAAATAGTCTTGATTTCAACGCTAACAAAACGAACAGGAAGGGTACTTGTGAGCATATCACAGTAAAGTCAGAAGTGATCTTTCACCTAGGTCTGATTTCAAAAGTAGGACAGACAGCAAAATGCAGCACCATAGACACATCGGTTTCGGCCGTTAAAAGATGGATCGTTTTGAAAATCGTATTTTCCTTCCTTAATTTTTGGTCAGTGAAGCTAGCACTTGTTTGCTGAACTGTGGAAGAATTTCAAGGTCACACGCATTATTCATGATAAAGCAACCGAGCTGACGAGTCTGTGCTTAATTCAAGAATAACCAGTAGAAGAGAGAGAAAACAAGGAGTTAGCCACCTCCGGGTGCTCTCTCGAAGGAAGAGGGGTTAACAGATGAATTCACAAAGGTAGGCGGGTCTATACAGAACACTGAATGCCATGTGTAAATCCTCATGAAACTCCAGAAACAGGAACACCACACAATGCATATACTTTGATTTACACATTCCGTTACAAAGGAAAAAAAGACACCATTACAACTTTGTAACTGTGTTAACTGCAATATAAACCAAAGTCCCGAGTTTGGCAGGTAACTAAAAGAGGGTTATCACTTAGGTTATATAGCAAAAGTGTTGATGTATATTATATATAGTAGTATAAATAATAAAAAAGTATTATTTAAATTAGATCACAGTGCTGCGTTATGTGCATAACAGTGTTTGATATAGTATTGGAGGGCTGGGACCTACGACACTAAGGATTGAACTGTCAACACTGGTAAGTCACAATCAAGAGGGGACACAGAGTTCAAATGTGTTCTTTTGGTGGCAAAAATCCTGAAGATGAAAGAAAAATACTTCTCTACAGAAACATAAAAATAAATTGCAACATCTGGGCAGCTGTGATCCACCAGAAAGAAACCGAGTCCCAACCTGAATCAAGTTTAAAGGGAAAAGAGAAGTCACATTGAATTTAACTCAATCCCATATGGAAAACCCTCCCATGTAGGTCACTTGTACAGAACTCTGATTCCTTCTCCAAAAGCCCTTCGAACGAGAGGCTAAGACCCCACATGCGTAGTGTGGGGGTCACTGAAACGTTGAGTTGGTAGCACTTGGTGCTGGGCAGTCCCAGTGGGTCCCAGGACTGAGCTGGGCACAAAAACCATCTGGACGGTTTTCACTCTACAGGGCTGCCAGCCTGAAGTTGTCCCTAGGGCAGGAACGCCATTCAGTGCAACGGCAGCCTCTAGAATGCCCTGTGGTAGCTACTGCAGCACCCAGCAAGGACCAGACACGCTGAAAGCCTCTCCGAGAAAAATCAGCTCTTGGGAAAGCCTCTGACACATCCCTTCTTGAAGACTCAGCCCCAAGACTGAAACCTGCCGCAGTCGTCTTGGCCATCTCAATCCGCCACCTAGACGTGGGTTTGGTTCATCTGAGTTTCAAATAGACAGCTTTATTTACCAAAGAACTCTTAAACGTATATTGATTAGAGAGGGAAGGGAAGTAGGAGCTTATGGTATATAATAAGGCTGGGAAAAATCTATGATGCGGACCCTTTCCACGCAGTACTAAAGATTAAAGACAATTAGAGTAGCATAAAAATAACTGTCTATGTGTATATCATTTAAGAAAAAAGAGCTACAGTCTCTTTCTCTTAAATGTGTCCGAGGGCCAACAGCAAGTAATTGTAGATGTCATGGTGCTGATGTGTTCATGGTTGTTCTCCAAAGCATCTTTAAATATTGCTATAATTCCCCGTCTCCCCCTCCCCCCGCCCCATGTGAGTACGTGAGATACTGGAATGACACATGAAAACGCCACTTCTCCCAGCAGGAGAAATGAAAGCAAAAACACCACACCCCTTGAACGGTGCTCAGGCGATCTGTCAGACTCATGAATACATATGCTAGTTTGGAAGCTAAAAGAACACCTGACGTTTGGGAAGTAATTCCAAGACTAAAGTGAATTACATTGGAGCAAAATATTCTTTCACAAATAGGCTTGTGCTTAAATCCTCTACTGCTCTTGGAGGAGGGAGTGAGAGAGGGTGCCTCCGCCCCTTGGCTCGGCAAGGACACGGACAACCTCATTCTGCAATGAATTCACTACAAACGGCCACATACACATCGATACTTTTTTTTTTTCCTCAACAATCAAAATACAAAGTTAAACATAATTGAGCCATTGTTTTGGTTATGCATAATGTGTATGCCTCCAAAAACAGAAGAAAAATAGAAAAAAGTACCCTCACTAAAGATTCCCCTGGAAGTCACCCAGCAGCTCCTGCACAGGCGCTGAGGGAGACTCAGGAAAATAACACTTAGAAAGCTGCCCGATGAGGTATTTATGCAAAAAGAGTGGTTCTGGAGTTAAGAACGCACTTTTATAAGATATTTATCTATTTCTCAAAGAGATCAGAAAAGTAAATCACACACATTGCATTTTATTATTTTCTAAAAGAGGCCTTTGCTCCTTTAGAAAAATGAAATGAGGGGAGACAGCCCACTGTGGGGGTTTTGACTGGAAGAAGTCCCCACCAGAAACAGTCCTGGATGTCCGCCTCTGCCTTTTGGGAGGGAAGTCTGAACTTTACCCTGGGGAGGGGGGTGGGGGGGCCGAAGGGGTGTCTTCCGGGCTTGGTCAGGTGACAACATACATCAAAGCGTTGCTCAGGCTCCGGAGCTGAGATACTTGGGCGGATGGAGGGAACGGAGCACTTCAGTGATAACATCCTTTCCCATCTACGCCCAGAACAAACAGGCTGGAAGTATTCAGGTTCAGGTCCTGAACTTGACCTGTCATATGGGCGTAGACTTTTTTTTTTCCCCCAGGTTCTCTTATCAGCAACCCAGAGGAAGCAAAGCGCAGGGTCTGCGCCAGTTCATTCCCTCTGTCCTGGCTGCCACCAGCCGCTGGGCTCCACGATGGCCCGCGACCGTCCTGTCTTTAAAGATCACCGTCTCCCCACTGCCCTCGCTCTCCCTCACCACCACATCCTGGGCCCCGGTAGTGGGTGTTCCTGTTTGTGTTTTAAAATTCCCCTCCGTGTGGGTGGAAAATCATATTCTTTCAGAGATTGCTCTCTGGATCTCCCAAGATAATTTCTTTGAGGCAAAGATAACAGAGTTTCTGGTCTGCGTGACATCGTCCGGTTGTCTAAATTCGGCTCTCATCATCTAGGTGGGCTTAATTCCAGGTTGGTTCCTGTGCTCAGGTGGCAGAGGTGGCCGGCCCCTCCTTCCCACTGTGAGATGGCGTCACAGGAAAACCGTCTGGGGCTGGTCCTTCCAACACCCATGTCACTTCCTCCTTCACGTGTACCCTAACTCACACCCTCATCCAATAAGGCCCATTAGCGTGCTTCCCCTTCTTCTGGCGAATTTGCATAATTATTCACTGCCTTTTTGCTAGAACCAAATCACGGTAATGGTTTTCTCAAGTCAGCGTCCCATAATTCTCTTGATTCTATCAGACACACTCACTACTAAGTTTGCCCTCAAATTATTGCGTCATGATAAACATGTACAGACAAAGAGAAAGGACACACTTTTCAACAGAGAACCAGGGGGTCGGGGGCTGAAGTGCAGACAAGGCAGTACAGAGCTCCACCATCCAGGCCCTACCAGAACATGAAGATATTTTATATTGCAGAGTAAGATTCCCCAACAGTCAGAATTTGTCCCTGAAGAAGGTTAAACCTTAAACACCTGCTTCAAAAAACCAAAACAAAATAATTGGGAAAAAAAAAAACAACAGAAAAAAAGAAAGAAAGGAAAAAAAAAAAAAAGAGAAAACCAAAAGAAACTCTAAGCCTAAGGGCTTAAAAATTAGAGGCATAGCCTTTTCTCTATTTTCTATATTTATATGAAAATAATTCATGCTTCATGCTAAATACATTATTTACCTTACAAGAACTTTGTTATTTTTGAATAAAAAAAAGTTTGTGTTTTGTGATTTTTTTCTTTTTTTTTCTTTTCTTTTTTCAAAGGAATCCATGCATTGTGGATCAGAAATTTCTGCTGGCTACACTGGCTGAATGTGGAAATCACTGATTTTGCAAAGATGAGTCCTGACTGACATTAATTGCAAACTCCATTTTGAGGGCGGTATAGGAGTTTTTTGTTTTGTTTTTGCCATGTTTTCACTTTGTTTGTCCATCAATGTGCCTTTAATCTTTGAAAAATACACCACAATACTAATGGCAGGTTCTGTAGCTTTTCATTTTTTCACTAGAATCAAATAGTTTTGACAGACAGACAAAGATCTGTACCATTATTTTCTTCCTTAACAGCGATTGTAATTTCCTGGAGTTGATTTTCACTTGGGCAGTTAAGAAGACATAGCTTATTTTCTGCATCAGTTCTCTCTCTCTCTCTCTCTCTCTCTCTCTCTCTCTCTCTCCTGTGTGTGTGTGTGTGTGTGTGTGTGTGTGTGTGTGTGTGTGTGTGTGTGTGTGCAGGGCCAACCTTCAGGCTTATGGCTTGTGGAACATTCTCTTAATTTAATACAGAACAAAATTCAATGATGAGCAACATCACTAAAAACTGACCCAGTTTCTTCTCATGATGAGTCACTGACACCTGGTGTAAGAGGAGTGGTCCAGCGTGTCCATCTTCTAAGATGCTACTGGGCTTCACAGAGAAGAAGCACAAAGGACTGGAGACAGCCCCGCTCTGTCCACCCGCCCCTGCACACTTCATGGCAATGAAACCCACGGCAAGGCCAAGGGTTCTCCTGGTGCAGTTGGACGCCCAGCGCTACGAGCCTGGGTCTGCTCCCAGGGGACCAGGATTCTTCTTTGTCCCAGTCGCCTTACACCCATTCACTCAGCGACCCCAACTGGGTGTGGCCACCCTGACCTTTTAAACCTAAGGGTTGGGCCTGATCGATGATTACTTTGCCCACTTTGTGCCTTCTAGGTGCCGAATGTGTGTTCCCGTGGCTTGATCGTTGGCATCCCTGCGGATTCAGCCACGTGTTTCTGAGACAAAAGCTGGAGGAAGCAATGGTAATTTTGGCTTTTTCGGTTTTGTCTTCAGATAATGAAAAGCTTTTGTAAAACAGCTGAGTGTCAATATGAGTTCTATGGCTTCAATCTCCTTTAAAAATAAAATTCTTAAGGGTCCAAAACAAAGAAGGGGCAAATTAAAAAAAAAAAAGAAGGAAAAGAAAAGAAACCAAACCCAAAAAAAAAAAAAAAGAAAAAAAAGAAAAAGAAAAAAAATACTAAATTGCTGATATTGCCACAAATCATTAGAAATCTCCTGACATGCTAAAACCAAATGGCCGAAAGTCCAAAACAAATCAGTGACTTGTTTTTAATTTTTTGTGGTTTCCTTTTGCTCTTTCTGCCCCTTTGCCGTCCGATTGGTGATGTTATTCAAACAGGACCGAATCCCTGCCAAGTGCAGGAGTGAGCCCGCCGCCTCTTTCATCTCCTCGTCGTCACTCTCGGGGGGCTTCTCCGTGCGTCTCTTTTTGAGGGGCAGCGTGTCGCTGGGCACCTTCCGGGCCTTGGCGAAGTGCTGGCGCTTCTTGTGCTGGGCCGCGTAGCCGCTGTCCCCCAGGGCCTCCTTGGCCTCCTTGGGGCTGTGTTTGCGGTCGTCCTCCTCCGGCTCGCTGTGGCTCTCGTGGCTCTGGAAGCTGCCCTCGCTGCCCTCCTGGCTCCCCTTGGTGGCGAACTCGTAGTGGTCGTCGGCCGAGGAGGAGGAGAGCGAGTCGCTGGCCGGCGAGGTGCTCCTGGCGTTGGAGGACTTGGCGCTGCTGTAGTTGTGGTCCTCCTTGGGGTCGCCGCTGACCACCGGGGAGCCGCACGACGGCTCGCTCTCAGTCCGTAGCCGGCAGCCGCCCAGGCCGTTCCTGCGGACGGGGCGGCGGGGAAGGGACACAGAGAGGACACAGGTTAGCCCCCGTGGTCACGCGCGCCCCCTTGACCCGCAGCCCGGCGCTCCACCTGCCTGGGGCCCACAGGCGGCCCTGCTCTGCAGACAGCGTCCCAGGTCCTGACCCCTGTCTTTGCTCATCCTCCCTCGCTCGCGTTTTCACTCCATCTGGGCATCTTCCGCAGTGACAGCAGTGGGAGGTTGTCTCTTAAACTAGAAAGAGCAAGCCGCGCTTGGTGTCGCACGCCCGCCAACCCCGGGGAGGGGGCCCCAGCAGGCGACGCTGGCTGGGTACTTTGAGGGGGACGAGCCCGCTCTCTTCCAGAGCTGCTGCGATATTAGGAGCCTTTTGTCAGGAGACGAAACCCAGGGCTCAGCCGAAAGGGATGCCTGCCGTGTGGTGACACAATTCCCTCGCGCCTTCCCTGCCTCCCTCGTTCATCTGCAAATATCGACTGAACACCTCATATAAATGCAGGGCCTTAGGAAGGGTCCCGAGGAGGCATCGCGGTGGAATCAGACACAGACACTGTCGCAAAGACGCTTGCAGTTGAACAGAGAAGCAAGTCGTGGCTACATCACAGGTGAGAGAGCAGTAAGCTACCACCTACTGACCTACCACGTGCCGGATGCCACGCGCCACCTGCAAGGACGGTTGTATTGGACTCTCTAAAGCGGGTATAGATACCTCTATTTTAGTGACGTCGGAAGAAGGGTCTGGAAAGCCACACAGCTAATATGTAGCAGAGATGGGATGAAGACCAAAGTCTGATTCTCAAGGTGGGCTGTTTTTCTTTTTTCTTTTTTTTTTTTTTAAAGATTTTATTTATTTGACAGAGAGAGAGAGAGAGAGAGAGCCAGCGAGAGAGGGAACACAGCAGGGGGAGGGGGAAAGGAAGAAGCAGGCTCCCAGCGGAGAAGCCTGATGTGGGGCTCGATCCTAGGATCTTGGGATCACGCCCTGAGCCGAAGGCAGACGCTTAACGACTGAGCCACCCAGGCGCCCCAAGGTGGGCTGTTTTTCTGATTTCCTTACAGCTAGGTCCCTTCCATACACTCCCATCAGGACCCGACAGCACTTAGCCCAACATGGATTATTATCTCCTGTCTTTACATCTGAGTGATGAACAGAATTCCCTGCGCTTCCATGCTAGCAAAGAGAAGGGTAACTGCACCCACTTCGTTGTGGGGCTAAGAATGGGAGGGAATGCCCATCCACGGGGACCAGTGCCTGGCCTAAGGGTGGGGACTGTGATGTTCATTCCTGCTTAGGCCACACATTTCCCAGGGTGGGCACTGATTCTGAATGGACGGCAGCTGTATTTCTGATAGTGCCCAGGACACACCAGGTGTTTAGAAGAGGCGCTGATCAGAGATGAATACACACAGGAAGAAAGGGTTACTTCCAGCTGGAGGGGACGGATGGAGGGCAAGAAAAAGGCCTGTGGAAGACATGGCATCTGACCTTGGACTTGAGGACTGAAGGTTTTGGGCAGACAGGAGAGGTGTTGTGTTGTACCATGCTGGCCCCGTGTCCTGGAAGCCCATTCACCCGATGATACACTTCTAGGAGGTCTGGGGCACATGGGCACGCTTTTCCTTCCGTCTTTCCTACACACCCCCAGCTGTACACACTCCTACCACGTTCCCTCCACAGAGAGCACTTGCCACCATCTTTTCGAGCTGTGCGATGCCTTTTTCAGTGTCTGTGTGCTTCCCATTGGAGTGTTAGCTCCACAAGACAGGGCCCAGTCATGCCATGTCCCCTGGCGCCAGGCGCACAAGACACACTGAGCGAGTGTGGGAGCAGATGGAACTGTGTGGCAGAGCGCGTGAGGCATGGGAAGATACTGGGGGTCTCCCCCAGTGTGCCTTACTGGGACACTCCCCGAACATACGGCACCTGTAGAAAGCCTACGGGGTTGGGCCCAGCAAGACCCTGGTGCAGCCCAGGGAGAAAGTAAAAGGGGACGAGAGTCCTTGGTGTCTATGGCGTGGCAGCGAGTGAACCCAAGGAGTATCCCTCCTGGTGCTCCAGGGCCTGCGGTGGGTGCTCTGCTAAATATGAGTGCGGGTGAGAAATCCCAGTGCAACGTGCGCCCGCAAAGTACGAGAGGGCCATTATCCAAGCTCAACCTTTGCTACATGCCTGGGGATCATCAACATCAACCCCAGCAACGACAATGCTGCACCATGACAATTCATTTGCCCAATGGAGTCCTAGTGGTCTCCAGAAGGGCCCAGACTGCGTCCTGTACTCTGTAATCCCGAATCCATACCACCTCTGCCCAGCCCTTCTAGAAAGAGCCTGGCTCTCAAGACAGACAGCCTTCTGTTCACAGTCCAGTCTTGCTTATTAGTGACCTGCAGTGGGCTCATCTCCCTTACAGGGCAGGGTGATGACGCAATGAGAAGTTCTAAGCGCAGACGATGGTTCTTAGCAGTGCTTGAGAATTCTGCCTTGGTTTCCTCTGTTGTCATCAGACGGCTCACCGCTGCTTCCTGCTGCTGTGACATGTTTACCTGAGCACTCTTATTTTCTTTCTGTTCTGGGTCAGGCGGCTTATGGGGACACGGCAAAAAGGAAGAGGAAAGAGGACCGGAGAGAGGAATTCCTCATGGGCTTGCCTGTAAACACAGCCCCTGAGCTTTGCGGAATGGCCCCCGCAATATCTGTTTTCTGCAGACTTCTTGTTTCTTGGCTCTGTCTTGGCGGGGTAGAAGTGGCTAGGAAAGGATTACTTTGAGGTGTTTCCAAATATGAAACTCGATAAATGTAACTAATTGCAGAGGCAGCTATTAATAGTTGTTAAACAAAGAAATTGAAAGTCTCGGATAATGGTTCTCTTGATCTTTGTTGTTTGAGGTAACTGCTGTAAAATCCAAAATAATTAGTCTACTGAGCTAGCATAAGACAGTCTCAGAGTGGAGCCCGCGACACTTGCATAAGTAAACTGGGCTACGGCTGGCTTTTAGAAAATCAATTTAGTTCTGAATCCGCATTTGTTAACAACATGGGGCTTATAATTCACTTCACTACCACAGTTCGGCAGGACAGGATACCTCGGAACATACAGAGAAAGAGAGGGGAGAGGGGCAGAGAATCATGGGAGCAAGAGCATGGAATAAAGCAAGTACTGCCAAAAGCAAATTCTTAGTGAATCTAGGTGAAAGGCATATGGTGTTCATCATGCATTTCTTTCTTCCTTCCCATGGGTTAAGACATTTTTTTGAGTAAAAAGTTTGGAGTAGGCGGTGGGAGATATATGCTAGAATGACAGCAATGACAGAACATTCTAGTTCCAGACTATTACAAGAGGAAAGGTTCTGGGCCTGAGAACTTGCCTTTCTTACAGGAGATAAACAAGCATGAGAGAAGTACTAAAGACACACTACAGTCAGATGGAGAATAGAAGAGAAAGTCACTTCTACAGCCCATGAATTTAATGTTCTCTTGGGCGAGGTCTCTGGTACCACCTGGAATGACACTGCACGCCTACAGTGACTCCATAATCCACGCGCTGGAACACGGGCCTAACTCAACCAACCGTTTTGCAGATTAAACAGAAACTAAGTAAGTCCTGTGACTGGTCCACGGGGCCCCAGCTAGTTCTCAAAGAAAGCTCAAGCAGGAATTTGAAATATCTTTCTGTCTCTCTCGGGTAAGGAAACCAATACACCCATTGACCATATTTCTGGATAAAAACAGGTATACAGACGTTAAGTTCAGGGAGCAGGAATTAAAATATAAATGTATCTCTCTCAGCAGATAAAATTAACTTTCCCTGAGACTGTAACACGGGTGCATATCCATAAATTACACACAAACTCAGCAGGGAGTGACAAGCATCTTCAATCATGAATAACTTGATGCGATGTTGTTCGTGGCGGTACAAACCAGCTGTACGGGCTTGGTGTTAAACCCTCCAGCTGCCAGGGGTCGTCATTAGGGGACGCCACACACTTAGAAGAAGGAACTAGTCATCCCGAACATGTTGGAAGGTAAGTATCTAGCCACCTCTTCAAAAATCATTCATTGAAATGAACATGTGATACATGAGAAACACCTGCCATTTTTCAGATGTAGCTGAACTTACAGGAACACCACTCACAGCGATCATGTTAATCTCAAAAACCTGGTATTCATTCTCCTGTCAAACTGATGGGAAATAGCAAACATAAAAGGTGAGAAATCACATTAGTTCAGGCCGAGAATGAGCAACACTTGCAACTAACAAGTCCAAGTACAGCTTCTAACGAGACATGGCCATTTTGCGGTCTCCTCTCTAGGTTCATTATTGGTCTAACCACAAGTATCACCTCCACCTTGCACCTGGGCCCAAGGGTTTTCTCTGGAACTGATGGATTTAAACCTGGAGACTATCATTCAGGGTGAAGTTGTCCTCAAGGGACGGACTTGAGAACTCTGGACTTTGGTCAAGCAAGCAGTTAATGGGATTGTGAACCAGGGTTGGAGCTGGAGCTGGTGCAGCGCTTCTGTCTAAAACCAAACACGGGTAGAAAGACACGGAAGAGAAGAGATGGCCTGGGGCTTTCACTTTCAGTTGGGAGGCAGAGAAAACATCTGGAAGGCACTCTTCCGACTATTACACAAAAGATCCTGGACGAAGTACAGCGACACGGTTTTAAGTCACTGCTGGTTTCACTGGGAAATAAGGGGACTCTTAGAAACCCATGCAAACACACGTGTACCAAGAGAATGTTGCACATACACAAACACAAAGTTAAAAAATAAAGGGACAAAATCTGAAATGCGAGCAGTAGACAACCAAGAAAGCCAGGGTTTCCCCAGAGCAGATGCCTGCTCTAGCACTGGGACAAGGGACCGAACTTATCGTGATGGGGACAGAGTGGCAGAAGATTGATTCTGGCAGCTCCTGTGGCTCCTTGAAAGGGATTAAGGTGGTCTCAGGTGTACCGGTCCCTAGGTACCCAGCATAAGTTCGGAAAGCAAATCCTCCCTTAAAGAACACACCTGAATTCAGCCATCAGGATTCCCACATACTAAGGTTAAGCAAATACTCAAGTAGAAAGCTCATAACCTCAAATAACCAAACATACCAGCAAGCAGGCCACTGGGAATGTATAAATGTAAAAATGTCAAGTAAATGAAAAAGCTAAGACGTCTGAATGAGGATACTCTCAATAAGGTCCTAGGGAAAAGGAACTTGTCCATCACAGGCAGACAATGGGGATAAAAGCCAGCCTTAACCTCTGCTCCAGATGGGATGCAAAATAAGAAAAACCTCCCCTGAGATTTTTTTTTTTTAAGATTTTATTTATTTGACAGAGATAGAGACAGCCAGCGAGAGAGGGAACACAAGCAGGGGGAGTGGGAGAGGAAGAAGCAGGCTCATAGCGGAGGAGCCTGATGTGGGGCTCGATCCCATAACGCCGGGATCATGCCCTGAGCCGAAGGCAGACGCTTAACCACTGTGCCACCCACGCGTCCCCCCCTGCCAGATTTTTTAACCACAAACCTTGAGTCTTGTGGCTATGAGGCCAGAATTCTGTGTGGACCCAGAGACCTCGAACTAACTTTAAAGTGCCCAGTGGTGCCTACTAGAAGAAAATACAAACCCTTTCTGGAAGAACATTCTTTAATCTCAGGCCACGAAGAATTCCCACAGATAAGACTTCAAAGAACACAGGTTCATAATAAAAAAAAAAATAATTAAACACAAAAGAAATAAGCCACCATAAGTCAAAGACAACAGAAAAAACCAACTATAGAATCTGAACTGTAAAGCTGGCAAATATTGAAGTAAGTAGGTGCATGATGTCAAGCATGTGCACAGAAATAAAAGAGGGAATTGAAAAGTATCAAAAAGGAAGAACAGATTATGAAATCCAAGTAGACAGATTTTGGAAAGCATCAGATTTGCTTGAGATGAAGAAAGTATAATCCCTGAAATTAACCTCAATGAAGCTGAAAGAAAAATTAGTAAAAAAAAGAGCAGTGAATTGGAAGATGGATCTGAAGAGACTATAGTTTCTGTAAACAGAAATATGGAAGAAGACTGGGCAATATAGAATACGTAAGAAGACCCAATGTAAATCCAACTGGAGTTTCCGAATGAAACAGAACATGGGGGAGAACCCAACACCTGAGGAGAAAATGGGCTGAGAACTTTCTCATTTTGATGAATGGTACCAATCTTCAGATTCAACCGACAAATCCCACAGAAGATAAATAAAAAGAAATGCGTATCTGGACACATCACAGTCGAACCGCAGATATTAAAAAAAAAAAAAAGAGAGAAGATTGAAAAGTAGCAGATCACCTGAAGAGGAGCATCGGTGGGGAGCCCGGGCGGCTCAGTCAGCTGAGCGTCTGGCTCTTGATCTCGGCTCAGGCTGTGATCGCAGGGTCCTGGGATCAAGCCCTGCAGTGGGACTGAGCCCTGGAAGCCGGCTCTGTGCTCAGCGGGGAGTCTGCTCCTTGGATTTTCTCTCTCCCTCTGTCCCTCCCCCAACGCATGTGCTCTCTATCTCTTTGTAAAATAATAAAAATAAATAATCTTTAAAAAAAAATAAAGAGGAGTATCAGTTAAGATAAAACAAGCAAAACAGATGAGTGGAAAAATATTCTCAAAGTGAGAGAGGAAGGAAAAAACAGTGAAACTAGAACTGTCTACAGAGTAACACTATCTTCTAAGAGTGAGGCAAAATAAATATGTTTTCAGACAAGAAGTCGTTAGGGCTTTAACTAAAAGCAGATACTCACTATAAGGAACTTTTTAAGAATTTATTTCAGGAAAAAAGGAAAATGATTCAAAAAGAAAGGTCTGAGATGCGAGAAGAAATGATAAGCAAAGAAAATGTAATCGAGTATTGACTGAACAGCACAATGACGATAACGACTAA
The DNA here is from genome assembly GCF_002007445.2 of Ailuropoda melanoleuca. Taxonomy (NCBI): domain Eukaryota; kingdom Metazoa; phylum Chordata; class Mammalia; order Carnivora; family Ursidae; genus Ailuropoda; species Ailuropoda melanoleuca. The sequence goes on from NC_048231.1 coordinate 27,917,402, forward strand.
GTGACTTAAAAAAAAAAAACAAAAAAAAAAAAACTGAAATAGAACCAAAGTACCAGACAAATGAAACACATCATTTGGGAGGCAGAGAGAATAGCAGTTAAAGCATTCCAAGGGCCTTGTATTGATCAGGAGGTTAAAAGTATTGATTAACTTTAAACATTTTAAAATATTCATGTTCCAAGTTCTGGGATCAACACTAAAAGTAGAGAAACAAAATGTGTAACTTCTAAACCATTAGAAGGAAAAAAAATGAGGAATGGGAGACTCTTGATCAATTTAAAATAATGCAAGAAAGGCAAAAGAATCTGGAAATAGCAGGGCAAACAAATATAAAATAAAATGGTAGAAATAAATCCAAGTATGTTATTAAAAAGGGGCGAAAAATCTTCACTGAACAGTAAAGATCATTAACACAGATTAAAAAAAAAAAAAGCTTTTTGTTTCCAAGAGAAAAACCTGAAACAAAACGACAAAAAAAGGTTAAAAGTAAAAGGATGGAAAACCTTGTCTCATGCCACGCTGGTGTAGCTATATTAAAACCAGAGAAGACAGATTTTTAAGGCAAAAATCATTACTACAGATAAAGAGAGTCATTAAACATTCATAAAGGTTCAATTCACCAGGAAGATACAACAGTTCTAGACACGGATACCTCCACTAAGACAGCTTCAAAATACATACACCCCAAATTGAAAGAGCTACAAGGAGAAACGGTCAAATCCACATTGTAATGGGAGATTTTAATACATCATTCTCAGTATTCACCTTATCAAGTGTGCGTGTGCTCTCTCTCTCTCTCTCTCTCTCTCTCTCACACACACACACACACACACACACACACACACACACACAGGGTTAGTATGCAGACTTGATCTAATGGACATATACAGGACATGTGTTAGTAACGAAGGCGGCATATTATTTTGAAGCACACAGAGAATATTTATAAAAACCAACATACACTAGACCATAGAGCAAGTCTCCCCAAATTTCAAAGAAGCAGTATCTTACAGATCAACCCCCTGACCACAGGGCTGGGAGGTTAAGAATCAGTGTTGAAGAGGTAACTAAAAACCAAAAAAAAAAAAAAAAAAGGAAACAATCACCTTCTCCTCTGTTTGAAAATTTAAAACACGCTCCTAAAAGTACCTGTGAGTCAAAGATATCAAAATGGAAATTAGAAAATACTTTACACTGTTAATGAAAATCAAAGGCATCAAACTTATGGGCTGCAACCAGGCAGTAGTTTCAAGGAAATGATAACCTTAAACTTTTATAGAAAAGGAAGTTTAAAATGAAAGTAACCAATCCAGGCAAAGAGAAAAAGAATAAACCCACAAAAAGAAAGCAAATTATAAATGAAAAAAACCCAAAACCAAAAAATAAAACTTGACTTTGAGAGGAAAACCAAAAAATTATGGTGAGATGAAGCAAAAAGAGCGATGTTAAAATGAAATAAGGAATGAAAAAGGAACATAACTACAAAGGTATTTTAAAAGATGATGGACACGTTACAAATAACATTATGCCAATATATCTGAAAACTCTGGTGAAGTGGAAACATTCCTACAGTTACCATAATGAATTCAGAAAGAAATTAAAAATAATCCATACTCTTCCTATAGTATTTCCTCCTCTTCCTCCTACCATAAAGCATAACCTAATTCTGAGTTTCAAAACTGCCTTCAAAGACCATGACTTCAGAAGACCGAAGCTGCACGGTCTTTAAAAACAAAACAAAACACAATACAATACGAAAAGACCAGTAGCGGGTACAGCATCAGGAATATAGTCAATGATATCGTGACAGTGTTGTACGGTGGCAGATGGCAGCTACGCCTGTTGTGAGCACAGCCTAATGTACAGACTTGTCCAGTCACTATGCTGTACACCTGTAACTAATGGGAAATTGTGTATTAACTCTACTTCAGTTAAAAAAAGAAAGCCCAGGGACGCCTGGCTGCCTCAATCCATAGAGAGCGTGCCTCTTGATTCTGGGGTTGTAACTCTGAGCCCCATGTTGGGTGTAGGGATTACGCAAAAATAAAGAAAGGCAAAGATTTGCCTCCTTTAAAAAAAAAAAAAAAAA